>NC_081564.1:43134520-43249101 GCF_022355385.1 Mustela nigripes | reverse complement strand
TTCTTCTTCTTCTTCTTCTTCTTCTTCTTCTTCTTCTCCTTTTCTGAGTATTATTGACACGTAGTATTAACATTAGTTTCAGGTGGTTACCCTCTTATGTGCATGTAACTTTCTTCCTTCCCTTGGTAGGCTGATAATATCCATATCCACATCCCTAGGCTAAACCCATCTCCAATTTCAACCCAGGCTGTCCAACTTTAGCGTTCGTGCTCTTCAAACGAACAGCCTTATCAGGGTTTGGTCCAGACTCCTCATCGCCATCACACCTAAAGTCAGGCTTATGAACCTCTTCCTGAAATGTGCTTCCCTACTGCCCTTGATCTTTATTTTGGTAAGAGGCTTCACCCAGCTGTCACCCAGAGGTGACTCCTTTCAAGTCCCCATACAGCCTCTGCCCAACCCTTCCCTCCACTCTTACCTCTGCCACATTGGCTGAGGCGCTCACCCCTTCTCTTCTTGACAGTGAACCTGGCCTCCCTCCTCGGTATTGTGCTTCTCTCTAAACAATTTTCCCTCTTGCTCCTCAGATGATGTTTCTAGAAGGCAAATCTGCCTTTATTATTCCCCTGCTCAAACCCCTTCAATGGCTCTCAGAGTAAAGTCTAGACTCCTTTGTTTGGCAAACTTTAAAAAATAAAATAAAGTCTCCAGGACCCAACAACTCTGCTTATTCAGCATTGAGATTCAGCATTTCAAGAGAGTAGAACCAAAGAATTAAACTAAAGAAGGGAATTATCAGGGAAAAAGACTCACAAGGGTGTTATGTTAAGGCTGAAAAAAAAAAAAAAGCTTAAGTGGAACAGAATAAGGAAAGGATAACTTGGTTTAATAGCTATTCCTGAAAAACAAGCACCCTAGGGTTTCTGACAACTGTAAATTCAATATGTGACAACAGCATGCTGTCACATCTGCAGAAATGCCATTCCCGGGTCCTGCTCTGGGGGTCACACATTTTCAGCAGAATGTTGGCATCCTGGAGTGTCCCCGGAGGAAGATGGCTAAGCTAGTGAGATTCTGCAGACCTAGCCAGGTAGAAAAGTTCTGATTTGTTTGCCTTTCATTCGGTCCCGTTGAAATGTGTCCTTGACCATTATATGCCATGCTTGAAATCACAAAAGTATGTTATGAAACTTCAGATAGCTTTCAGATCACACCCTGCCCTAGGACTCTAGATCCCCCTCACTCTGCTCCACCTTTCCCCCATTTTCCCCAGCACTTATCTCCCTCTGATATACTATGTAATTTCTTTATTTATTATGTATATTATTGTGTGTCTTCTGCTAGCTTATGACCTTCAAGAAGGCGGGGATCTTTGTTGCCTTTATTCAGGGATGGATCCCAATATAGTGTGTGTGTGTATATATACGCTAATATACTATTTCTATATCTCTGTTCTTTATATATTGAGTATATATATATATATGTACATATGTGCATATATATACATACACATATATGTACACTGTATAAATGATAGTCTAGTGGAGGCTGGTATGGGATTCTGCCCATCAATTTTACTATCTCTCCCTTTCAGCCCAACTGGAAAATGTGCCTTCTATGGTTTCAGCCAACTTGCTAATTTAATGTGCCTTCTGTATTTTCATCCAAGTTGTTGCCCCAAGAGTATGTAGAAGAATATTCAGAGGGTCACAGTGTCAAACATTACAAAAGATTATGTACACCTGTCAATCAACAGAGGTCTGGTACACTCATGTAATAGACTCTCTCTCATACAGTCTTTTTTATAATGATCTGCAGGTACTGTTTTATCAGATCTATAGGTACTGATTTAACCTGATTTCCAAGACATACTATTAC
Organism: Mustela nigripes; assembly: GCF_022355385.1. Lineage (NCBI taxonomy): Eukaryota > Metazoa > Chordata > Mammalia > Carnivora > Mustelidae > Mustela > Mustela nigripes. Next base: position 43,247,283 of record NC_081564.1, on the reverse strand, counting down.
GTTAAAAAAGGGATTTCCTTCTTTTTTTTAAATTTCCTTCTTTTTTAGGGCTGATTAAATCCTGCCTTGTGAGACAATACGGCTAGATCTTGAGGACATTATGCTAAGTGAAAAAAGTCAGACAGAGAAAGATACTGTATGATATCACTTATTTGTAAAATCCAAAAAAGTCAGACTTAGAAACAGAAAATAGAATGATAGTTATCAGGGGCTGGAGGATGGAAGAAACTGGAAGATGGTGGTCAAACAGTACAAACTTCCTGGGATGCCTGGGTGGCTCAGTCGGTTAAGCATTTGCCTTTGGCTCCGGTCATGATCCCAGGGTCCTGGGATGGATCTTGGCATCTTGCTCCTTGCTCAGTGGGGAGAGCCTACTTCTCCTGTTGCCTGCTACTCCCCCTGCTTGTGCTCTCTCTCTCTCTGACAAATAAATAAAATCTTAAAAAAAAAAAAGTGTACAAGCTTCCAGTTATGAGGTGAACAAGTTCTGGAGATCTAATGCACAGCATGGTGACTATTGACAGTGAACCTGGCCTACCTCCTCCTAGGTTCGCATACTTTATTATTATGCTATTATATTATATAATATTATATATCATATAATATTATTAAAGCAATACTTTAATACTCTATTACATACTTTGAAGTTGCTAAGAGAGTAGATCTTAAATACTCTCACCACACACGCACTTGAAGATAATTATGTGAGGTGACAGAGATGTTAACTATTCTTACTGAGATAATCATTTCACAATATATATGTGTATAAACCATCACATGGTATCCCATAAACCTTTACGATATTATATGTCAATTATATCTCAAGAAGGCTTGGGGTGGGGGTGGAGTGTGCATAATATCATTTATTATCCTTCCATGTTTGTGTTTACTACTGGGGGCTTGAACTCGCCACCCTCAGATCAAGACCTGAACAGAGATCAAGAGCCAGATGCTTAACTGACTGAGCCCCCCAGGTGCTTCCTATATATATTTTTCAGTCCTAGGAAATCACAGTATCAGGGGCATGTGCCTGGCTCAGTAGGTTAAGCCTCTGCCTTCAGCACAGGTCATGATCTCAGGGGTCCTGGGATCGAGTCCCATGTCAGGCTCCCTGTTCAGCAGCATTCATGCTCTTCAAAAGGACAGTCTTTTGAGGGCTCTCTGGCTCTCTTGCTCGCTCACTCACTCTCTCTCTGTCAAATACATAAAATCTTTTTTAAAAATTACTGTATCAGCCTTGCCCCTGCTTTTGCTTCGGTTTCTTTGCTTGGATTTTGGTGGTCGCATTAGTATTTACTTAACAGGTTTGTTTAGGAATAATTGAATGACCAAACGTTAATCAAGCCCCACCGTGTGTCACACAGGTGCTAGAACCTTTAAATATGTTATTTCTTTTCATCCTAGGACATATTCCTATGTCCTAGGAATATTCCTATGCCGCGGTTGAAGAAATTAAGACTCCCTGATTTGCCCAGGATCAGACAACTCCTGGATGCTACCAGACCTTACCCTTCCATCCCCACACTCTGTCATGGTAGAGTCTGCCCAGGCATTTCTTGGTGTCTCCTCTGGACACACAGACTATGCTGTGCACCACTGTACCCGAGCATCATCGAGGCCTTCAAGGCACTCTGTCTTCCTGTCTTGGAGGAACCTCCCCCCTGCAGAGATGTGGAATGAGGCCGTATTGTCACAGTCCTGTCAGATAGCACTCGTCTCTCACCTGCCCAGCAAATGGAACCTCACAGACAGGTCCCAGACTGGAGAACAGCCACCAGTCGTGCTCTGACATGGAGACCCAGTGCCAGCCTGTCCCACTAGCCTCCCTGCCAGCACTGGGGTTCCCTCTCTACCTGAGGGCTACGGGGGCAGGAGGGTGGGTGGGAGGGAAGCCTCAACCCATCAGGGCAGGCTCCATATCAAGAAGGGCTCTGTTGTGTCTAAGACAGAAGGCTGGAATTTAGTTAATTTTATCATTTTAGGGAATTCAACTGTTTTAATGAAAAGAGGTGACCTTGGGGCTGGTGGCGTCACAGATAAGGAGTATGGACAGCCGCTGCAGATGGGTGACCTTGTTCTGCTTATTAACTGCTTTCCTTCCCCTCTGCTTTTCCACACCCCCTCCCTTGATTTCATTTTCTAGTCCAAGGTTTTCACACCAGGAGGGGAAGGAATAATTAGCACAGCCAAGCCTTGGGAAAGTGCTGCTTCAGGGCAATCCACATGTGCATGGCCAGACCTGCAGCCTTCAAGTTGGGGTGGGGGGCATCCACTGGAGGGTTGAGGCAGCCAGCCTGGATGCCCCAGGGCCGGAGGATGAGGCCCTCGGGTGGCCTGGGTACAGCTGTCTGGGTACAGACACTCCAGAAAGTGTTAACCTAGTGGGCTGAGGAAATGAGGGAGCTGCTAATTCTCAGCTGTGCTAATTCAATCCCATTCGACAAACATTTATTGAGCGCCTATTAATGCTAGGATTCAAAGGTAGAAGCTGGGGTTTCTAAGAGACGTGATGCTATTTGTCCCCAGCACCCACCAAAGAATCCACCTGTGATTGTTTGGGTTGACAGAGCCCCAAGGGGAGACCTGCCTAGGGATTGAAAGGAAATTACTGGAATAGACTAAAGTGAGAAATGAGCCCAAGAACTGAAACTGGAGATGACCACTCGGCCCTGGGAAGCCTGCTCAGAAGATGAGAAGGAGCCACACCAGGCGAGGACATGGAGAAGCTTGGGGATCCCAAGGGGGTTCTATATTGTAAATATTCCATCCCATCATGCTCTGAAGGACATCCTCCATCTTATAGGTGCTGATTGGTGGTTTGAAAATATGTTTTCCTGAGATAAATGTCGTGTGATAGAAAGTGACTGTGACTCTGTGTGTGTGTGTGTGTGTGTGTGTTGTTAATATGCTTGAACAGCCATGGCCTCTAACCAGTTCTGTCTCTGACTTACACCCTGGGAAGTTTATTCACCACACATTTCTGTTCATTCTATGCATCTCACTGGAAACCCGCTGACATATTTAAAACATGAGACAACTTCATCGGCTTGTAGGTAAGGAGATCATATGATGTGCTCTAGTTGTATTTCTCTAAAAACAATCCATCCCATATGTAGATGACTTTCCAAGTTGATGTTGGGGCAAATCCCTGGTGCTTTTCAAACAGGGGCGTTTCAGTGATTTGGCTTTATTAGTTTACAATCTGTTCCACACAAGTGCTTGCACAAAACCTTTGTTTTAGCTGAAATATGCCTTCTAAAATAGAGTGTGCTGTCTCTTCACTGCCTTCGAGAATAGAACGTGCTGAATATTCTCTCTATGACTCAGGGTCTCGTTAATTATATAATAAGAGCACTCCCACGTCGTACAATACAAGTCTTCCAAGTGTTGAAGTGCTCTGAGCTGTTTTCCTTTACACTGACAGAGAATTTGTTATTTTTTAAATTTAAGCTTGTGTTTTTTATAACTGTTTTCCTCTTTTCCCCAATGTGAAGCTGTGAATTTTTTAAAAATTGCTTTTAGCTTTCCAAATTTCTCACACCCACTTTGTGGCTGATACTGATAATGATGACAACCATGCTAACACGAATAACTATTTATTAGGCAGCGACCATGTTACCTGGCACAGTGTTAAGCTCTTCAGGAATATGTCTCCATTTAACTCTTGTAAGACCCCTATGAAGCCGATACTGTTATTATCCTGCTTTGACAGATGAGAACACGGGCTTAGAGAGATAAATTAACTTGCCCTTCTTCACACAGCTGGAGGCAAGAGGGGAAGTTACACTCACCAAATTCAGAGCTCATGCTGTCTACCCTTCTGCTGTCCTGACCCCTGGGGCGGCCTGGTCTACGAGCCAATTAAAACCAGTTATAAATATTTCTAAACTAAGAGTTCCTAGGCTCGGAAGGAGGATCTGTGACGTTCTCCAATTTGTAAAGTCCCTGAGCCTTCACGGATGTCCTTTCCTTTCTGTCATTTTTGTCCATGGCATAGTTGAAATACAGCCTAAGATTGCTGGCAAAGTGAAGCTGGCTAACTACAGTGTTTTGTTTTGTTTTTCAGGAACAACACCTTGCTTTTATACAGCACTGATCCTAGAATTTGTCCAGAGACATTCATATTGAGCACCTTATTTATCTTTATAACATCTCTGACATGTACTTTCATTAGGAGGCATTATGATGGCAGCTTTATAACTTTTAAAATGAAGTTAGGAACACCAAGCACAAAAGGGAGAATCTGCAGGAATCATGGATGTGCATGCTGACCCCAACATTTCCTTGACCCATTGTCCCAAGCTATAGGACCACTTGGCCCTCAGAAGCCCAAGATCTACTCAGATACCATTAGGCAAATATTTGTTCTCCTTTTCTGTTCTTTTCCACGTTTTTCCATTGCTCCCACACTGCTTGCTGACGTGGGAGGCCCCATGCCAGGTGCCAAAGGCAGCTTTCTTCCCTCCCATTCCTTCACGCACATAGCTGCTGTAGACTCAGAAGGGTTTGCAGACTTGATGACCATATCTCTTCACCTGTTCAGCAGATGGCCATTCCATTCTTCCAGTTTCTCAGGCCAAGACCTTAAAGTCATTCCTGACTTTTCTCTTTTCACTGCCAACCTATCAGAAAATCCTGTCAACCTACTCCTCAAAACGTATCCAGAATCTGATTCCTTCTCACCATGCCCCTGCTCACTGCCTGATCCCAGCCTTCCTCACCCTCCAGGTTATGGCAACTTCCTCTCCAGGGGCTCTCTGCTCCCAGCCATGACCCCTCCCTCATTCTAGTCTCCAGAGCACCTCATTCTAGTCTCCGTAGCCAGAGCACTTCCACCACAAGCTAAGACAGACCATGTCACCCCTCTGCTCAAAACCTTCCAATGGCCCCAGCTAAGGCTAAACAACCACCAAAGACCTTTGGAGGGCCTGCACCTCCCTCGCCCTGGTCTCCACCACCCACACTGTCCCCCTCCCCTCTCATCACAGTGGCCTCCTCTAGGTAATAGTTGTGTGTGTCCTTTTAGAGTTCAGAGTTTGGTTTTTGGCTTTTGACCTGAAAATGAACACTAGAATGCTGTCTAGAGAGCTTCCCGGGGGTCCTCAGGGACCTTGGTGGTGCCTGGCTTTCCTCACGTGGCCAGCAAAGGGGCCTAACCAGCCCCACCCAGGGCAGTGGTCCATTCTCTCCTTCCAGCAGGTGCACTCCACCAGCCACAGGCCCCTCCCCCGCAGGCCACAGCAAACACTGGTGGCGACAGTCAGGACACACTTTCTTTTTCTGTTTGCTGTATGTGGCAGAATGCCCAGGGCCGGCCCAGCACTGGCATTTCAGGGAGAAATTCCTGGCTAAAGAGACACCTAGAGAAAAAGGGAGGCATGGAAATCTCTACAGGTCTCAACAGTTATCCTTCAAAGCAGGCAGGAAATGGAGCAGGTTAGCAGGAGGGCTTGGGGGCTAGCTCAGGCCCAAGCAAAGCCAAATCAGAGAGCTGGGCATCTGGAGGGAGGAGCCCTTCATAGGCCAGTACCTCCCCCCCAACTAAGGGTCAACATCTGGGTGCCCAGGCAACCAAGGCCAAGTTCTTTCTTCTGCCTCAGCACTTCGCAGTGTGCAGGGTCAGGGAGGGGTCGGCCCACCAGCAGACCAGCTCTGCTCTCAGCCACCTCAGGCCGCACCTGAGCACACTAGATGCCCCAAGCCTGCCTGCCTGGGAAAGGAGTGTGTCCAAGCTGGCCCTCTTCCTGCCCCCCTGCTCCCACCAACCCCCTTTTCCTTTGATCAGGAACCCAGAGGCCCCGCCCCCAGGTGTTCTTAAAACCCATTCTTCAGGCTTTACAAATGGCTACTTCCCCTTCTGCCTTCCCGTCCATTTGGACTGACAAACGAGCCCTGCTCCCAGAAACACTGTCTCCTGGAGTCAGGAGAATTCCTGGAATGGGCAGGGACCTTGCCTGAAAAAGAAAAAGGACAACTGTAGGTAAAGGCAGAGGGGAGCAAGGGGCAGATCAAAGAGAGCCTGGACAGGGTCAGGAGGAGGGAGTGCTGGCAGGGAGACAAATGAGGCTCCCCGAGGGGTCAGCCCAGGGACAGGCGTGCCTGGGCTCAAATGCACAGTGACAGCGCAGAAGCGCTTAGGGAAAGACCGTCATTGCAGAGACAATAGATGGCAAAGATAAGAGAAGGTGTAAATTAATGGAGAAAAGGGCCGGCCAGAGATAAGGGTATCTTTCTCTAATTAAAAACGTACAGCCTCTCCATCTCCAAGGTTGGTGGTGTCCCAGACTGTCCTGTGTCTGAGCTGGGGTGGGAGCTGAGGCCCAGGAGGGTCAGAAATCCTGCCAGTTAATAATTAGCTCCTAACTGACTTGGCCCTATCCCCAGACAGGAGGAGTGAACCATCCCACATTACCTGAGATGAAGAAGGGCGCAACTTGCCTAACTCAGGAAGAGCTGGTGGGAACTTCCGGCTTTTCAGTGTCCTCTCCTCTGAGGCTGACCAGGGGAGGTCCTTTTCTGATGTTTCTGGCTTTTGTGGTTGTTGGTTGGTTAGTTGTTTGTAATTCTGATTCTAAAATTCTAAGCTCCGCCTCTAATACGGAGTCCATTGGAACTTGATCTTGCCTGTTCCACACCCCAAAAGGGGGCTCAGCTGGCAATTTCTGGCAAGATTCATCTGCCTACAGTCAGAGCTGATTGAGAGAGCAGAATGAGAGAGACAGTAGATGCCAGAGCCAGGCTGTCTGGGCGCACATCCTGCCTTGTCCACCCACTACCTGTGTGACTTGAATACAAGTTACTCGACTTCTCCCAGGGTGTTGTTTGTGCCAGGCACATAGTAAGCACTCAACGAAAGCTAGCTGCCATTATCACCATCATCGTCAATTCAGTCAGAACCATCTTCCCCGCACCCCACCCCCCCAAACTGGGAGCAACGCCTGCCCCGCTAGAACTGCAGACCCCTTTCCTGTCCAAACACATCAGCGTCCTCTCACTCCCTCAGCACCGATGCCTGTGGATGTATCTGAGGACGGACATTTCAGAGGATGAGACAAAGGAACCAGTATCTCAGATGTTAGTTGTGGGGGCAGGAGGAGACTAGACACACCCAAGAATACAGTCTGTAAATTCCAGCATTCTCCCTCTTCCCTCACATCCAGTCTTTTTTTTTTTTTTAAGATTTTATTTTTTATTTGAGAGACAGTGAATGAGAGTGAAAGAGAGCACAAGCAAGGGCAGAGGGAGAGGGAGAAGTAGGCTTGCTTGCTGAGCAAGGAGCCAGACATTGGGCTCAATCCTGGGATCATGACCTGAGCTGAAGGCAGATGCTTCACGGACTGAGCCACCCAGGTGCCCCCATTCTCACATTCAGTCCTTCACCAAACCTGTCTGGTGTACCTCCAGAATAAACCCTGTCTCCATTCACTTCTTTCCATCTCCACTGCTGCCCCCACCTCCAGTCAAGGCCTCCATGATCCTCCACCTGGACGGCAGCACTAGCCCACTGACTGCCCCCCACTTCGACTCCTACCTGTACCTGTAATCGGTTGTACATGCAGCGTGTACAGTGATATTTTAAAAGCTATGACTACCAGAAACTACATCACTTTCCTGCTAGAGTCCCCCTCCCCCAACCCTCAATGGCTTTCCACTGCACTTCAGATAAAATCTCCAGTTCTTAGCTACCTTAAAAGACCCTGTATGACTGGCCCCTACCCACCTGTACAATCTCACCCAGAGACGTGCTCCTCCTTGTCTACCACACTCCAGCTTCACTGGCTTCCTTTCAGTTCTTCAAACAACCTCTCCTCCTCTTCAAAGGCCCAGCTCCTTTTCAAGTCTTAGCATTAATGGCATTTCTTCAGAAAAGGCTTCCCTGGTCACCCTCTCTAAATAACCTCCCCAGCTCCTCCCTTTGACTCTCTTCCACAGCATCATGCTCATTTGGTCCATTGTGTTTATTTCTATAATTATATACTTATTTGTTTTTTTTCTTCTTTTTGTCTCTGTCATGGTGCTGCACCAATGCGAGAACAGAGGTCTCGCGTGAACAATAAGAACTGAGAAGTAAAGACATTTCCTTTTGCTTCTCTTCTCAACCTATTTTTTAAATCTGAAAACAATATATGGACATAAAATTAGAAATCCAATACAAGTAAAAGATGTTTAACTTCAAACAAAAATATAAGAAGCACAATATTGATGGAACAGCAGTTAATACAGAGGATAGGGATAAAAGAGCAGTACTGAAAACAGAGGGATTGCTTGGAAGTCCGTGTGAGAAGCAGTCCCTTCCTCATCTCTGCACTGCAGCCAGGCAACTACTTCTCACCATTGCCATTCCTCTACCCTGTATGACTCCATAATGGAACTAGAGAGTTATTCTCCGGAGAATTCAAACAGAAGAGCTTCTATCCTGGAAGTTCTATTTCCAAAAACAATGAATGCCAGGAATACATAAAGAAGAAAGTGGGAAGTGTTATGGGCTGAATCGTGCCCTCTCAGAATCCCTATGTTGAAGTCCCAACCCCCAGTATTTCAAAATGAGGCCATTAGGATGGGGCCAATATGACTGATGTTCTTATAAGAAAAAGAAGAGACAGCAAGGATGCACATGGACAGAGGAAAGACCATGTGAGGACACTGGGAGAAGGTAGCCATCTGCAGTTCAAAGAGGCCTCAGAAGAAAACAGACTTATCAGTGCCTTTGATCTTGAACTTCTAGCCCTTAGAACTATGAGAAAATAAATTTTTATTGTTTAAGCCATCCAGCCTGTGGTATTTTCTTACTGCAGCCCTAGCAAACTAATACAGGAAATTATAAAAAATAATAATAATATAAGAAAACTTAAGGGGCACCTGGCTGGTTCAGTTGGTAGAACATTCAACTCTTGATCTCAGGGTCATGAGTTCAAGCCCCATGTTGGGCATAGAGCTTAGAAAGAAAGAAAGACCTGAAGGACAAACTAAGTCTATGGATCTGAGCACAAAGTATTAGGACAAGACAGCATCACTAAATTTCACAAATAAATGGAAAGAAGATTCTGAAAGCTTCCATAAAAGAATTATAGGTCATACTTAAGGGGTCAAGTGTGAGATGGAATCAAACTTTCAACACCATCATTGGATGCTAGAAGATAATGAGATAAGAGCCTCAAAATTCTACATATAAATTATTTTCGACTTGGAATTTTATACCCAGTCAAATAGCAATCAAGTGTGAGAGTAGAATAAAAACATATTTTAGATGTTTAAAGAGAAGGGGGGAAAATGTACTCCTTCCACACCTTTTTTCAGGAAGGTAATAGAGAATATGTTCCACAAAAATGAAGTAAGTCAAAAGAGAGTAAAACCTGGATCCAGCAAGCAGAAAATGCAGCAGAAAAGAGAAGGAATGAAATTCTTAGCATGACAGCAAAGGGGAGTTGCATGACATCAGCTCTATAACCGCAGGTCAACCAAGCAACCATTTCTGATTGAAGCAGAAAGTCAAAGACTCCAGTGGAAAATGTTGAGAGGCACTTACATTTAAAAGTAAAGGAGCTATTGATGGATGAGGGAAACTTAGCCATTTAAAGAAAACCTAGTAGATAAAATAAGTCAACCATTATTATGTCTAGAAAAAATAAATTTCGAACAGAGAAGGAAATGTGATCAGAGTGCAGAATTTGATATAGTCATGAATAAGATTTACAAATCTATAATAATTAAAATCTGAATATGAATGTATTCAGAGTTGGAATAGAATTATATTCTAAGAATAAGAAAAGGAGAGAGGAATTTAAATAAACTATTATTCCATAAAAGGAAGCCAGTGGTTTATATCTAGAATTGATGAATCAAGTATACTTATGTTATTTAGAAATACGAATATAGGAAACAGCCTTCCATTTGACCACAATTGAATAATAACTTTTGGACTTCTCTATAACCTTAAAGAGCTATAACACTAAAGAAAATATGTGAAGCAACTTTTTAAGGCATTGGACAATAGCACAAGGTCCTTGAGAGAGAGGAAATACACAAAGTGAGCTCCACATTCATCACAATATTCTGCTGGGAGTACCTCCTAAACCAAGGCAAAATGAGGCGGACCCAAATATAAAGCAATAGTCTCTTTGTATGAAAACAAAAGGTTTCAGTACTGGGCTACCAAGGCAACTAGCATTTGCACTGAAAGGTAACAGAGAGGAGGTAACTGTGAAGAGAAGTTTCATTAGTCTGCATAGGGGCTTCCCTGAGTCTTCTGCTAAATATTGTCATACACACACGGGATGATATTCTGTGAAGTATACCAGACAACAGTTCTGGGAGTATGTGAGCTCAACAGAGAGATTCTGGAGATTGGACAGTGCTGGGAGAATGAAGTTCTAACCAACCAGACTGGAGAGAGCTTACTGAATATCTCAGCTTTCAGCTGAGACTTCAGAAAAATCACTCTTAGAAAAAGTAGCTCCTCTATCTTAAGAGTAAAGGCTCTGCCAAACTTACTGTAACCAAAACTCAAACTAAGCTTTAATATAATCCAACAGGAAAGAACGGTCTTCCAGAAAAAAAATCAATACATTTTTTTCAAGACTTTATGTACTTATTTGAGAGAAAGAAAGCATACACAGAGGGAGAGGAAGAAGCAGACTCCCTGCTAAGCAGGGACACCCCCCCGCCCCGTGCCAATGCAGGGTTCGATACTAGGACCCTGGGATCATGACCTGAACCAAAGGCAGATGCTTAACCAAATGAGCCACATAAGTGCCCCCAAATTCAATGCATTTTAAAAGAAAACAACAAATCTAGACTATCATAGAGTGTATCATGTTCAATAAACCATCATAAATTATTAGACATGTGAAGAAGCAGAAAAGCATGACACATAACCTGGAGGGAGAAGTTTATAGAAACTAACTCAAGGGTAATGCAGATGTTGGAATTGGCAGTTAAGCACCTTAAAACAATTATTATAAATATGTTTAAATAGTATAAGCAAAAAGATGGACACAATGAGTGAACAGATGGGGGAAATCACTGCAGAAAAATGAAAACTATGAAAAATAACCAATCAAAAATTCTAGAATTAAAAAGAAATTAGTGTCAATTTCAAAATGGAAACTTCACTGGATGAGCTTAACAGTGAATTGGAAACTACTGGATATAGCATTAGTGAACTTGAAGGTAGGTCAATAGGAATTATCAATACAGAACAGAGTGGAGGAAGACTAAAAATCTGGACAGCTTTAGTGACCTTATGATAACATCAAATACACAGGTAATTGGAGTCTCAGCTGTAGAAGAGAGATAGAGAGAGGAAAAAAATTTGAATATGGAATGGCCAAAAACTTCCCTAATTTGATGAAAATGCCAACCTACATATGCAAGAATCTTTACAAACCCCAACTGGGATAAAAACAAAGAAAATCACACCTAAGCACATCATGATCCATTTGTTGCAAACTAAAGATAAAGAGAAAATCAGGGGCGCCTGAGTGGCGTAGTCAGTTGAGCACCTGACTCTTGGTTTCAGCTCAGGTTGTATCTCAGGGTCATGATCTCAGAGCCGTGAGATTGAGTCCCACATCAAACTCCATGCTTTGTGCAGAGTCTGCTTAAAACTCTTTCTCTCTCTCTCTCTCTCTCCACCCCTTCCTCATCTTTCTCTAATATAAATAAATAAAATCTTTAAAAAAAAGAGAAAATCTTAAAGGCAGCTGGGGGTGGGGTAGAATGGTACATTTCTTAGAAATAAGGCGGGTGGGAAAGAAAGAAAGAAAGCGAGAGAGAAAGACTACCCAGATTTTCATGTCCAGTGAAAAGATCCTTTTAAAATATAGGTAAAATAAAGACATTTTCAGAAAAACAAAATGAGAAAATTCAGGACCAGCAGACTTAAACTACAAGAAATATAAAAAGTTCTTCATGTTGAAGGGAATGATACCAGATAGAAACAGATCTAGACTGAGACATGAAGAGCTCTGAAAACAGTAAATATAAAATATTTTTATGTAGATAAATATAAAATACTTTCTTCCTCATTTTAAAATTTCTTTTTTTTAAAAAATCGGCCATTTAGCACAAAGATAATAATGTTCTGTGAGCATATAGCATATGTAGAAGTAAAATGTATGCCATTTTGTGTAGCAAATGTATGATAAATAGCAAAAGTTAGGAGGAAGGTATGGAGGTTTACCACTACTCGAACATTCTTACATTATAAATAAGATGGAAAATATTAATTAAAGATACATATAAGTTAATATTGTATAACAACCACTAAAAAAATGAAGACATACCTTAAAAATCCAATGGAGGAGACAAAATGGGATTTTAAAATACACTTGATTATTCCAGAAGAAGTCAGGAAAGAAGGATAAGAATAACAAAGAATAAACAGAACAATTGAAAACAAATAGCAAAATGTTAGGCTTAAACCCAACCAAATCATAATTACATTAAATGTAAAAGGCTAACACTCCAACTAAAAGGCAGAGATTAACAAACTGGATAGAAAAAGCAAGACTAACGCCATACTGTTTACAAAATAGAGATAAAATATAGTAATATGATGTAATTACCAGAAGAAATAAAAAGTAGAAAGTAGTTGCCTCTGAGACGGGAGCAAGGAAAAGAAAAAAAACTATTTTTTTTAAGATTTTATTTATTTATTTGACAGAGAAAGATCACAAGTAGGCAGAGAGGCAGGCAGAGAGAGAGGGGGAAGCAGGCTCCCCGCCAAGCAGAGAACCTGACTCAGGGCTCAATCCCAGGACTCTGGGATCACAACTCGAGCTGAAGCAGAGGCTTTAACCCAGGCACCCTGAAAAAATCTATTGGTTTTAACATAACCCTTTTAATACAGCTTGTGCTCTTAAACCATTTCCTTGTAATGCTTTGAAAAATAGTTTTAGAAACTGAAGGAATTTTTTCTGAAAGCACTTTACAAGTTGGATCTTATCCCTTGTGATTTCTGGGGGGCATTTTGAAATTGCAACGAGGTTCAAAAACAGAAGATTAAAACCATTCTCCCCAGAAAGGCAAATGGATCACGATTATGATACTATTTTGTTAATAATTTCTAGACAGAGAGGTAGAAGTACAGGTTAACATAATGAGCTCACTAGAAGCACAGAAACGGAGAGTATTTCTTTTCCCGTTCCTCATGCCAACTGGAATCCAGTGGGGTTCAGGCTTAATTCATAAATGTTCTTACCTAAGCCTAGCTATTCTAGCAGTGCTCAAGTGTTACAGACATTAGGGTACAGTTTTTGAATATCCATTATATGCAAGAGCCTGAGCTAGGCATAACATGAGGGACACAAAATATAAGACATAAGTTAAAGAGGCTTTCCATCAGTCCCACTCTTTTCCCTCAGTGATAGAGTACAATAAATTATTTTGTCAGTCATCAGACAATGAAGTACATTGTTATATTAATGGTTCCCAAGGAATCATACATCTCTGTATTTGTAACCTTGTATGAGCTCCTTCTACATTGATTCCATCCTTGGATATGCAGTTTGCTTTGGCCAAAGGGACATTAGCAAACATAATATAAACAGGGGCTTAAAGGATTCTTGTACATTGAGACTTGCACTCTCTTTATTGCTGCATTTGGAACACAGAGGCTTCTGAAGAAGCTCAAGGTAGTCTGCTAGAGATACACAACCCAACCAACAATGAGTGCTAACCACCAGACTAAGGGTGAGGTGATCTTAAATCATCTAGCTCCAGCCAAGCTGGTGAGTCAGCCTAGGTGAGACCAGCAAGAGAACTGCAATTGCTGATGCACAAGATCACAAGTAAATAAAATGGTGGCTGTGTTGTACGAATACATTTGGCAGATTGGTTACACCACTATGGTTAACTGATACAAGTGTGATGATCTGGCCATCATAGGAACATAACAGGATGTCTTGAAACCCCATCTTCTCTTTTAAAAGATGCTAAAGATTTCTCAAGCAGTTTGGAATCCAGCTATTTTCCTTCAACACCTACCAAGACCTGAAAAGTAGGATTCAGTCTCTGACTTAAATTTCCATTTTAAAATTTACATAATTTTTGAATGGGTAATTCATGCAAAATCTAATAATTCTACATTAGAGTTCAGTCAGAGAAACAGAACCATTAGAACACACACACACAAGTGTGCATGTGCACACAGGGGTTTGTTACATTCAATTGCCAGAGTTAGTAAGTAATTTCTGTGGACTATTGTCTTCACATCTGTTGCTATGAAGTCCACAGGAAGATGGATATAAAGTGAGGAGAGCAAGGACAAACATGAATCCACAGGATGTGCTAGAAGCTATGAGAATGGACTGGAATATGTATTGTTTCTTATTGCCCCTGATGTTTATGCCCTGCAGGAGAGGTCAGTGCCCTCATCATACAACTAAACTCAGAATTCAGGGATGCCTGGGTTGCTCAGTCAGTTAAGCCTCTGCTTTCGGCTGAGGTCATGATCCCAGTGTCCTGGGATCAAGTCCAACATTGGACTCCCTGCTCGGTGGGAAGCTTGCTTCTCCCTCTGCCTGCTGCCCACCCCCCTCCTTGTGCTCTCTCTCTTTGACAAATAAATTAAAAAATTTTAATTAAAAAAAAAAAAAAACCCTAAACTCAGAATTCAGAGTTGGCCCAGAAGTCAGAAAATCTAAAAAAAAAGGACCCATGGGAAGGTGAGCCATTGCCGACTTGGCTGCTGCTTCATGCTAACGAGGACAGCCACAAATAAGCAACAACTATATTAAGCAACAAAATAGCTTCTACTTCACTTCCACTCTCCAGAGTTCACATAGCAATCCCTTTGGGGGCCTCCTTGCACTAGAACATACAGGAAAGAGAATTCTGGGTGATATACTTTAGCCTAGCCAAGTGGACACATAACAAAGCTGCCACCCATACAAAAAAATTCACCCTGAAATATGTTTCCTACCCACCCCCCCATTTCCTCACCCCACCAAAAAACCAGCTATAAGTATCAGTTTCTTGTGTTTTCTCCCTGAAATAGTCTATGTACATGTAAGTTTACACATATACCTAGTACTTCGTATATTTTACACAAGAGATCACATACTGCGTACATTGATCAGCATCTTGTTTTGGGGTTTTTTGAGCTAAACAAAATATCTTGGAAATTTTTCCATAACAAGATAGGAATATTGGCCCTTTTCCCCTTTAACAACTGCATAATATTGTACTGTGTGGATGTACCATATCTGTTTAACTAGATCCTATCATTGGATATCCAGATTTTTTTTTTGAAATTTTGCTATTTGAAATAATCATACAAAGCCTCACACATGTATGAATGTCTTTATAATTAATGTTCATTGTCAATCTGATATAGTATCAATCCAAACAGGCCAGAGAGAGACTAATGGTGCCTATCAGTGTACATGGTCTGCAGTTGCAATGAAGTGCCTTTCAGATACTCATTTTAATGTCCCTTTTAACATCCACCCTTTGTAAATTCATTTTACACCTTCTGTGCATTTGTGGCTTTTTCTGTCTCTGTCCTTGATCACTGGCTGCATCTAAGACTGTTGTGTGAAGGCCCAGTCATTGAACCAGCAATTTAATATTTATGGGATTATCCTCTAAAATGCTCACCAGTAAAAATATTCTTAATAATATAGATGTAGTCATGAAAAACAAAGTAACAAGGGGTGCCTGGGTGGGTCAGTAGGTTAAGCCTTGAGACTCACGATCTCAACTCAGGTCTTCATCTCAGGGTCATGAGTACAAGCCCCACATTGGGCTCCTCGTGTACATAGAGCCTACTTGAAACACACACACACACACACACACACACACACCCTACAAAGTAACATGGAAATCTACTGACAGATAAAACAAGTGGTTGACAAAGCTGAAAAATCATTTATTGTTCCACCATCGTAATGTTTTATTTTCTAATGGCAGAGCTTGGAACCATCAGGTAGAAGAAAAACTGCTTGAGCAAAGAAATGTGAGACCCACAAAGAAAGACAGATTGGCCAGTTTCTTTTTCTTTTCTTTTCCTTTCTTTTTTTTAAGATTTTTATTTATTTATTTGACAGACAGAGATCACAAGTAGGCAGAGAGGCAGGCAGAGGGAAAGGGAAGCAGGTTCCCTGCTGAGCAGAGAGCCCGATGGGGGGCTCGATCCCAGGACCCTAGGATCATGACCTGAGCCGAAGGCAGAGGTTTTAACCCACTGAGCCACCCAGGCTCCCCCCAGTTTCTTTTTCTAAGAACACTTTCATTGATTTTTTTTTTCCATTATTGAGTGTTTACTTAAAGGCCCTTCCACCATTCATCCCCAAAGGTTTTATTTTTTTTTAATATTTTTTATTTGTTTATTTTGAGAGAGAGAGAGAGAGACAGAGTGAGAGAGAGCATGAGAGGGGATGTCAGAGGGAGAAGAAGACTCCCCATGGAGCTGGGAGCCCTATGTGGGACTCGATTCCAGGGCTCTGGGACCATGACCTGAGCCAAAGGCAGTTGCTTAACCAACTGAGCCACCCAGGCGCCCAATCCCCAAGGGTTTTATAAATATCACTTTTGCTTCATTCATATTTTAATGATTTGGTCTTCTCTGGAGAGGAAATATTTTTCTTTTAGGAGTCATTGTTTTAAAACATAGGCCTAGAATATCTTGACGCATAGCACAATGGTGAGCAGGAGGTATAAGACACGTACACAAAAGAAAAAAAACCCAAGCCTCTTCTAATAGTGTACCTCAAAGTTGTTGTTAGGTTGTCCTAAGAAAATCCCTCAAAATTTGGTGAGAGAATGAAGAGGGCAACTTCTCTGTCCTGGAGCATTCCTCCTGACCTCCTGGAGCCTTTTCTGATCCTCCAGATTCCTTCAGTTTCCAACAGCCTGTGGCTCTAGGAAGCATTCACTGGACAGCACAGCAGAAGGTCCAGATTACAGAGAGTCACGATTTTGAGCCAGAAAGAAGAACAATCTCAATAGTGTGAAGTCCCTTTGGCCAGGACAAAATATAGATGCAGGAAAAAGGGAGAACTGGGTTGAAGTTGGATTGGAGAATCCCTGAAATGCCAGATTTGCAAGAAGAGTGTGAAGTTATCTGTGCAAGCATCTGCCCCCCAAAATGGCTCAATTGGAAAATGCCTTATTAAGAAATAATGTTCATAACCATTGTATATACTTATACACTCAAATATGGATAAGGAATATTAGAATTAGTTCTCAAGAGTGGCTAATTTCCAGGGCTGTGCTTAAGTGATCTAGTGAGCTGAGCTACTTAACAGAGCTCAAAAGATTTACAAACACATTTGGAGCTCAGCGGAGCCAAAAGCTAGTGGTGCTCTCCGGTCCCAGGCTCAGGCTCCTTCATGGAAAGGCTGGAGCAAAACTGAACCCTTGGCCCCTGGCCATGTAATGAATCAACTAGAGTGAGAATGCCTCATGAGCTGAGTCCAAACAAGCTCCCACTGGGGCCTCCAGACGGGCTCCTAATTAATAGGCTCTTGGCCCACAAGCAAGAGTAAAAATGTTTGCAACAATAAAAGGGAGACAGTGATCACAATGGGGGAGGGGAGCTAACAAAGAAAGCAGAAGGGAAAATTACGATGGGAAGATGGATCCAGATCTAAGTTAGCTGACTGAGCAATAACTCAAACCTTTATTTATTTGTTCAAGTCAGATGTGAATAAATGCATAAATTTGATTCCTAGTTTGGAAGTTCAGTCTACGCAGCAGAATATGAGAAAACAACAATGCTGATAGGATTCAAAAATACAGACAAATCCCTATCAGTTACTATTTGGGGATCGTCAGTTTAATGCCCTGCTGGTGTAGGAACTGGGAAAGTCCACACTGAGGAGGGGCACACAGACTGAGATTGAGAAGTGACAACTCCTGCCCTGTTAACATGGCTGCTGCTTCTCTTTGCTTTTAGAGGATGCAGCACAACAGACCAAACAGGGTTTGGGGCTATTGTCCAAAGGGCTGGCAGATTAGAAGTGGGGAAGCCAAGAGCACAAAAAACAAGAGACTAACTTAGAATAATTGGGAATAAGACTTCAGAAAGTTTGGAACCTTCCCTTTGTTTTTACATTTGATGTGTTTTCCTGTTGCCCATCTTTTAGCATAAATTCTTTCATACTTCCAGCCCGATAATGCTCCTCACGTTCCAGAGAAATTTGTAATAAAGAACGTTGGTCTTCAGAGACAGCAGTACAGTCAGTACCAACAGCAGTTCAGACTTCTGCCAACAATTGGCTGGTGTTCTCAAAATGTGTTAAGTTGGTGTTTTGGAACCTATAATACTTCTTATAACAGAAACAGTGTTGCAGATGGAAATTAGGTCCTTGCACTAGCTCATAAAGCCTATTTAATAAAGTTCCTAAATATCATGTGTTCATTTGCAATGAAAAATATATAATATTGGAAATGACATTGGGCAGATGATAATGTTTTAACTATGGGTTATGCTTAAAGTAAAATCACAAAGGCTACCCTGGGAAATTAACTTGCAGAAGTGTTTTCAAAGCAAAAGGTGTTCTGAATTCATCTTACAACTTGGAATTGGGGGGAAAGTTACACACACACACCATGTGCGACCACAGAATATACTCACTCAAGGAATGCTTCTCATTTCTGGGTTTTCCAGTGAGGAAAAAAAAAAAAAAAAAAAGCTGGTGGTTCCTGTATATAGGATATTTTCATGTCAGGACTTTTCAATTTGAAAAAAATCCCATAATTTTTTTAAAATGGTAAAATCATATTGCTTTTATATTTCCTCTAAATTCTATATGATTGGCATACCAACTAGGCTGACCCTTCCATCAGGAAGGATGCTTGGAACTGTGCCCCTCAAGAGCTACATCCTGCTCCCCACTTAGTTCCTTACCAGCCATGTGACTTTGGATGGGCATCCTGACTTCCCTAGACCTTAATTCACTCAAATAAAAAATGAAGACAGCAACATCTGATGAAGTCATCCCCACGGAGCTGCAGTGAGCACCAAATGAAATAAAAATACTACCTTATTTTTGTGTGATATTTTTACTTTTTCAGTGTGTGCACATGTTTTACTCTCTTGCCAACTCTGGAGGAAAACTAACTCTTTAGACTTTAACAGTCTCCAAGAAGCCAGACTAGAAAAAAATATGTAATAGTCCTGGGGCACTTGGCAACTCACACAGCCAACCACCACACCTCTGCCTGCTCTCCACTCTTTATAGCCCTCGTACAAGCTGGTATCAGGAAAAACACAATTTTTTGTTTCTTCTTCACCCCTAGTGAAAGTTCATAAAGGACCCTCAATTTTTTATCATGGAGAACATTACGCAGCACATTCTCTTCACTCATACACCTTTACAAATCAATTTCCCTACATCTCCAGCCACACCCGCAGGCTCTACCCATTCAAGTAGCATATGTGTTTGATGCAGTCTTGTCAAAGAGCCCCTCTCCCTTTGGTCTGGTGACAACATACAGGGCTGCCCTAAAATCCACAATACATGAATTTCTCACCTGACTTTCTCTGCGATCACTCTCAACTCACACTTCGAGCCATGACTCAAACAGCAGTCAGCGAGACCAAACTCAACCGGGTAGCCACTTAGTTAATCATCAATCATCTTTATTCTCTCCTAGTCCTTAACGCCAGAGTTTGCCCTTCCCAAAGAAAGTCCACGTCCTCCCTTTGAGTAATGGGTTTGACAACTTCAACTCAAACATAAGCCTGCCCCATGCACAGACTTATCAGGGCTGCTTGGAATGGACGAGGGAAGGTACAGAGGGAGAGAACAATGGCGCCCTGACTGGAGGGGCAGGCGTTATCAGTCTGCCATTGGAACAGGGCTGGCACTTGTTTTTCTTTCTGTTTAGTGTGTGAGCTGGTTCCAGTGTACAGTACCAGGTAGTGTAAAAAGCTGCTGCTGGGCCCCTCTGTTTGTGAGGGCTGTTGACATAAGGTGGGGTACACGTGATGTAGGTGGATTCCTGCCCTATTTTTCTGATAGCCATAAATGAGAGAAATTCTCTTGGGCAGGTCCCTGTGCCGAGAGCTTGGGAGTTCCATCTCTTGGAGATGGAGGTGTTGTGTATCCCAAGAAGAACTTTGCATTCGCCTCCAGCAGAATGACATGCAAGGTCACTGGAGAGAGCACATTAAAGGGGCTTTAGTGAAACATAGCATACAACTGGTACCAAGAGGAAAAGGAAGTGAGAACTTAAGATGACTACAGACCTTGAGCCTATGGCTCTTCGGCCAAACCATCTTTTCATACAAGAGCTACCAGACAGACTAAGGGCCTGACACCCGCCCTAGACCATAGCTTTAAGGCTAGAATATGCCTTAAAACATCCCCCATTCTCTCTAGTAACTGACATGACCAGTGGATTTGTGAGGGATTTTACTGGAAGCAATCCGGATTTTTCTGCCTATAGCCCCTGGAAGTAATAAATATGCCAGTCAATTAAAAATGCTTTACAGCCCACGTGACCCAGTTCAGGGCCCTTTGGCATATATTTTAGCAGCTAACCTTATTCTTAGCCTAAACTTCTTTTTCCTACCTCAATTTCCCATTCTTTTACAGTTCCGTTGTTTATTTGTCAGCTACTCAAAATTCTTATTAGACGTGATGACCCATAAGACAAAAATAAAATACTTCTAGAAAGGAGCTTTAGTGCCCTTCTAGGATGGGATTTCAGACAATCTTAGGGGATGTTCTTTTCTAACTGAAGACATAATGCAAATAGGTTTTAGCAACTCTGGGAGATTGGGAGGGGTGTGATTTCTCGGACGGACAAATACAAGTACCAAATCCAGGTCTTTTCTGAGCTAGCTTGGGCTTTGGTCTCCAGCTGAAATCCCAGCGCCTTCACTTACAAAGGAGTAAAGTTGGACCAGCAACTGAGACTCTTTGAGTCTTAGCTGCACCATCTGTGAATATGTAACTCACATCCAGAAAGATCCAGGAGCATTAGTGAGGTCACACATGTAATTCCACCTGCCCCAGCACACAGTGGGTTAACAGATGTTCCTCTCCCATTGCCTTCTTTCCTTCAAACTACCCTCTTCCTCATCCTGCAGCGAGATATTTTCTTTAAAATTTCTTTTAAAAGTATATCCTGCTTTTGGAAAGTTCATGTTATGCCACTTTGCTCTTAAGAAAGACCTCCCTTAGTACTTGTTACTACTAACTACAAGAAATCCAGAGAATTTTCACTTTTATGAACAAAGGCAAAAGAGAAAGTAGGGTTCAGGATTCATTTTGAAGGAAGCCATTATAAGGCCATGTGAATCCCAGGGCTTGAGTAGCAGCAAGAGCAGCCCTTCCAGGTCCTCCCCCCCCCACCCCAAACAACACCCAGAATCCCAGCACCAGCCACTAGCTGTGAACAGTCTGGTAGCATCTGTGCTTTATCTCCATTCATTGTATGCATCCATTAGCAGGAGGTGTCCTGAGGTTTCAGAAAAGCTTAAAAGAGGTTATTTTTTCATTCTGGGAGCACCCCCAATTCTTTCCATGTAAAGAAATGGCAATTGCTTCTTCACTTTATGTTATTTTGATTTACAAAAGCTTTCATTGGAGCTCTCTATGTTCAGGGACCAGGGCAACCAGCGTATCAGAGATTCAGGCCACAAAACAAAGAGCACATACATTGCCACCAAATGGAAAGAACATTTCTTCGGGCACTGGTATTTCAACATGGCGGCTAGCGGCTAGTGCAGCGGTTAAGGAAAAAGCTAATGCAGCCAGTCGGCCTGTGTTCAAATTCCAGCTCCACCTACAAGCACTGGGCTTTGGACCAATTACTAAACACCCTAGGCTTCATTTCTTCATCTACAAACTGGGGGTGGGACTAGACCCCTCGCATATATTTGAAAAATCATATAAGATGATCCAAATGAGATAATGACTTCATGCTTGCCACATAGCCAGCACCGACTGGTGTTAGCTATGGCTGGTATTTATTCCATTGTCATTATGGTGATGGGGGTTAGTGTTGCTTTTACTGCTGCTATCATTATCATGATCCAGATTGGTATCAACAAGAACTGGATTCACCTTCTTGAATCTCAAACTTACAGTCTTCATATTTATTGATAGTAGAGGTATTCTTAATGGCCTTCCCCTCTCTACCTCCCGTGGGGCAAGAGCTGTGTTGAAAGCCTGTGTCATTACTGAATCAGGAAGAGGCCTGTGCTAGGCAGTTTCCGGGCGTGAGCCCGTGGAGTCCTCAAAACAACCTGTGAACTCATGTACTTTTCTACTTTCCCGATTCACAGCCAAGAAGAAAAGGCATAGTGAGAAGAGATCATTTAACCAGGATCATGCTGTGAGCCGCCCACACGAGAAGTCCTGAAACTAGCTGGGCTTCAGGGACCAAAAAAGATCAGAACAAGGACGATCCCTAAAATGATCCCTTCCAGCTCCAACATCGATCTTCTAAAGTGATCCTAATTTTGCTGTATTACCGTCTGCCGTATAAGAAATATATTATATTGGAACAAGTCTAACTCATAAAGCTAGTGTGACTTTTATAAGTTTTTGCTCCAGCAAATTCTATGTAAAGAGATTCATTGACACTTGTGTCTCTCTTCCCTTGGCTCCCAAAGCCCTGGAAAAAAGCACGCTCCTCCACCTCAAGTTCCTCACCTCGTCTCTACCCTTCCCGTCCTTCCAGCTTCTCCCTCCCTCCGTCCAGGACCGCCCCTCCCTGCTCCGCAGTACCCCCTCCCCAAACTGCCGCATTCCACCTGCCCACCAGATCCTAAAGGCTATTTCTCTGAATTTTATCAAGAGCCAATTCCAACCAGCAACATTGCTCTGAGACAGTCACTTTGAAAAGGCTACAAATCAAGAATGCATGCAAATGCCTCTCTTATCCTCTCCAGATAGATCCATACACTTGATTATTCCTTCCTGGAGAACCGGGATTCCAGAACCCTAGCAGGCACGGGAATTATCGGGAAATCTTGTTAAAAGCAGATCTGATGCAGGGGCTCTGGGTGAGGGCCTGAGATTCTGCATTTCTACAAGCTCCCGGGGACGCTGCAGGTCCCTACCGGTCCCTGACCGCACACCTTATCTTGATTCTGCCTCTCAACATCCCTTCAAGAAAGGCATATTGCTCACATTTTACAGAGGAGAAATGGGCTAAGAGAGGTTAAGAGACAGACCCAAGGTCCCAGAGCCAGTGAGTTAGCGAGGGAGGGATCGGAAACTTGTCAGATCTTTCTCAGTCCATAGGAAAGGAAGGAAGAAGAAAAAATATAATATATATGCATACACATACATAGAGGTCTGTCTGTGTGTGTGTGTATATAATGATATTGAAGATATTTAATTGTCCATCTCATTTCAATAACATGAATGCTCATAAATGACAGAAGAAATCTTTCAGTCCTGCACGTTGTCCCTGCTTAATAAACATTAAATCTGTAGGGGTGAGCAGGAAGGTATGGAGGCCTGTTACCTGGGAAGCCTGTTCCTTCCATTATGAGCAGGCCCCATGGAGGCCTTTGCAGAAGATTTTCCTTGAGAAGCCACACTTTGCTTATGTTACTGATTAAACCTACTGGCTCTAACACCTTCTTTTCCTCTGGCAACGCAGTCCTGTAGAGAACCTCACAAAGACGTGCATTTTATCATTAATGTGAATTATGAGAATAAGAGTGTGAATAATAGGGATCATTCATGGTGAGTCACTGCCATCTCATAGAGTAGGAACAGGATGTTGTGAAGTCAGCAAGAAAGGGGACGGAAGCTTTGCTTCTCCAAGGGCAAAACCCCCTATGCAGCAGCCATTCAGGGGGTCCAAAGCGGACGCCTTTCAGGGGCGCTGAAATCTAGTTGGAGCATGCTTGTCGGGTGGGAGGGAAGAACAGGGAGCTACAAATTAAACAGGAAACCCAGGGGATGGAGCAGCAAGAGATTATCAGTGGGCAACACTCCTATGAGTGGAGACTATATGCCATGAAAGCCCAGAGCAGCAGCTTCTCCAAGCAGACAGGGGGACACGGTGGGTGGGCCACACTTCACCAGCGGTGAAGGAATGATGGGATTTGGAGGAAATAGCATTCCAGACGGAGGCCCTGGGAACAGGGAATGAATTCAGGGTATTCTGTGGAAGGAGAGGAGAGGGAGCAGGGACCCTTGCCCAGGAGACGGAGTAGAGACATCTTGGAGGGGTTCCTTGCCACCTGGCAGACTGATTACCTTGGGGTCTTTGCAAGCCAGGCCAGCCAGAGTGCGGTAGTCACGCGGTGGGGACACAATTTCCAAGAGGCAGCAGACAGGGAAATTAGTAGCAAACAGGGCATCTGCCATCAACAAAGGTGGCTTTGGAGCCCTGGCTTCACCATTTAACAGGTTTTTTAAAAAGTGGTGGGGGGAAGAATCGCACCTTTTTGAGCTTTGGTACTTTCATCTGTAACTTGGGCATAATCATTGCTTTTCACAGTATTCTTTCCAGAAGCCCCAGTTGAAAATAATAATAGTAAATAAAGGAACTGGGTAAAGGGGAAGCTAAAGGCACGGAGGAGTGGGGTGTTGGGCAGCTGGGCACCTGCCAGGCTCTGAAGCTCTGGTCATTTTCAACCTGGTGATTTGCATCCTGGTCCCAAGGATTATCAAGGGGATACTCGGGCAGCTGTCCCACATGCAGTATATTCCCAAGAGATGGGGTCAGGAGAAGAGATAGAATAGTCTAAGACTTTTGTAGCGGGTGAGAGGCTCTCCAATCACAAGTTTGTCCCAGGGCCTTCCTGCGGCTCAGCCTGGAATTAGAGGGGAAGGAACCAAGTCCAAACAGGCCTGAAGACACAGAGATGCCAGCACCTCTCCACAGGCACCCAGCCATTGCTCCCTGCCTAGGGCATTCCAGAAGGGACACAGAGGAACAGGACAGGCAGAGGGACCAGCTCCTACGGAAAGGACACTTCTTTTCTTTGTGGGACACGAGCCAGGGATCCAAGTAAAGGATAGTCGGTTTGTCTTCTTGCTGACAGAGTCCATGGAGGACTAGCACCAGGCCTCCCAGAACAATGAGCCTAAACCACCGCCAGGCCAGAAAGGATGTGAGCCCCAGGCTCTTGCTCCTAACTTACAAGGACCAAGGGCCACATGGGTAAAAGGCCTATGGCCTGGCTGCGGGTGACCTCCAAGGGGCCAGGTCCGGATCCTTCAGGGTGGACTTCAAAGGCTGTTCCTGGTTTCCAGGCTCAGAGGACTGTAGGCCTTCAGTGATTCATAATTCAGTCAGAAGTCCGATTCTGTTTAGAAAACAAACATTTCCTGCATATCCATCCAAGTGGGAAATGTTTGCCTAGTGACCCTACTTATCACAACAATCCTATCATTTAGGTATTTTTAATCCCCGTTTTACAAATAAAACATTAAGGCACAGAGAATGTGCTGGCAGTTGCCGGATTGCATCCTCGCTTTCCCTCCAGCCCTGCCCACCACTTTTTCCAAGAAGTCGCAATCAAAGCTTTCTTGCTTCCCTTTTTTTTTTTTTTTTCATAGCCACAGGCAACATCTAGGAACTTGTACTGATCTGTCCCTTCCTGCAGTGTGTGCCCTTCACGGCACACACCAAGGATTACCTCTTTGAACTGTTCCATGCTATTCCCAAGGAGAAATACCACTGCTATTAGCAATATTAGTAGGGGTGCCTGGACGGCTCAGCTGGTTAAGCAACTGCCTTTGGCTCAGGTCATAATCCCAGGCTCTTGGGATCGAGTCCTGCATGGGGAGTCTGCTTCTCCCTCTCCCTGTTCAGGCTTATACTCTCTCTTGCTCTCTCAAACAAATAAATAAGATCTTTAATAAAAAAAAAAAAAAAAAGAGAGAGAGAGAGAGATTGGTACATGACTACCACCACGAATAAAAATGGCTTTCATTTATTGAGCACCTACTGTATACTGAGCACATGAGCTTCAATATATCATCTGAGTGAATTCTACAGTTATACCTACTTTATAGATGAAGATCCTGAAACACAGAAAGATAAATCTACTTACCCAAGATCACAGGGTAGTAAGTAGTGGAAGTCGGATGTCAACCCATGAACTTCAAATCCAGAGCATGTACTTTTAAACCCAGCTCAGCTGCTCTCTCTGTTTCCTGTCTTGATCATAAATGACAGGAGATCGACATTTTGGAGAGGATCAAAACAGGGAATAAACATATGACAAACTTGTCCCTGGGCCTTTCCATGGGAACTGATATCCCCATCTGACCAGTTACCTCAGCCCAGTATCTAAATGCCCTTGATTCAGTGTGTCTTTACATCAGCGTATTTTCTGATAAATGCGAAACAGGCAGTGTCTCCTTTAAGCCATAGATTATTTTATGCAAAAGAATTTGAATCCATTAAAAGGGTGATTATTCTTCTGAGCTGTAGACATTAGATTCCATTCAGTCTTTAGCCACAAAACACATCAGGCCAAATCTAATTCTCCCCTGACAAGCATCCCTTCTCCGAACAAGTGAACAGTCCAGCCTAAATAAATAGAAACTTTTATGACTAGCCACATTGTTTTCACTTCTAAACAAACCTAGAGGAAAGAACACCCATCACCCATATATTTGTCAATTGTAAACTGCCATCCTTAAAACTAACAAAGTTTAAACCTCTCAAGTGTTTGGAGTTTAGAGTTTAGAATTTGGGGAGGTGGGGTGGGGGTTGGGGGAGGAGGTCACAATTTTTTAAAGAGTATGGAAGGAAACTCCATCTAATCTAAGAAAAAATTCCTAACCTTTAAGGATCAACATATATACCTTAGTGAGAACAGCAGGAGGCAAAACAAAATTATTATTCTAAAATTTATCGCCATGATGTTTTTCATGGAGAGAGGGGGAAAGGAATGGAAAGTGACGGGCTTACTGATCACCAGCTCAGATCCCCGCCTTGGCCCATGGGGGTGCATTCCCAGTGTCTGTGTGATCTCCATGGCACGGCTCAAAGCCAGCAGGGTCCCACCAACAGCGGCTCTCACTGTCTTAGCCCCTCTTAGGTCCCCAAGCCTCACTGTCCACATTCTCTACAGGAGGCACGGATTCATAAAAAGACACCGTCTGACCCTCTGGCACTCTCCGGCCAGCCTCACCACGTTTACTTTTATCCATATTGTAAATATTCCCTTTACTTAGCTCAGATTTTTCACTGTAAAGTGTTTGAAGCCAGGCAGCCTTCCGGTGTCAAAGACCTCAAGTGCCAGAAGAAGAGACCAGCTTCCACGGAAACGAGCGTGGTCATGGTTTGACTTTGAAGAAGTTCTTTGGCTCAGAGTTTAAGAAGCCCTCCAAGCCTCGGAGAACGGGGTTGCCAAACAGAAGAAAAACAGTGACTGTTGTGTGTGCTGAGTGTGACAGCGCTATTTGTCCGGGCATCGTTGATACCCGCCATCTAGAGCGACAAAAGTACCCGACCTTAAAGTCTGCACAAAACTGAGCTGCTCAGGAAATACATAAAGCCCCTTTCTCTGCAAGCAGTGTTTGAAAGTAGTCATCGGAATGCTGTTAGCAATTTTTTTTTTTTTAACTTGGCTGAGTTTTTTTCATGTGACGGAGATGTCGTGTTCACAGTGAGAGGGCCCTGCCCTCGGTCAGAGGTTGTTCCACAGAGTCTGTAATGAAATACGGAATCGTAACTTGATGTCAAGGAAGAATAAGGGGCAAGCTCAAAAACCAATACCCATCTTAAAAAAAAAAAAAAAAAGATGACAAGCCTTTGGTCCACAAATAATCAGATCAGGAGGCTTCACAGATACCGCAATTTCCATCCTTTCCTCAGTGCTTGTTTATTTAGCTGAAGGCCTGTACGGGTGATGCTCATTAGCATATCAGAAGTGGGTTATTTGTTTTCTAACTTGCCCAGTGATGAATTCTATATTTTCATTCTTTCTGGTGGAGGGCTAGTGTTGTTTGAGTGCGGAGTGGGGGGAAGGGGAAGGGTTTTGAAAACAGAAGGACTTGTCCACTGAATTCAAATTCTGGTTTGACCATTTCGGTCTTTGTGGTCTGGGTAGCTTTGTCTCACCCCTCTGAGCCACAGTCCATTTTCCTGCAAATTGATGTCACAGGGTTAGGGTTAGGGTTTGACGATAAACTGCCACAAGTTGGGGCCAGCAATGCGACAGGAGGCCCCATACTTTTTCTAACCCTCCTCGAGGTAAGCGTCCCTAAGAAGTGGTCACACCTGGTTCTGCAGTCTCCCCATCACCCGCAAGAATCCAGTCGCAAGAATCCTGTTCAGGGGAGAGCCAGGCCCAGCATTACAAGGATTCCTTCTATTCTTCCCAAATTCTTCTCATTTTTTAACACTCTCTGTCCTTTTCCCCAGGTCAAAGGAAAGGATATGATCTCTACAAAAAAAAAAAAAAAAAAAACTTGTTTTTTTTTTCCATGGGCCTGTTGAATCCTCCCTAATTGCCTCTCTGTGTCCCAAAAAATGATGTAAGCACTCCTAAGGAATTCCTTACCAGCATTCTTATCTTTCCTTGCTGAAACCGGGTTGGTCATTACAACTATTTTTGCAGGATTAAAAAAAAAAAAAAAAAGCAAGCTCTGAAAACAAATATGTCTGTGTTTATGCTGTTTTGGGATTGTTATGGTTAAAAGAGAGACCGTTGGTTTTCAGTTACATATTCCTTGTATCCTACTCACCTCTCAAGTGCCAGCTTTGATTATTTTCTAGACCACGTGGTCTGACCCGTCCACCAGGGTCCCGATGTACCTACCCATGGTCAAGCCAGAAGGGGCAACCTTCCCACCGGCTTTGCAATCAGGAGGCTGACAACCACCCAGCCAGCCACCCGTCAAAGTCCCTATTGGTGACTCTCTCCCCCCACCCCCAGCAAGCTGCCTCCCTTCCCCCGCCTTCCCAAATATCTTGGGCATCTCAAACAAACCAATTACACTCAGGTTGTTTAAACAAACAGCAGCCCAATTCCCTGGCCCTGAGCCCCAGCTGAGGGATTCCCTCGGGTCCACTCTCACCACCTCCACCCCCCACCCCAAGCCTCTTTCAGGCAAGAGTAGCCCCAGCAGAGACAATAACTCAGCGTTAACAGTGGGCACTTCTGCGCGTCTAAATGTTTGCAGACACTTGGTAAAGTGTCCCAGGCCAAGTTTCCAAAGGACAATACCTCCACGCTGCGTTTGTTTAAGCAGGCAATCCCAGATAAGAGGGGGGTTGCCTCCCCTCTCCAAAAGCCAAGAATGCAAGACAGAGGCTGGAGGCAATGCTGTGGGAGACTGGGGCAAATTCCACTGGAACAGGGAATACCTGAGTCTCTCTCTCTCCACTTCCACTCTCCCTTCAAAGACTAGACTTACCTACAGAGAATGGAAACCAGGGCACGGGGGTGACTTTTTATTTATTTGTTTATTTTTAAGAATTTAAGTATTTTCTAAGTAAGACAACTGGGATAGGAAAGGTACAGTTTTCAAATTCTGCAACTGGACTGAATGTAGTGGGTACGCAGGTCCTCCTGCAGAAGGACTGACTAGACTTTCCCCACCGGCAGCCCACACCATGTGAAATGCCAGTCAACACCCTACACCACACATTTCCCGTTGACCTGTTGAAAAGAAAAAGAACTTAAGATCTCCCAGTCTCTCCCAGCCATTTCTTCAGGTGCCACCACCAGGGGCGCCTGGGTGGCTCAGTGGGTTAAGCTTCTGCCTTCAGCTCAGGTCAAGATCTCAGGATCTCAGGATCGTGGGATCAAATCCCACCTCGGGCTCTCTGCTCAGCGGGGAGACTGCCTCCCCCACCCGGCCTGCTTCTCTGCCTACTTGTGATCTCTCTCTCTCTCTCTCTCTCTCTAATAAATAAATAAAATCTTTAAATTAAAAAACAAACAAACAAAAAAGTTGCCACCACCAAACTGGCATTGTCTCCCAAATGGGTACTCACTACAATTCATTTACTCACTCAACAAATATTTATAGATTATCTACTTACACCGGAATCCATAATAGTACAGAGGTCAGGAACAAAGGCAAAGTCCAGACTCTCACATATGATAGAAGGTGATATGTATCTAAAGAGAGGAGCATACAAAGATCCTCAGAGTTCAGAGAAGAGATGACTTCTGGCTGAGAATCGGCAAGCTGAGCAGAGAAAGCTTCTCAAGGAAGGAGCTACCGGACTCGATACTTGACTATCTGCCATCAACAGAGACAGGAGCCAGCTGGGCAATCTGACTGTGGACAGGCTCTTTCCCACGTATTTCTGCTTCTTGCTCCTTCTCCTTGGTCCTTCATCCATTAAAAGAGAAGTTCTTATATTTTCTGAGTCCCAGACCTAGAGAATCTCAACTCCCTCCAGGGAAATGAACATGTACCAAAATATAGCACACAATTTCAGAAGATGCCCACATTTATCTAGAAACCTCAGATTAAGAATTCTAACAATTGAATGTTAGTATTGGCAGACCCATTTTTGACAGGAGGATTGAAAGGAAACAAAAATCTCCATCTATCTAACCTTTACATTTTTGTTCATTTTTTTTAAGATTTTATTTATTTATTTGATAGACAGAGATGACAAGTAGTCAGAGAGGCAGGCAGAGAGAGAGGAGGAAGCAGGCTCCCTGCTGAGCAGAGAGCCCAGTTTGGGGCTGGATCCCAGCACCTGGAGACCATGACCTGAGCTGAAGGCAGAGGCTTTAACCCACTGAGCCACTCAGGCGCCCCCATTTTCATTCATTTTTTTTAGTTAAATGATATATGTAGTCTACAAAACCCTCAAGAGGAAAACACTTCCGTATCATTTGAAAAGCCCGACAGCTTGGGAGAAACCAGAGAGCTGCCCTGAAATGATGCTGCCATATTTCACATACAAAAGCCTGTCTGACCTTTTGTACCTTCTCTGGGTTGCAAATTCTGAAGCGCCCAAAAATGATGCTCTGAAAGTGTCTCTCACAAAGGAATCTAAATCAAATGTCAACATTTCTCTTTTACAAAATCTGAGAGCCATGAATCTAGGTGGAGAAATCGTGACTTAATGACACTCCAACAGATAGGACAGTGAGTGTCTCCTAGCCTGGCTCAGGTCTACACACCATGCACAACTGAGGGAGTTATATACCTAATAACTGAGCGAGTGGATGAGAGCCTTTATGAAAGAACAAATGGCACACTTTATACTACAGTTCATTCCAGAACACTATGTGTAATTAAAATAGGTGTTTTAAAGGTTAATTTGATTCACTACTTAAAATATACATAGCAGGTAATCTCCTAGTTTAAAGATGTTAGATTCCAAATCCTGATAACACTGAAAAATACTTTTAACTTTGAAGATAATTGTACATTCACATCCAGTTGTTAAGAAATTGCGGAGAGATCCTGTGGCCCCTCTACCCAATTTCCCTGACTGGTAGTATTTTGCAAAACCATAGCACAATCTTAAGACCTGAATATCAGGGACGCCTGGGTGGCTCAGTTGGTTAAGCAGCTGCCTTCAGCTCAGGTCATGATCCCAGCGTCCTGGGATCGAGTCCCACATCAGGCTCCTTGCTCGGCGGGGAGCCTGCTTCTCCCTCTGCCTCTGTCTGCCTGTGCTTGCTCTCTCCTCTCTCTCTCTCTCTGATAAATAAAATAAAATCTTAAAAAAAAAAACCTGAATATCAACAGT
Source organism: Mustela nigripes (assembly GCF_022355385.1). Lineage (NCBI taxonomy): Eukaryota > Metazoa > Chordata > Mammalia > Carnivora > Mustelidae > Mustela > Mustela nigripes. The sequence goes on along the minus strand of NC_081564.1, from coordinate 43,215,675 downwards.
ACTACAGTGGAGAAAAAAGAGATCTATCACCAGGATCCCTCCTGTTGCCCCTTAGAGCCACAAGTGTTTATCTTCCATCCCACCACCTCCTCAATGCCTGGTAATTATTAAACTGCGCTTCAGTCCTATCAATGATCATTCCAAGAATGTTATGTAAATGGAATCATACAGTATATAACCTGTTGGCTTTTGGTTCTTTTTTTCCACTCAGCATAATGCCCTTGAGATCCCCCCAAGTTGTTGCCTGTATCAACCATCTGTTTCTTTTTATTGCTGAATTATATTCCATGGTATGGATGTACCACAGTTTGTTCAATCAGTCACATGCTGAAGGACATCTGAGTTGTTTCCAGTCTGGTGCTATCAGGACTAAAGCCACTATAATCATCCACATCCAGGTTTTTGTGCGGACATCAGTTTTCATTTCTCTGAGATAAATGCCCAGGAATGTAATTTCTGGGTCACATCATAGTTGTATACTTAGTTCTTTGAGAAACCATATTACATTCCCACCAGCAGCAATGTGTACACATCTTCACCAGTAGAGATACTGTTGTCACTACCTTGTATTTAGCCACTCCAACAGTTGTCTAGAGATATCTCACTGTGATATTAATTTCCAATTCCTCAATGACGAATGATATTAACCTCTTTTCCTGTCCTTATTTGCCATCTGTGTATCCACTGAAATGCCCATTTTCTAATTGTATTGTTTGATGTTCTTACTGTTGAGTTTTGAGGGTTCTTCATATATTCTAGATACGAGTCCTTTGTCAGATATGTGCTTTGCAAATATTTTGTCACAGGCCCTAGTGTATTTCTTCATCCTCTTCACATGGTTTTTCACAGAGCCAAAATTTTCCAATTTAATGGAGTATACTTTATCGTTTTTATAATATATCATGTTCTTGCTGTCAAGTCTAAGAACTCTTTGCCTAGTCCTGGATCTTGAAGATTTTCTTCTATGTTTTTGCCTAAAATTTTTATTTTGTGAAGTCTGTGATCAATTTTGACCTAGTTTTTATATAATGTATAAGACTTAGGTTGAGGTTCATTTTTTTTGCTTATGGAATAGCCAAAACTTAAGATTTTTTACTACATAAGGCTGTTTTTCAAAGCAAGCAACTGAATGTTGGACTTGAAAGTCTTTTTCATCTGTAGTCTGGGGGAAAAAAATGCCATCAGTTCTAAATTTATCATTTGATGTTACCTCTTCCAGAACCAGTGATTCTATCCTCCAAATGAGAGAGAACTGGTAGCTAAACAGAGCGATCCATGGGAAGATGAGGGTCTTTACTTTGCCAAATATCAACTAAGGAGGGCCTGAATCCATACCGACTATTACCTATCAGTCTTAAAGACCCAAGCACAGGAAAAAAAGAAAGTTTAGGATCGTCTCCAAAATAGTTTTCACTCAATAAGGATTGTAAAATTGAGGAAACATCTCCCAGGTAATCCGGTAAGATCAAGAAGAGGTATAGGGACAGGAAGAGTCCATTCCTTCCATTGGGTTTCCAATTTTGACTACCACAATTTCATAATAGTGATCTGTTAACTCACGATGGGCTCAGAAAATTCCTTAATTGCTTCTGCAGTGCAGGTCAGCCAGCTCTGCTCAGCCTGCAATCTGTATTTCCGAAAGAACTATTCATTAACTCCTATAAAAAACAAAACAGAAGCCTGGGTCTATAACCTTTACTGGATTACTAGAGTGGGATGGGTGCTGATTGCCTTCCAAAGGCTCTGAAGAGCAGGCCAGGCAGGGATGCTTTTCCAGTGGAGACCCACCCCTCTCCCCCCCAGCCCCTCCTGCTCTTCCCCTCCCAGGATAAACACAAAGCAGAGACCAAGCTCCCAGTGGGATGACCTATAAGTGACCCTTGGACTGACCTAACACTCTGGTCACTCTCACCGACAGATTTGTTTATCTTGGAACCTTGGAGCCTCTGCACCCAAAAGCTTCAGCCCTAGACTCCAAGTCTTCCCAAGCGAGCTGTCAGTCATGGCTTGAGTGCTTGTGGGACAGTTGCATGATAGCCCGAGTTTATTTACCAAAATCTGATGTTTATGCTGTTCAGCACTGAGTAGGGGCCGTGGGCTGCTGAATCCAGTAATTGCGGAGCCAGTTCAACTCCTCCATCAGGCATTAGCTCTTACACTAAAGAATTATCAATGGACCCTGACAGCGCATCTCCCCCTGGGGATTAAAGGTCCCAGGGTAATCTGAATTTGGCATCTCCAAGGGAGGGGTATGTGGTTAGGCCATCCCCCTAGAGCTTATGTTACTGAAACATAAGGAGCACAGTCACAAACGGCACGAGGGAGAAGTTTGGGCTTCTAATCATGGTGCATCACACCGTGTGGCCTGTTTGATGGGACTATAGGCAAAGTTTACATGTGATAGTCATGTCTTGATATTTACCTAAAGAAAGAAATGGATGCTGTCTCTAGTGGGAGCCCTAGATGGGGTGATCAATAAATCCAAATTTAATAGATCTTATTTTCCCAGATAGGAAAATAAATAGGGTTCCCTTAAGGAGCCCCAGCTGACATGCAGAATCTATACTGCTGGTCAGATTTCAGGGGTAATCCCGAGAGGATAAGACTTTTCAGAGGATGGAACTCATTCTTACTCAAGCTGATCTGTACACAGTTTCTTTCGGGCTGCTGTTTTCCAGTGGTTGAGTAAAGCAAACATGTAAGGCCAAACCAAGAAAGATGACAAGGTTGATTACAGAACTGGGCTTTTCCCCCTCTGCTCCTGGCAGAAAATTTCATTTAGATCTGAACCCTCAAGGAATGCTTTTATTTGGAAAACCAGATGAGGAGAGGGAGAACTGTCCCTTCCAAGGGCAGTGCAGAAAGAGGGCTCTCCTCCCCTTTTATCCCATTAAGTCCTGCTGGTCAGGGACTGAGAAGGCCCCTCTATTATCAGCCCTGGCTTAAATAAACCTTCTGCCTCAGCCCCCAGCCGCTTCCCCCCATGCTGCCGGCCCATCCATCACTGTCACCTGTGTAGAGTGGCGGCCATGACAGTTCATGATCATTAACCAGCCCTGGTGTGCTTTGTGTTAAAGTTAAGACACATCAAACGCAGAAAAGCCACAGTTCCTTAAAGTTACAGGAGACACTGATGTGCCAGGGCGGCTGAGGTCCAAACTTGATGCACAGCTTTGACAAAAGGCGAAAATGAGCGCTGAGTAAAATGCCTCAGTATCCCTTCTCATCCCCAGGGATGGGGGGGTGTGCTGTCCAGAGAGAGATAGAAACCTGGTGGAAAAAGATCAGTGTGCCAACAGGGTGACAGAGCCCCAGTAAAGAGACCATGAACCAAACACTTAGCGACAAGGTTTTGGAAACCACCACAAGCCAGCTGCCCGGTGAAGCGGCCCCTTCAGTGCCGGTACGGTCCCCACAACTCCCTCCCCCACCCCACCTCCCCCATCCCCAACCCCTCCACTCCCGCCCCCACAGCAGGAAATCTGCTCCCAGAGAGAACACTCATGGGAAATTATCTCCCTGCTGTCCTTGGCACACTCAGCTTCTGAACCATTTCATAAACTTCTTACCCAAGGGGGCTCAGATCCCTGAAAGCAATGCCAGGTAAATGGTGTCTCTCTATTTCTCAAAGGTGTAGAATATGGAAGTAACAGGGTGTGTGCGTGAAAGATGTTTGTGTATTTGGGTGATATGGCTTACATTTCATGATTTCTCTCTGCCCCACTGTTTAATTAAGACATTTGCTTTTCTTTTTTTTTTCTTTTCTTTTTTTTTTTCTTTTTTTTATTTAAGGACATTTGCTTTTCTTATCATGACTTTTCTGCAACAAGGCCCAGTTTAGGGAAATGACCTTGAGAGGCAGTTTCAGAAGGCAAGGGAGCTGGCTTTGCCAGCCAGTATTTAAAAATTAAATAACAAAGAGAAATAAACAAGCAGCCCATAACCGCCCTGCTACCAACATGAAGGAATACATGTGCCATTCCTCTATCACCTTCTTCGTGCAAATGACATTTATTCTGTCCTTCCCACGATATGACAAGGGACTAGCAATGAGTAGGGGCCATGGGCTTATATATGCTACAGGGTTATAAAGAGCAAAAAAAAGAAGGTTATAACTCTTAAGACAGATGAATATAATCACTACAATGAAGATAGGCACTGGGGGAGCAGAGAATGAAGGGGGTATCAGGATGGGATGCATCAAGAAGGACTTCCAGCAGGTATGACCAACTGGCTGGGTGTTGAGGTATGAGCAGGAGTTCAACAGAGGAAGGTATAACAGCACACAAAAAGGTACAAAATTAATGATTGATAGCATTTACTAAGCCCATACTAAAATCCAGGCAGTATGCCCAGCATGTTCTAGATCTACACAGCAGCCACTGGCCACAGGGGGCTAGTGAGCACTAAAATTGAGGCTGCCCTCTGCCTCTGCTCCTCCCCTTGCCCATGTTCTGTTCTCTCTCTCATGCTCTCTCTGACAAATAAATAAATTATTAAGGGGGTTTTTCTGTTTAAAAAAAAAATAACTTAAAACAATTTTATTTATTTAGAGAAAAAGAGAGCGGGGGAGGGGCAGAGATAGTGGGAGAGAGAATCCAAGCAGACTCCCTACTCTGCACGGAGCCCAGGGTAAGGCTCTAACTCAGTACCCTGAGATCATGACCTGAGCCAAAACCAAGAGACAGCTGCTTAGCCAGCCAGCTGAGCCACCCAGGAGTCCCTAAAAACACTTCTGAAGCTATCGATACAGTCTCTGAGGCCCCTCTGAGTTCAAACATCCTTTGACCTTGGAGTGTAATTTTATTGTTTGGTCCGGCTTTTCCATCATATCATTGTTGATCAGTTTGATTTATGTGATGTGACATTCTCCACCAGGAACAAGGCCCCTCATGGCAGCATTGCTCTTTTGGGAAAATAGGATTTAACTTACAGTAAGTTCCTCTCAAATACAGAGTCGTTCCCTGGACCAGAAGATGTCTGGCTGCACAGTGCTTTTGCCGAAAGTATTTAAAAAGTGAAACAAAAAAAAAAAATTCTAAAAAAGGAAGAATCAGGCTTCTTCTTCACCTTGTGTATTAAGATGTTCAAATCCCAGTCCCCACTTTTTCACAGATCCATGGCCTTACGTGCATTGTTTAACCTCTATCTGTTCATTTTCTCATAGAAAACATAGAGAAAATATCTACCTTCCCGGATTAGGAAGAATAAATGAACAGGATGTCTAAAGGTGGTTAGTGTAGCTCTCTGAATAATAAACACTAAATAGACCTGATTTATTATTATTATTATTATTATTATTATTACTGTTCTATTTATTGACCTCTACGAGGTACATGACATGTAAAATGAGTAAATTTTATGACCAATCTCAGTACTGTTGTATGGGTTCAATGAAAGAAAACATATGAAGCCTTTCTAGTACTAGAGTATAGTAAACAATTAGTATTATATTATAGCCTTATAACTTGCATCTTGTAAACTATAATCTTTAAATTATAATAGCATGATGTTATAGTTGTACACTTAGAGTATTAAATATAAAATGAATCATATCATCAAAAGTGGAAATTCTTAATGTTGTTCTAAGTGGTTGCTACTCTCTGGGAGTATTCTAGCATCCTGTTTGCCTTTTAGGCTCATAAAGGTGATATTTAATAGATCGAATCAATACTTCACATACCAAAGGTATAAATGGCTTTTCCACGCCACTCAGAGTCCTTGCGCATAGCATCTCCTTAATTAAAACCTTCGTCTACTGAAGCCCAGATCAATTCTGGACGCAGTTTTACAGCTAGAGAAACTGCAGAGCTGCATCATCTACAGCATAACTTAAATCTTCAACAAGCTCCTCACCCAGACTTAGGACAAGAGCCCTCAAACCTTGGCTCTGGTTTATCCCTCCGTGTAAAACAGCTAGCTCCAGGGAGCTGCGGGCCACAACAGGCCAATTGGTCCCAGCAGGTCCTGAGAAGCCACAGCACGGCTCTGTGGCCTGATGGTCAACCTTGCCAAGGGTTCTCTGTGGCAAACTGGCTTACATAACTACTTCCTGACTTTGGGTATTACTATAGGTCTATTCACCAGCAGGGAAGCAAATTTCTATACTTCTGCTTCACTGTATTTTGAGAGGCCAAACTAGAGTGAAGAATCCACTGGTCCGGGCTGGAGACTCCTGAGAGAGGGCCAATGGGTCCATGCCACCCCTGCTGTCACACCCAAGGGGATTACGCGAGGAGTCTGGGTCCAGGATGGGGAGGACTTGCAAAGGTCCAGATGGGGGCTACTGAACAGTGGTTAGACATCAATGAGGCTGTCTGCCCCAAAGTCTTAAGAAACTATTATCCTAAGAGAGGCTTCACTCTGTGGGAAGATGACAAACGGACCTTGATGAAACTGTAAAAGGAGGAACAAGGAGAAAGATTCTTTTCTTTTCGGCCGTGCTACTGCCAACACTGCCAGGCAAATCAATGTGAGCTTCAGGTGGAATGCTGCAGTGGGCTTTAAGACCAAACCCTGAGATGTGTGTATCCAAAAGGAGAGACAACAAGTTTCTGAATGAGTGACAGGATTTTTACTGACATTGTGATGTTCAGTTCTGTGGTCTCCCCCAGTACCATTGTTTCCGGAGTTGTACTTTGCATGGACTTCTTGTGTTTGCCCCTTTCCTCCCAAAGGGATTTTCACAAGTCCTAACAGCATCCCCCTGAGGCGAGTGAGGAGAAGTGCTCACAAGGTTTCCCAGCTGTGAAGGCTCAGCTGGGGACCACAAGGGCAGTAAGAAGGCAAAGGGGAGATACTGCCCCTACTGTTGTCAAAGGGAATCACCAAGCCTTTGCCCATCACCAACCAGGATCACAGGAAAGAGGTTAAAGGTCAGGAGGTGAGTCTTACCTCCGCATCGAACAACTCCTCCCACTAGACCAGCTCAGGGAAAATAAAGGAAGCCATAAAACAAGTGGCTTCATAACCTAGCCAATCACACCCACCATAACGCAATTTTGGTGGCCTTGGAAATAGGTCAGTCATGTTGGGGCCCATTTGGCAGTGGCTACCAAAATGTGAACAGGTGTTTCTTTTGACTCAGCCATTCTAGAAATGCACTCTACCCACATCCGTGCCAGAGGGTATAAGAATATCCCCTACGCCATTTATGTTTGCTGTGGCTTCTTTTCATAGATGCAAAAACTAGAAACAATCTAGATGCTTATCGATAAAAGGATAAACTTAAATAAATTATGATGCACATAAATCTATGCAGTAGTTACAAGGACTGAAATTAATCTGTACATAAAGACATGGAAAGACAGTTGAATGTATTCTAAAAATACACTCAAGACTAATAAATCATACTCTGCAGGTCCTGCAGTTACACTATTTGCATGATAATAGAAGGCAAGGGTGCCCTGAGCAAAAAGAAGGGAGGCTTGATCAGTGAAATTAGGGGATATTCTGAGGCTACAAGAGAGGCTTAGTGGGGATAGATAGTCCCACGGGAGACAGAAGCCTCCCCAAGGAGGCAGCCCCTGTTCTGCTGACCCTTAAGTGAGGCTTCTTTGGTTTCTTGGGGCATGAGGGGGCAAGGGGACCTCAGGAGAATAGTATCAGAGTATGAATGCAGCCTAATCCTGGTTCGTAGCACTCTTGTCATTGTGTCCTATACCTGCTGTTGTTTGATTAGTTATTTTTCACAGTGTAATAAGCACCCTCAACCCACCATCCAAAAATCAAAGCAAGCAACTGGACCATGACCCTCATCTAATCAGATGACCCCCTCCTAGCTCTGTTCCTGCTCACCTGCACCCCGATTCACCATGCCCTCACTCTCCTATATAACTGTATTGACTATGTATGTTTTAAAGTATATACTTCTATTTTATTTTAAGATTTTATTTATTTGTCAGAGAGGGAGAGAGAGCATAGGCAGGGGGAGTTACAGGCAGCAGGAGAAGCAGGTTCCTGGCTGAGCAGGGAGCCCGATGCGGAACTTGATCCCAGGACCCTGGGATCATGACCTGAGCTGAAGACAGACGCTTAACCGACTGAGCCACCCAGGTATCCTGTGTTTCTGATTTCTTGCTGTTGTGAACAATACCGTCTGGACATTCTTGTGCGTTATTACTCTGTGACTGTTGTGTTATGCAAGAATCACTCTTTGATAGATGCAGTGGAGTGGAACTGCTCGGTCATCACATTTGTAAATGTTGCACGTTAGGAAATAATGCCGAGCAGATTTTCAAAGTGATTGTACCAATTTCTACTCCCACTGCCCATGTGTTGGAGATTCTTTCTTGAGATCTGCATCCTCTCCAACATTTGACTTTGTGAGACATTTTTAATTTTGCCAACTTCAAGGATGTAAAACAGTATCCCGGACTTGGTTTGTATGTTTTTGACCACTGAGAATACTGAGTATCTCTTTATTTGTAGATCGGCCACATGTATCTTTGCTGTGAAATGCCCACTTGTGCCTTTTGCATTGAAAGTCTTCTATTGGGGATGCGTGAGTGGCTCTGTCAGTTAAGCGTCTGCCTTCAGCTCAGGTCACGATCCCAGGGTCCTGGTATCGAGTCCTGCCTGCATCATGCTCCCTTCTCAGAGGAGAGCCTGCTTCTCCCTCTGTCTGCAGATCCCCCTCCCCCTGCCCATGTTCTCTCTCTCTCTGAGACAAATAAATAAAGTCTTAAAAAAAAAAAAAGTCTTCTATTGGATTATTTGTGGTCTAAGTAAGTCTTATTGGTGCCTGAAATGGAAATTCCAAGGGAAATGTTTTTCTTTTTTTAAAGATCTATTTATTTGAGCAGGGGGCCGGGGTTGGGGTGGGGGGCAGGTGCAGAGGGAGAGAATCTCCAGCAGATTCCCGGTTGAGCACAGACCCCAACGCAGGGCTCCATCTGATATTCTGACCTGAACTGAAGCCAAGAGTTGGAAGCTCAACTGACTGAGCCACCCACTCACCCCCCAGGAGAAACATTGTTAATCTCAACCCATTTTCTCCTGCCAGGAGATGGTGCCGCAGGGACACACAGAATTGTAAGAAGTTGGTTTTGACAGAGTTCAGCCCAAGTCTGAGCATGAAATCCAAAGCAGCCAGGGACACGGGGGGTGAGCAGAGCGGGGAGGTAAGGCCAGCTATGTCCAATTCTTCCCCTTTCCTGCCCCGATACCTACAGCAGCCACAAATCCCCGGTGCCCTGTGCCAGGTGCTTCCCTGCACTTTCCACAGCACCCTGCCAGGAGCCCTCAGCACCTAAGTGTTTGGGGAGAGCAGAACAGCAAGTTCAAATGTCCACCCAAATCATTTGGCAACCGAAGCCATAGCTTCAGTGCTGCACTCCAGCCATTAGGAAACGAATTTCCAGAGGTTTCTGAGTAGTGCGGGAAGAACAACATACACAGACACAGATTTTCCAGTTCATACACAGGAAACTGCAAGGCCGGTTCTTTTAAGAAAATAGATTGAAATTCAAGAGATAAGAAAATAGGAAGCACGAGCCCATCCCAGCTCTGCTCTGGAACCCACCACTTTAAGCATCCCGAATCACCTGGTGGGCCCATTCTGCAGCTACAGCTCATCCACACTTCCAGGAGCCCCACAGAGCCCCCCACGCAGAGGCCCTCATTTGGATCTGAAAGGGTCACTTCCTGTCCTCCCTCAGATCTCCTGTCCCAGTCAAATCGGCCAGCTGTCATATTTCTTTAGTTATCAACTCATTTCCTCCTAACGACCGTGAAGGTCTGTCTCCCCATCCTCGTCCTGCAGACTCCCATTCTCATTCCTCCCTGTTCTGCCAGCACCTGACATCAGTCTGTCTTTTCTGGCCACAGGCGAGGTGAGGTCAGGGTAACCTGCCCTTGACTTAGTTCCTGTGCAATGTGTCAAAGGAACTCATATGTTCTCACACACACACACACACACACACACACAAAAGTTACTATGTGAGGTGACGGTGGGAGTCCTTTCACAATAATGTACTTATAACAAATCATCACATTGTACACCTTCTTTCTTTCTTCATTCATTCATTTGTTTATTTTTAAGATTTTATTTTTATTTTTATTTTTTTTAAAGATTTTATTTATTTGTCAGAGAGCGAGCGAGAGCGAGCACAGGCAGACAGAGTGGAAGGCAGAGTCAGAGGGAGAAGCAGGCTCCCTGCGGAGCAAAGAGCCCGATGTGGGACTCGATCCCAGGATGCCGGGATCATGACCCAAGCCAAGGCAGCTGCTTAACCAACTGAGCCACCCAGGCGTCCCTTAAGATTTTATTTTTAACTAATCTCTGCATTGAACATGGGGCCAAAACCCACAACCTGGAGATCAAGAGTGGCATGAGCCAGCCAGGTGCCCACGCTGTACACTTTAAATATATTACAATTTCATTTGTCAATCATACCTCAATAAAGCTGAAAAAAAATATTTAAAAACGAAACAAAACAATGACAGCCTGGGAGGGTCATGAGCCACTGAGAGGCAACGGGAAAGTGATGCTCAAATTAATAATGAACAGGCTTTGGTTTTCTTAACTTTAAGTAGAAATCATAAACGGAAAATCCTTTGAAGGGCACCTGGGTGGCTCAGTCAGGTAAGTGTCTGCCTTCAGCTCACGTCATAGTCCCAGTGTCTGGGTTCGAGCCCCACATCAGCTACCTGCTCAGCAGGGAGCCTGCTTCTCCCTCTCCCTCTGGTTCTCCTCTGCTTGCACACATTCTCTCTCAAACAAATAAATAAAATCTTTTTTAAAAAATGTTTTGAGTAGTGGGGTGTGAGTGTGTGTGTGTGTGTGTGTGTGTGTGTGTGCATGTTTTTTTATTGTGGTAAAATATATAGAATATACAGTTTATCATTTAATGATTTGTAAATGTACAGTTCAGTGGCATTAAGCACATTCACAGGGTCGTGCAACCAACACCATCATCCAGCTCCAGAACTTCCTCACCATCTCAAACTGAAATTCTGTTCCCATTAAACACTAACATCCCATTCTCACCTCCCCCAGCCCTGGGCAGCAGCCATTCCACTTTCCATCTCCATGAATCTGGCTAATCTGTGTGCCTCATGTAAGTGGAATCAGACGATGTCTGTCCTTTTGTGTCTGGCTCCTTTCACTTAGCAAAATCGTTCCCAGATTCATCTATGTTATACTATGGATCAGAATCTCATTCGTTTTTAAGGCTGAATGATATTTCATTGTACCTGCCTACCACGTCTTGTTTATCTATTCATCGGTTGATAGGCATTTGAGCTATTTCCACATTTGGCTATGGTGAACAATACTGCTATGAACATGGCGTACAAGTATCTGTTTGATGAATTGTGTTTTTATTTTTATTATTTTTTTAAGATTTTATGTATTTATTTGACAGAGAAAGAGAGAGCGCACAAGCAAGGGGAGCAGCAGGCAGAGGGAGAAGCAGGCTCCCCACTGAACAGGGAGCCCGATGTGGGGTTCAATCCCAGGACCCTGAGATCATGACCCAAGCCAAAGGCAGACATCTAACCAACTAAGCCATCGAGGCACCCCATAATGAATAGTGTTTTTAAACATTTAAAATTGTGTTTTCCTCCAATCCGCAAACTACTTAGTGTCTATCTGAAAAGATAATAAGAACCAACAAACAGGTTAGCTTGCCCTGTTGCAGAGATCAGTTTTAAAATTGGAGCCAAGACCTGTGCACTCTCTGGGTTCTGGAGAGCTAGTGTGGTGCTGGGCATCATGGGGCACATCCAATCCATATGTACCATATGTACTGTCCATACGTACATGACACGGGTGCCTGCCGAGGCTAGACCTCACCAAGAGCCAGTGAGGCCAGGTTATCAGTTCTTGCCACGGTCTGGCCGCATCAAAGTGTTATTTAGCCCTTATTTTGATTAACCAAGTACTTTACAATCCATTTACTGGTAGATTGTTTTCATCAACAGTCGTCACCCGACAGGTGAAAATGGATATTTAGGGAAGAAGCCAATTTCATGTGTGGTTTATATACAAATAAGGGTGCAATCACAGAGACCAAACCTGCTTCCCTCTTGGGAAATAATGTTTCAATTTAGCCAAGCACAAATATTACATTTGCTGGTCTGGTAATACGGCTATGGTTCTGAGCCTGGCATGTGGTCCACTGGACCTGGTCATGGTATCAAGAACCCACCAACCACAAGGACGGCATTTAGGGCCATGAGCCTGCACTGACTCCTCCTTGTGCCCTCCCCAAAACTCCTTAGAGCTTAGAGCAAGGACGTAAGAGGGCCGTGGAGCAAAAAACACAACTGGAACGGCTGATCCGCACCTGCTGAGCACCCTGTCCCGGGGACCTCATAATACTGTCCGCTCATGCACTAATGAAATAAATACGGGGCTTTTGTGTCCCCCTCCAAACTGCAATTTTCCCAGTCTTTCACTGCTCCTTGGCATATGCGATTATACAGCTTTAAATCCATTTTCTAAAATGAGCATCTGTTATATTTAAAATGAAGCAAATGTAATACATTTTATTTGAATCATTTCTAACAGTTAAAAATGACTTACATTGGTGGCCTCATTAATTTTTATGCCATGTGTATTATGTTATGCATTTTATAAGATATTTCACAAACTTAAGAATTACTGTGTATATGTTAGCTATACTTATACTGTTATTTTTCCTTTTCTTTTGGTTACAATATTCCCATTCCACATTTCCATATCATACATGGAACTAGTGAATTTTCTTATGAATACTATGTATACATTTCTGGCCACATTCTTCTTTCATTATCTGAAATGGAAACTGAAAAGACCATAAAAGAGAACAGGGAGTAGTAATAGAGAATATCTGTACTTCGCAGATCATGACCAGCCAAATCATAATGACCTCATACACTCATTTGTTCATTAAGCATCTATTCAATGCCTTTTATGCATGAGGCAAGCTACCAAGATGAGTAGGAACCCTGCCCCAAGGAACCTCACCACCAAGTGATTCTATATACCAGCAGATGGAAAACTCCACCTCACATCTTGTTTTTGTAAATAAAGTTTTATTGGAACACAGCCAGACCCATTAGTTTATGTATTATCTGTGACAGTATTCACACTACAACAGCAAGACAGAGCAGATTCAACTAAGACCATATGGCCCATAGATATAAAATAATTACTTGTTAGCCCTTTATGGAAAACATTTGTCAACCCTTGTTCTTGAGAAAAGTACTAGCCATTCTTAAATTTTACAAAGTTCTGAGAAGACTTGGCCCCATTCCCAAATACTCTGAAAACTCAGAGTAAATATTCTTGCCACTCATAACGCCATCCACAGACCTACAGCATCAGCATCATCCATTAGAAAAGCAGAATCTCAGGTTCCATCCCAGAACCGCTGAATCAGAATCTGGAATTGAACAAAATTTCCGGGTGATTCATATCTACATTAGAGTCTGAGAAGCACTGCTTATGCTAGACAGGGTTCTCCAGAGAAACAGAACCAACAGGATGGGTGTGTGTGTGTGTGTATGTGTGTGTGTGTGTGTGTGTGTGTGTGTGTGTGTGTGTGGAGAGAGAGAGAGAGAGATTGATTGATTTCAGGAAATTGGATCATGTGATGGTGGGGGCTGGTGACTCTGAAATCCACAGAGAAGGCATGCAACCTGGAAATTCCAGCAGTCTTGAGTGGAAGGCAGTCTGGAAACAAGATTCCTTCTTTTTCTGGGGACCTCAATCTTTTCTCTTGATGCCTTCAACTGATTAGATGAGGCCCACCCATGTTATGGCGGGAAATCTGCTTTACTCAAAGTCTACTGATTCAGCCATTAGTCACATGCGAAGAATATCTTCAGAGCAATATCTGGACTGGTACTTGACCAAACAATTAGGCACCATTGTCTAGCCCAGCTGATACATAGAATTAGCCACTACACTTATATAGGTAGAAAACAGAATTTGAACTCCCACACTGTTATGGGTGGAAAACGTAGAGGTCAGAGAGGAATAGGGGTGGACCCATATCTGAAGTTGGTGAAAGTCACCAACTTTCCTCTCTTAGAATCTATCTCAGGCATGCATGTCTCCTCCTAGACCCTGTACCAGGTATCTCATGTGTTAGAAAGAGATTAGCACTGGATTCACACATCTGTATGCTCTTCAAGAAGTAACTGGAGCTAAATGAGATCATATGGGTGGGACCCTTGTAGAGGCCAAGAAAAATTAAGGCCATCCCACCTCAGGTTTAGCCTTAGCATAAGTACAGCCATCTTAGCTCCGGCAGCCATCTCAGACCCCTGTGCCCAAGGGCTGAACTTTCCCCTACTTTACTTTAGTTCTAAGGACCCCCACCCTGCTTTAGTAACAGGAAGCCCCACCCTGATTTAGTAACAAGAACCCATAAATACCCCTGCCTTAACTAAGCTCAGGGTCCAAGTCCCTACTCCATTTGGGTATACTTGGGCCCAGCTTAAGCTTGTTAAATAAACCCTCAGGTGATTGCATCGGTGTTGGCTCCTCCATGGTCTCTCGGACACAAAAACTCGGGTACAACACCCTGATTTGATAGGACTAGTCCTTTTAAGAAGAGGAAGAGACACCAGGGATGTGGGCACACAGAGAAAAGGCGCTGTGAGGACACAAAAAGAAGACAGCAATCTATGAGCTGAAGAGCAAGTTCTTATCAGAAACTAAAACCTGCCAGCATCTTAATCTCGGACTTCCAGTCTCCAGAAACTGAGAAAAAACAAATTTCATGATTTAAGCTACCCAGTCTATATTTTGTTATGGCAACCCTAATCAACATATTCTACTTAAAGCACGGTTCATGGACCAGCAGCATCAGAACCGCTGCTAGCCTGTTAGAAATGCAGAAACTCAGACTCCATCCCCACCCACTGGAAACAAATCTGGATTTTCCCAAGATCCCCAGGTGCTCTGAGGAACTGCCTTCTGGAACACAAGCCAGCTTTCAAGAGAATGGAACACATTTGTCAGGGATTGCTAAGAGAGATGGGAGACGGGAAAAAGGATTGGTGTGTGGTATGGTGGAGGTGAGGAAGCTTTGCCTGGGGGCCTCAGTCTCCTCAGGGAGATCAGACATCAATAGCTAATGCTGGAGAGAGCCCTAGAATTCAAATTCCAGCCCTAGAATTCAAATTCCAGGCTTTTCTTTTTCTGATCCTAATGATTAGACTCACTGCTTTTCAGAGCTGGAGGTGATCCTTCAGAAAATATGTAGCTCACATCTTTGAGAGACGCTATCATTTTTTCTTTTTTTTTTAGATTTTATTTATTTATTTGAGACAGAGAGAGAGAGAAGGAGAACAAGCTGCCGGGGGAAGGGCAGAGGAAGAAGGAGAAGCAGACTCCCTAATGAATAGGGAGCCCAACCCTGGGATCCCCACCTGAACTGAAGGCAGACATTTAACCAACTGGGGCACCAGGTGTCCCAAAAGACACTATCCTTGAAGGCCACTCAGTAGGGATGAGAATGGGGCTTCCTCACTTGTAATCAAAAGCACTTGGCTACTGTTTAGTTTAATTCAGCACAAAAATTCTAGCAAATAGTTACAATTCCAACAGCCCCATGGGCAGATTTTTATGTGTCTGTATGTTTTTGGTTGGTTGGTTGGTTTGTTTGTTTCTAAATGCAGAGTAACAAGTTCTCAGTTGGTCTTGGGAAAGGAGAGAAATCCGTGTGAGACCCACGGGCTGGAGGGTGAACACGCACTCTAATGTCAACCACATGTTCTTTGCACGTCTGATAGGGATCCTGCGCTTCTCACTGCAAGTTTTCTACTAAAGGTTACCATATGCCATAGGAATGTTTCACCACCACGAATTGGCCATATAAGCAGAGAGCTTTAAATTACTGCACAGTCAGAGTGAGTTAATCTATGCCTTGATTATCTGTGTGTCTGGCTATCTAAAGACGTCCCTGGCATGGAGCTGTAACTCATGACTGACTTGCTAATTTGAAATATAGATGTGTGCCTCCCTTCCTATCCCCTCCATGCGCACGCGCACACACACACACACAGACACACACACACACATTCACACACTTCGATGTACACTACAGTGGAATTTGCAAATGGACTGAATGTATTCTCAAATCTGTCCTCCATTAATCCCTATAGATACATTGTTGCCTAGGAGTTGGGGAATTACCACGCAGCTGAAAGTCCCAGAGGGGAAGTTTATAGAAGGGAAAAGGGGGTGGAGAAGATGGTGGAAAAGGGCTGCCTGGGATCTAGGCTAAAAGAAGGTTCTAGAACGGACTGCTCTGCGGTAGAGTCTCAGCTTTGCCTCCTGGTGAGTGAGAGAACCTACGCAAGTCATTTAATCTCTGGGTCTCAGTTTACTCACCTGCGAACACGGGAATAATGAAACTTTAATTGCAGAGCTCTTTGGAGAATTAAATGAGATGATATAGAAAATGCACAAGGTAAATTTTCGGTCAGTGTTGATTTTCTTTCCTTCCATCCTTCCTTCTACTGAAATTGGGATATTTTCCGCACACGATGCTTGGCAGGATGAGGTTCTTTTTGCCTACACAGGAGAGAGATTATGGACAGACACAATGAGATGTCGGCAGAGACACTGATTGCTTTGTTTTGATTGTTCTATTAAGCTACTCAGCATTTTTCACAGTTATCAGAAAGCATACTTACTACAAAACAGAGAATCATAGGGGAAGGGAGGGGAAAATGAAACAAAACGAAACTGAAGAGGGAGACAAACCATAAAAGACTCTTAATCTCAGGAAACAAAGTGAGGGGTTGATGGAGAGGAGGGGGTAGGAGGGCTAGAGTGGCTAGGGGATGGACACTGGGGAGGTGTTGCTATGGTAAGTGCTGTGAATTGTGTAAGACTGATGATTCACAGACCTGTACCTCTGAAACAAATAATACAGTATATGTTAACAAATAATTAAAAAAAAAAAAAAAAGAAGAACGTTATTTAGGACTTGAAAAAAATAAGAAAGTGTAATTACCACAAGTGGTAAACAATGGAGATTGGTTAATCAAAAATGAAGTGAAACAACAATATACAAGCATTGCTTGTATATTAAAAATGTATGTGATCTTAGTAGCTCAATGTTTCATATACTTTGAATGGACATCTCAAGGTCTGGCTATTTCTGTTACATAAATTTAGAAGGTAGAAATTGCAGATACCTTCAGAATCAGTAGGAGATTTTTTTTTTAATCCCAACAGTATATTTTTAGAATGGCCTTGGCAAATAGGGGCCTCTCCAAGTAGAGCATGTCAGAATTTGCTCTATTACTTCAGGAGTCAAAGACACTTAGATGAGAAATAGAGTCCTTCCCTCCATGTAAAAATCATTCTGGCTCTCGGTCAGCTTTGTGGCTCTCTGAGTAGAGGAGCAGTTGAGCTGGACGAAGCTGGAGGAGGAGGCGAGCCTGTCCGCCCATCCCTGGACTTCAGGACTTGGAAGTCCAGAGCCTCTCTCACTGAGGAGCTGGAGTCAACAAAGAACCCAGCTGAAATATACACATGCCTCTTTCCATCTACTTCTGCTAACGTGTTCCCTAAATCACCGGAAAATAAAAGTAATACTATTTATTGGACCCTTAAGTACATCCCAGAAATATGTGTTAACTCATTCGACCCTCAACCCAATCCTATGAGGTAGGAAATACTGTTTGTTACACAGGTTAAACACTGAGACCAGAAAAGTTAATTAACTTGCCCAAGCTCAGCCTGCCACAGATGGTAGCCTGGGAATCGAATTCAAGTTTGAGGAAATGCTGCTGCTCCCCAGATCGGAGGCACTTCCTCAGCTCCTGAGAGATTTAGTTTATACCTGTTTTACAAATTTATTATATTTCCCTGGTCTCTCCTTTTCCTTCAGATAAGAAGACATCCAGAATGCTTTTCAAAATAGTATCAACACCTTCACCTAAATCAGAAGTGACTACCCACTTAAAGCTCAGGAACTTGAGGGCACCTGCGTGGCCGAGTCGGTTAGGCATCCAACTCTCGATTTCTGCTCAGGTCATCATCTCAGTGTCTGTGGATCAAGCCCCACTTCGAGTTCCATCCTCAGCATGGAGTCTGCTTTTCCCTCTCGCTTTCTCTCTCTCTCTCTGTCTCTCTCAAATAATAGATAAAATCTTTAAAAAGGGGGGGGGGCGCCTGGGTGGCTCAGTGGGTTAAGCCACTGCCTGACCTTCGGCTCAGGTCATGATCTCAGGGTCCTGGGATCAAGTCCCACGTCGGGCTCTCTGCTCAGCCGGGTGCCTGCTTCCTCCTCTCTCTCTCTGCCTCCTCTCTGCCTACTTGTGATCTCTCTGTCAAATAAATAAATAAAATCTTTAAAAAAAAAAAAAAGGCTAAGGAACTTTAGCGATCTTCTTCCATTGTGTAAACATTCTCGTATTTTTTTAATACCTACATTTCAACTTCTTTCTTTCATTCCCCAATCTCACAAAGCTTCTGCCGTGGTCACCATCTGCTACAAATTCATTCCTTTGTTTGAATGTCCACTGAGTGTCTGCTCTGAATCGGGCACTGTGTTCTTCCCCCGAAAGACAAATATCAATCAGTTCCCACTCTCAACGTGTTCCCAATCTGGTGGGAACAGCAGTCATGCAAACAGACAATTTCAGTGGAGCTTTATACACTTGTGGCCGCTATCATACTTTTAGCCACTTTTATCCACTCTTACACAACTATGGTCAAAGCTGGAGAAACACAGAGGATTCAGAAATGACATCAGCTTGGAAGCACTAGTGAGTGGTTAACATTTCAGTTGGTTCATAATTGTTGAAAAGTGATGGACAGGTATCAAGATAAGAGGCAAGCATTTCAGTAGACATCATGATGAGAAGGCATGATAGGGCCTGGAGTATTTCAGGGATTATGTGTGTGACTTTGCGATGTGGAGTAGATGCACACAGGTAATGGGAGGGGTGTTGTCCAGGCCAGGTACGGCAGGCCTTGTGTCCCTTGCTCAGCTCTACACTGTGGGCAAAGAAGTGCCATAGAGGCTTTACAAGGGGAGTACCATGATGAGATTCCTTTTATTTCTTTCTTTTTTAAGTTGGCTTCCTACATGGGCCTTGAATTCATGATCCCAAGATCAAGACCTGAGCTCAGATCCAAAGTCAGACACTTAACTGACTGGGCCACAAATTCATCTTTTAGGAAGATCCCCAGGTAGCCCTGAGAACTATTGCCAAGAAGAGAGGGAGTGATGAAAGAGAAACTGAAGACATGGCCATGCAGTCATCCAGATGCAGGATGGGCTTGCTTAGAGGGGATGGAAGTGGACGTCACATTTGAAAACATTTCTGAGTTACCAAAGGCAGGATGGTCAGTAACCTGACTGTGAAGGATTCAGGACCTGAGTTCAGGCCAACTCTGACATGTCTTAACTTGGGAGTCTGGTGGATGATGACAGTACTAAAGGAAATAAAGCATCTATAGGAAGAGCACGTTTGGAGGGTTAGGGAATGCGATAAAGGATTATGAAACTGAAAAGAAAAAAAAATTAAGTTCTGATGCCTGGGTCCTACTCACAGAGATTCTGGTGTAATTTGCCTGGGAAATATCCTAAATACTGGGGTATTTTATTTAATCTTTCTAGGTGAATCTAATGAAAAGATAAGTTGAGATACACTATTTTGAAGACTAGAAAAGAGAAGACAGAATTCTCAGATACACCACAACTTAAAAAGTTAAGAAGAATAGCCCACCTGTCCACTTGTAGGGTATTGATTAAATTAACTAGGTGATTCAACACTCAGCCCCAGGTTCCAGGTAAGGTGGAGTAAGCATACTCCATCCTGTCCCTCCCACTGAATGCAGCCGTAAACCCAGGGAGAATGCATGGCCCCAATTTGAGGACTCTGTAAGGTAAACAGTAGCAGATGGATTGGAAAGAAAGACCAGAGGTCAAACTACCTCTGAATCCATGCTGAGTTCACCTTATTGTTAGCTTTGGTGTTGCCCAGTCTGGACTTAAGGTATCCTGAAACTGGAAGTGGGCTCCAGAGAAACCCTCTGGTTCTGGCTTAAGGACAGGATTGCAGTCTTCTAATGCTCAAAGAGAATGGAAGGAAGTCCCTGTTTTCTTTTTGGCTTTTCTTCTGGCTGGAGGAGTAAAAAAAGGACCCAGGAACCAGAAAGTACTGGAGGCATTGTAGAGAGGAACAAGTTTGGGAAAGTGACCCAATAAAGTTATTTCTAAATCCCTGGGGTCCCCCTTAAGTGACACATGTATGAATCTGACCCTGAACAGTATACCAAAATCTTCTAGATGGAACTATGTAACTGAGAAACCACCACTCACATCCCACACTGGCCACCAGGTGGCACACATGTAAGCCAGATCTGAATCGCACTGGGGAGACTTAGAAGTGGAACTCACGGTGGAAACCACAATCCACAGAAGGCTGATTGGAACTTAGAGCCTGACCCCAACTAGGTCAGTTGCTTATTAAAGTAAAAATCAACATTTTTCACTGGATGTAAATAAGACCCAAAGACTCATAATATTCAAAATGCCCAGAATCCAGTATTGAATTACTGGATGTATGAAGAACCAGGAAAACCTCATCTTACATGCTGAGATGACACTGATGTTGGAATTTTCTGAAAAAGACTTTAAAGCAGCTATTATAAAATGATCTAACAAGTAAGGACAAATTTCCTTTCAATGAATGGAACATAGAGAATCCCAGCAAAGAACAGGAAACTGTAAAGAAAATCAAATAGAAGGTTTAGAACTAAACAGTACAATAACCAAACTTTTTAAAAAAGATTTTATTTTTAATCTCTACACCTAACATGAGGCCTGATCCTACAACACTGAGATCAAGAGTCTTTGCTCTATTGCCTGGGCCAGCCAGGTGCCCCCAATAGTTTAAATTTTAAAACTCACAGATAGGCTCAATGGCAAATGAAGATGACAGAAGAAGGAGTCCGCGAATTTGAAGATAGATCAATAGAAATTCTCCAGTCTATACCACAGAAAGAATGAAGATTTGGGGCAAAAATGAACAAGATTTGGGGTGCATGGATGTCTCAGTCAGTTGGGTGGCCAACTTTTGATTTTGGCTGGGGTCATGATCTTAAGGTCCTGGGATCAAGTCCTGTTCAGCAGGGAGTCTACTCCAAGATTCTCTCTCTCCCATGGCCCCTCCCACTACTCGCATGTTCTCTCTCTATGTGAAAAAGAAATGGATAAGTCTTTAAAAAAAAAATGAACAAGCCTCAGGAACCTGTGTGACAACACCATGAGGACTAACATTTGTGTCATTAGAATCCTAAAAGTAGAAAGAGCACAATAAAGAAAACTAATTTTTTAAAGAAATAATGGCTAAAAACTCTCCCAAATTTGGCAAAATACATAAAAGCTACAGATTGGAGAAGCCTAATAAATCATGAATGGCTCAAACCACCCTCCCCCCCTGCCCCCCCCCCCAAAAAACAGGCCCTGAAACATAATCAAGCTTCTAAGAACTAAAGACAAAATGGAAATCTCTACTGGCAACTAGAGAAAAACAACATATCCCTTGTAAGGAGGAATAATTGCAGGTATCTTTTCAGAAATGGAAGCCAGAAGGAAGCAGAAGAGCATTTTAACACTGAAAGGAAACAACTGTCAACCTACAATTCTATATCCAGCAAAAATACACTTCAGGAATACAGGCACAGTAAAGGTCTTAGAACAAAGAAAATAGAATTTGTTGCCTACAGACCTGCCCTAAAAGTACACTCTTCAAACAGAAAGGCAGTGATACCAGGAACTTGTAACATCAGGAATAAAGGAAGAGTAGCAGATATGGTGAATGTATGAGTACATATAAGAGACTTTCTTTTCTTAAGTTTTTAAAACTTAAAGAGTTTTAAAACCAAAGGTATAACACTGATACCGTGTATATAGATGTAATACAGAAAACAGCTATAAAATAAAGTCAGGAGGGAATGGGCACAATATGGTGGTAAAGTTTCTATATTCCACTAGAAGTGGTAAAATACAATGAATAGGTAAGGATGTATTTTGTAATTCCTAGAGCAACCACAAAAATACATTATATGAAGAAATATAGTAACACACACAGACACACACACACACACACACTAAACTAGAATACTAAAAAGATTCAAATAATCCAAAAGAAAACATGGGATGGGAAACAGAGGAACAAAAAAATGGGGTGAGGGGGAGAGACAGAAAATAAATGATAGGCTTAAGTCCAAACACATATAATGACATTAAACGCAAATAGTCTAAACAAATCTGTTGAAAGAGATTGGCAGGGTAGATTTTTTTTAAATGATCCAATTATGTGCTATTTAATAAGAAAGTCACTTAGAATAGGAAGATAGAACATAAAAAGATGTAGCATCTATCCCAGAAATATGAAAACTTAAGTCCACACAAAAACCTGTACATGAATACTTAAAGCAGTATTATTTACAATAGCTCCAAACTGGAAACAACCCCAAGGTCTTTCAACCATGAATAGTTTAAAAACTGTTGTACCTCCATACCATATACTACTTAGCAAATAAAAGGAATGAGCTACTAGTTTATACAACTTGGATATGTATCAAGGGAATTATGCTGAAAGAATAAAGCCCATCTCTAAAGGTTACCCACTGTATGATTCCATTTATATAGCACTCAGGATATGAGAAAACTATAGAGATGGAGACAGACTAATAGTAGCCAGGGGTTGGGGAGTGATATGGGAAGGAGGTGACTGTAGCACAAAGGGCATTTGTGATGAAACAGTTTTGGGTCTTGACTGCAATGGTGGTCACATGCATCTACAAATGATAAAATTCCAAAGAAACTAAATACACACACACACACACACACTTTCATATAAAACTGGTAAAATCTGAAAAAGGTCAATGGATGATACTGACATCAATTTTCCACTTGCATTATGTAAGATTGCAAGATGTTACCATAGGGTGGAACTAGGTTAAGCTATGAGTTTGCTAGGCTGCTGTAACCAAGTATCCCAGACGGGGTGCCTTAAATAATGGAAATGTATTGTATCCTAGCTCTGAAGATTAGAATCCAAAATCAAGTTCTCAACAAGGTTGGTTTCTTCTGAGGGCTGTGAGGGAAGATCTGTTCCAGGTCTCTCTCTGCAGCTTGTAGATTGCTGTCTTTTGTGTCTTCACATCACCTGCCCTGTATGTGTGTCTCTGTGTTCATATATATGCTCATATTGTGTCCTTTTATAAGGACACAAGTCATATGGGGGCAATGATCACTTTAATAACCTCACTTCAACTTGGTTACCTCTACAAAGACCCCGCCTCCAAATCCTCACATCCTGAGGGCATGAGAGGGGGTGGTGGACTTCGACATAGGAATTTTGTGGGGGACACAGCTCAACCCATTGTAGGTATATGGATCTTTCTTTACTATTTCTTACAACTGTATTTGAACCTACAATTATTTCAAAATAAAAAGGCTTTAAAGAGTGAAAAAAGAGAGGAAAGAGAAAAAGATGGAAAGAATTGAAGTCCTATGAAACATTCTCTGAACATGATGGAATTAGACTGGAAATCAGTATCAGGAGATACTTTGAAATACTTTGAAATTAAGCAGCTTACTTCTACATAATCCTTTGGTCAAGAAGAAGTCTCAGGGAAAAAACAAAAAATATATTGCACTGCATAATAAAAAATACATGTCAAAATTTGTGGGATGCAACTAAAGCAGTGCTTTGAGAGAAATGTATAGCATTAAATGCTTATATTAAATAAACTATGTTACATATAACCTGTGGAATATCATCAGATGTTAAAATATTGAAGATATAAAAAGAACTCTAGTATGTATTATTAGATGTACAATAATAAGAATTATATAGAGAGTGCTACCTTTGATAGGAAAGAGAGAGAAAGGCAGAATAACTCACATCAGCTTGTTTCTGCATAAAGAAACACTGGTAGGGGAGGGAGGAGCAGGATGACAGAGGAGTAGGAGACCTAAATTTCATCTGGTCCCAGTTCAGCTAGATAGTTATCAAACCATTCCAAACACCTACAAACTCAACAGCAGATAGAAGAAAAAAAGAGCAGCAATTCTAGGAACAGAAAGGGGACCACTTTCTGGAAGGTAAGATGTGTGGAGAAGTGAATCTAAGGTGACATATGGGAAGATAAACAGCCAGGGAGGGGCCAGCTCCCAGCAAGCAGTAGAGCAACAGAGCACAAAATTGGAACTTTTAGAAGTCTGCTCTACTGAGGGACATCACTCAGGACGTTAGGCAGGGGTGGTGCCCTCGTGGAGACAATGTGGTCTCAGGACCCACAGGGTCACAAAAAGACCAGGGGTGTCTGAGTGTGGCAGAGACCCCAGGTATTGGAGTGGGAAAGCCAGCTACAGAGACGGAGTGGAAGAGGGGGCTCTCAGCTCAGGATTACCTTAAACCAGGATCCGAGGCACAGCCAGGCCACTGCTCTTCGAGCAGGGACCTCACATGTGGCAGGTCCGGGGATACTCACCTTCCTCACCCAGGGGAAGTGGTATGGGAGTATGCTGCAGGATTCTGCTGGGTTTAGAGACTCCAAACGGGGCCCTGCACCAGAGTAGAAGCACTCGGTCATAGGATAGATGAGCACAGAGTGCAGCCAGAGACCAAGGAAACAGAAGGAATGAGCGCTTTTCTCTGAGGGCACACTGAGGAGTGTTGCCCAGAGCTCTTGGCTCCCCTGGGCTGGAGATTGGGAGGCCACCACTTTCATTCCAGTCCTCCAGAGCTCTACAGAAAGCATTCAGGGAACAAAAGCTCCTGAAAGTGAACCTGATCAGATTATTTAGCCTGGCCCCTGGCAAGGGCTGTGCAATTCCACCTCAGGCAAAGACATTTGAGAAACACTCAAAAAGACCCCTCCCTCAGAAGACCAACAAGAACATCCCACCAAGACCAAGTTTACCACTCATTGAGAACTGCAAAACTTCAGAGTTATGGGAATACAGCACATAGAATTCATGGCTTTTTCCCCCTGATTCTTTAGTCTTCAAAATTAAATTTTTCAAATTTAATTTTTTTCTCATTCTATTTTTTTAAAAAATTTCCTCTTTCCTATTTTAACGTTTTTAAATTATTTTATCAATACCTTTTTATTTTTTATTTTTTTTAAAGATTTTATTTATTTATTTGACAAACAGAGATCACAAGTAGGCAGAGAGGCAGGCAGAGAGAGAGAGAGGAGGAAGCAGGCTCTCCGCGGAGCAGACAGCCCGATGCGGGGCTTGATCCCAGGACCCTGGGATCATGACCCAAGCCGAAGGCAGAAGCTTTAACCCACTGAGCCACCCAGGCACCCCATCAATACCTTTTTAAAAGTCTTTGAAAATTTTCATTGTTCTAGTCGTATTCTATCCTTCATTTTATTTAACCTTATTTTTTGTATACATATAGGTTTATCTTTCTTTAACATTTTGGGATATAGTTTGTTCAAATAGATCAAAATGCACCTAAATCTAGCACATGGCTTTGTTCTAGTCTCCAGCCTGATCATTCTTTCCTCTTTTTTTTTTTTCTTTTTTAAACCAACTTCTTATCTTATCAATTTCATTTTTGGAATCTTTTAAAATTTTCATCTTTATAGTCATATTCCATCCCTTCATCATGTTTACCCTTATTTTTGTGTATATATATATTTCTCTTTCTTTAAAATTTTGGGAGGCAGTTTCTTCTACCAGACCAAAATACACCCAAAATCAAGTGTGTGACTCTGTTCTATTCACCAGTCTATTTCATATATCTATATCTATATAATATATTATATATATATACATATATATATATATATATATTTCCCCCCCCCCCTCCACTCTTCTCCTCCCAGTTTTGGGTCTCCTCTGATCTGGTTAGTATATATTTTTCTGGGGTCAGTGTTACCCTTTTAGTATTTTATTCTCTCATTCATCTATTCTTATCTAGATAAAATGACAAGTGGAAAAACTCACCTCAAAAAAAAGAACAAGAGGCAGTACTGACAGCTAGGGACCTAATAAATATGGATATTAGTAATATGTCAGAACTAGAGTTCAAAATGACGATTATCAAGGTGCTAGCTGGGCTCAAAGAAAGCACAGAAAATATAGATAATCCCTTTCTGGATAAATAAAATCCTTTTCTAGAGAAATAAAAGAACTAAAACCTATCCAATTTGAAATATAAAACTATTAATGAGGTGCAATAAAAAATGGAGGCTCTTACTGCTAGGATAAATGAGGCTGAAGAGAGAATTAGTGATATAGAAGACCAAATGATGGAGAATTAAAAAGTTGACAAAAAGAGAGACAAACAACTGGAACATAGGAGAGAATTCGAGAAATAAATGATACCATAAGATGAAACAACATTAGAATAATTGGGATCCCAGAAAGAAAAAGAGAGAGGGAAGCAGAAGGTATACTGGAGAAAATTGTAGCAGGGAATTTCCCTAATTTGGCAAAGGGGAAAAGCAGCAAAGTCCAGGAGGCACAGAGAACACACCTCAAAATCAATAAAATAGGTTCACACCCTATCATCTAATAGTAAAACTTACAAGTCTCAGTGACAAAGAGAAAATCCTGAAAGGAGCTCAGGACAAGAGGTCTGTAACATATAACAATAGAAATATTAGATAGGTAGCAGATCTATTCACAGAGACCCGGCAGGCCAGAAAAGATTGGCATGATATATTTAGAGTACTAAACAAGAAAAATATGTAGCCAAGAATACTAGGCTGTCACTGAAAATAGAAAGAGAGATAAAAAGCTTCCAGGACAAATAAAAACTAAAATAATTTGGAAACACCAAACCAGCCCTACAGGAAATATTGAAAGGGGTCCTCTAAGGAAAGAAAGAGCCTAAAAGTAACAGACCAGAAAGGAACAGAGACAATATACAGTAACAGTCACCTTACAGGCAATACTATGGCACTAAATTCATCTTTCAGTAGTTAACTTGAAAATAAATGGGCTAAATGTCCCAATCAAAAGACAGAGGGTATCAGAATGGATTAAAAAAACAAGACCCAGAAATATGCTGTCTGCAAGAAACTCATTTTAGACCCAAAGACACTTCCAGCTTTAAAGCAAGGGAGTAGAAAACAATTTACCTTGCTAATGGACATTAAAAGAAAGCTGGGAGTGGCAATCCATATACCAGATAAATCAGATTTTAAGCCAAAGACTATAATAAGAGATGAGGAAGGACACTGTATCATACTTAAAGGGTCTGTCCCACAAGAAGATCTAACAATTTTAAATATCTATGCTCCTAACATGGGAACAGCCAACTATATACACCACCTAATAACAAAATCAAAGAAACACATCAATAATAATACAGTAATAGTAAAGTACTTTAACACCCCCCTCACTGAAATGGACAGATCATCTAAGCAAAAGATCAACAAGGAAATAAAGGTTTTAAATGACACACTGGACCACATGGACATTACAGATATATTTCAAACATTCCATCCCAAAGCAACAGAATACATGTTCTTCTCTAGTGTACATGGAATATTCTCCAGAATAGATCACATCCAGAGTCAAAAATCAGGTCTCAACTGGTTCCAAAAGATTGGAATCATTCCCTGCATATTTTCAGACCACAATGCTCTGAAGCTAGAACACAAGCACAAGAGGAAAGTTGGAAAGAACTCAAATACGTGGAGGCTAATGAGCATCCTACTAAAGAATGTATTGGCCAACTAGGAAATTAAAGAAGAGATGAAAAAAATTCATGGAAACAAATAAAAATGAAAACACAACTGTTCAAAATCTGTGGGACACAGACTGCAAAGGCAGTCCTGAGAGGAAAATAGACAGTGATACAAGCCTTTCTCAAGAAACAAGGAAGATCTCAAGTTCACAACCTAACCCTACACCCAAGGGAGCTGGAGAAGGAAGAGCAAAGTAAGCCTAAACACAGCAGGAGAGGAGAAATAATAAAGATCAGGGCAGAAATCAATGAAATAGAAACCAAAAGAATAGTAGAACAGATCAATGAAACTAGGAGCTGGTTCTTTGAAAGAATTAATAAGATTGATAAACCCCTGGCCAGACATCTCCAAAAGAAGAGAGAAAGGACCCAAATAAATAAAATGAATGAAAGAGGAGCGATCACAACCAACACCAAAGAAACACAAACAATTATGAGAACTAAACACCAGCAAATTTGACAATCTGGAAGAAATGGATGCATTCCTAAAAACGTATAAACTAACAAAACTGAACCAGGAAGAAAGAGAAAACCTGAACAGACCCATAACCAGTAAGGAGATTGAAGCAGTCATCAAAAATCTCCCAACAAACAAGAGCCCAGGACCAGATGGCTTCCCAGGGGAATTCTACCAAACATTTAAAAAAGAATTAAAACCTATTCTCCTGAAACTGTTCTAAAAAATAGAAATGGAAGGAAAACTTCCAAACCCATTTTATGAGGCCAGCATTACCATGATTCCAAAACCAGACAAAGATCTCATCAAAAAGGAGAATTACAAATAATGAGAAAATTAAATTGAAATAATAAAATTTTAAAAAATTGAAATCAGTTGCATCAATATCCTTGATGAACATGGGTGCAAAAATTCTCACCAAAAATACTAGCCAATAGGATCCAACAGTACATGAAATAGATTATTTTCCCCAACCAAGTGGGATTTATTCCTGCAAGGTTGATTCAGCATCCACAAATCAATCCATGTGATAAAATAGATTAATAAAAGAAAGAACAAGAACCATATGATACTCTCAAAAGATGCTGAAAAAAGCATTTGACAAAGTACAGCATCTTTTCTTGATCAAAACTCTTCAAGGTGTAGGGATAAAGGGATAAAAACATACCTTAATATCATAAAAGCCATCTATGAAAAACCCACAGCAAATATCATTCTCAATGGGGAAAAACTGAGAGCTTTTCCCCTAAGGTCAGGAGCATGGCAGGGATGTCCACTATCACCACTGCTATTCAACATAGTACTAGAAGTCCTAGCCTCAGCAACCAGACAACTAAAGAAATAAAAGGCATCTGAATTGGCAAAGAAGTCAAATTCTCACTCTTTGCAGATGATATGATACTTTCTGTGGAAAACCTGAAGTTTCCACTCCAAAACTGCTAGAACTCATACAGGATTTCAGTAAAGTGTCAGAATATAAAATCAATGCATTCTACAGAAACCAGTTGCATTTCTATACACCAACAGCAAGACAGAAGAAAGAGAAATTAAAGAGTCAATCCCATTTACAATTGTACCCCAAACTGTAAGATACCTAGGAATAAATCTAACCAAAGAGACAAAGAATCTGTACCCAGAAAACTATAAAGTACTCATGAAAGAAATTGAGGAAGATGCAAAGAAATGGAAAAACATTCCATGATCATGGATTGGAAGAACAAATATTGTGAAAATGTTTATTCTATCTAAAGCAATCTACACATTGAATGCAATCCCTAACAAAATACCAGCAATTCTTTTCAAAGAAATGGAACAAAGAATCCTAAAATTTATATGGAACCAGAAAAGACCCCAAATAGCCAGAGGAATGTTGAAAAAGAAAACCAAAGTTGGCAGTATCACAATTCCAGACTTCAAGCTCTATTACAAAGCTGTCATCATCAAGACAGTATGATACTGGCACAAAAACAGATGCATAGAGCAATGGAAAAGAATAGAGAGCCCAACTAATCATCCACAAAACAGGAAAGAATGTCCAATGGAAAAAAGACAATCTCTTCAACATACTGTTTTGGGAAACTTAGACAGCCTCATGCAGAAGAATGAAACTGGACCATTTCCTTATATCACACATAAAAATAGACTAAAATGGATGAAAGACTTCAATGTGAGAAAGGAATCCATGAAATCCTTGAGGAGAACACAGGAAGCAACCTCTTCAACCTCAGCCTCAGCAACTTCTTCCTAGAAATATTGCCAAAGGCAAGGGAAGCAAGGTCAAAAATAAACTATTGGGACTTCATCAAGAACAAAAGCATTTGCACAGTAAAGGAAACAATCAACAAAACCAAAAGACAACTGACAGAATGGGAGTAGACATTTGCACCTGACATATCAGATACGGGCTAGTATCCAAAATCTATAAAGAACTTACCAAACTCAACACCCAAAGAACTAATAATCCAATTTAGAAATGGGCAGAAGACATGAACAGACATTTCTGCAAAGAAGACATCCAAATGACCAACAGACACATGAAAAAGTGCTCCACATCACTCAGCATCAAGGAAATATAAATCAAAACCACAATAAGATACCACCTCACACCAGTCAGAATGGCTAAAATTAACAACTCAGGAAACAACAGATGTCAGAGAAGATGTGGAGAAAGGGGAACCCTCCTACACTGTTGGTCGAAATGCAAGCTGGGGTAACCATTCTGGAAAACAGCATGGAAATTCCTCGAAAAGTTAAAAACAGAGCTACCCTATGACCCAGCAATCACACAACTGGCAATTTACCCCAAAGATACAAATGTAGGGATCAGAAGGGGCATGTGCACTTGAACATTTATAGCAGCAATGTCCACAATAGCCAAACTATGGAAAAAGCCTAGGTGTCCATCAACAGACAAACAGATAAAGAAGAAATGGTATATATATGCAATGGAATATTATGCAGCCATTAAAAAATACATAATCTTGCTGTTTGCAATGACATGGATGGAACTAGAGGGTATTATGCTAAACAAAATAAGTCAATCAGAGAAAGACAATTATCATATGATCTCTCTGATATGAAGAATTTGAGAGGTAGGGTGTGGGGGTCAGGGGAGGCAGAGAGGGAAAAAATGAAACAAGATGGGACTGGGGAGGGAGACAAGCCATAAGAGACTCTTAATCTCATGAAACAAACTGAGGGTTGCTGCGGGTGGGGGAGGGAGGGATAGGGTGGCTGGGTTGTGGACACTGGGGAGGGTATGTGCTATGGTGAGTACTGTGCATTGTGTAAGACTCATGATTCATATACTTGTACCCCTGAACAAAATAATAAATTGTATGTTAATAAAGAATTTTTTTTAAAGACACACTGGTTGGATAATCAATGAACTAATTTAAGTAGCTATCTATATGGGTAGAGGAAAACGGAGCAGATAGGTCAGAGTAAGATTTTTCAACGTATACTTTGTTTATTGCTTTCCACTTTTAAAAAATGGAGCTGAAATTCACATAATATAAAATCAGACATTTTAAAGGCACAACTCAGAGACATTTAGTACATTTACAATGTCAACCAACAGCACTTTTACCAAGTTCCAAAGCATTTCATCAGCCCAAAAAAACCCCAGTACCCATTAAGCAGTCATTCCCCATTCCCTCTTGTCCCTAAAGACTGGTAACTACCATCTAGTCTCATCTCCATGGATTTACCTATGCTGGAGATTTCATATAAATGGAATCATATAATATTTGTTTTTTCATGTGTCTAGCTTCTTTCATTTTGCATCATGTTTTCAAGTTTCATTCACATTGTAGCAGGCACCAGTACTTCAGTCCTTCCTATGACTGAATAGTATCCCACTGCATGTATATACCACATTTTGTTCATCCATTTCTCTGTAGATGAATCTTTTGGATATTCTGAATAATACTTCTATGAACATTCTTGTACAAGTTTCTGTTTGAGTCCCTGCTCTCAATTCATTAGGGTATATATATCTAGGAGATATATATATATATATATATATATATATATATAGAGAGAGAGAGAGAGAGAGAGATATCTAGGTCATATGGCAATTCTGTGTTTAACTTTTTGAAGAACCACCAAACCATTGTTTTCCATGGTGGCTGTGCCATTCTACGTCTTCACAGCAATGAACTAAGGTTCCAGATTACCAAGATTTGTTATTTTCTCTATTTTTTTTTCTTTTGCTATAACCAACCTAGTGGATATAAAGTGGTTTTGGTTTACATTTACATTGGTTTTGATTTACATTTCCCTAATAACTAATAATGTTGAGCATTTTCTCATGAGCCTATGGGTCATCTGGATATCTTCTTTGGTATTCTTTTCTTTTTGTGAACCCTATAGAATATACTCCGTGTTAGAAACAAAAAGCAAATCAATTTTAAAAGGAAAAAAGGTAAAAGGCAGAAGAGAAGGAGAAACTAGACTACTGTGGTAGCCAGAGTAATAGTCACCAAAAATGTCCACATTCTAATTCCTGAAACCTGTAAATATGTCACCTTACCTGGCAAAAAGGACTTTGCAGATGTGATAAGATTAAGGATTTTACAATGGGGAGATTATCCTGGATTCCTGGGATGGGATACTGTCATCCCAAGGAACCTCATGAGGAATGAGACAGAGGGTCAGAGTCAGAAAAGGAGGTATGCTGATGCAAGCACCGGTCAGAGAGACATAGAGACCGAGAGACTTGAAGATGAAGGAAGAGGGTCACAAGCCAAGGAACCCAGGCAGCTTCTAGAAGTGGAAAAGGCAAGGACACAGATTCTCCCCTGGAGCCTCCAGAAGGAATGCAGCCTACCGACACATAAGTTTTAAGACTTCTAACTTCCAGAATGACAAGTAATACATTTGTGTTGTTTTAAGCCACTGGGTTTGTGGTCACCATAGGAAGCGAATATTACCACAAATGGCCTGCTGCCTCCAGAACAAAGTATGGCCATCAGTGCTTCGCTCTCAGGAAACAGCTGAGACAAGTCTTCTGAATCCTGAGGGGAAATAAGGAACCACAGAAGGCAAAGCCGCATTGTCCTATGAGATGGGAAGGATGTCGGTACCAAAGCAACCTCAAGATCTGTCTCCTATACATCTCCCGAGGGAACACGGAGCCCTGGGTCTTGGGTAGATGTACACGACAGAAAGGACTTCAAAGTCTTGTAAACACTATAAGAGATCATTACCCTTCACGGAGATGAGCCAGCTCCACGGAAACCAAAGCGGGTGGACTTTCCATGCCCACTGGCAGTGTTTGTGTCCTCAGGCGGCTGCTGCAAAGCAAGAAGTTCAGAAGATACCCTCCGCTTGGTTCCATCCAGAGCTCTCCCCCTCTCCCGGGGCTCAGCCGTAACGCGCAGCGCCTGCCCACCCCCGCGTCATTCATCAGCAGAAGTGTCTGTCTGTGGTTTTGCTTCACGTCTGGCCTCTTTCAAAGCCCCGAACATGCTTCACCTCTTATGCAGGTAATAAGTTCCCTTCGTGGAGTTGGCCCCATAGAAGGGTAACTCCACGGGATAAAAAAGACCAACATCAGCCTGGGTGGCAGGTCCAAATCGCTGATGGCCTATACATTTTTTCCAGCTCTTTCTACTTCAAATGGATGAGGGTACCACCATCACTACCTCCACCTTCTTGGAAAAGACAGCTTTGGATCCAGGCCAGCTCAGACATAAAATTCCACCTAGAACTTATTGAAGAAGCACTTCATTAGCCTGAATAAAACAATGTAGTATTTCCCAGAACCCAAAAGACAATGGTTACTATTTACAGGGGCACGGGGGAAGGGAAGAAGTACTCTGTATCAGCCCTAAGGAAACATTCTCCAGAATGTGGAATTTTGTTATTTTATTTTATAGGATTCCTGCTGCAGGAATCCTGCGATGGTGTGGGCAGCATGAATTCCATCTGCTTTCAGACATGAAGTTTGGAGAGGATTTACCCACTCCCAGCTCCAGGTGTAAGCTCTGACTGGTTAGAGCCAGTCGTTTATTTCACCTCTCTCGCCACAGTGATTGGTTCAGGGATAAGCCCCTGATGCAGACCTCAGCCAATCAATAGTTGGCATTTCACAGCCCCAGGTTTAGGCTGTGACAGCACATAACCCAATGCAGCTTCGTTAGAAGGTGGCCCAGAACTTTAGATCCGCAGTTGAGAGAGAGAAACATTCTTTCTTTGCATGATGACGAAGCATGCAATCCCATACAGTGAAGGTGTCCGTCTGGCAAGAAGGGCCGCGGTAGTCCAGGATCAAGCCAGCATCTTGAAGGGCGCTGGCAATATGAAAGGGGCCCCTGGATTGAAATAATCCTGAAGCTTTTGCTCTCTGAGTTTTGAACACCATGAAGCTATAAACTCCCTTTTACATAGGCCAGTGTGTGTTAGGGTTTTTTCTGCTTCCAGCTGACCGCATCTTCAATAATGTGCCCACTATGTGCCTGGCACTGAGTGAGGGGCTTTCACACATCTGTCTCAATTCATCTTCACCATGGCCCCGGGATGGAGGTTTTATGATCCTCTATTGCCAGGTGTCAGGTGTGCGAACCATACTTCAAATTGTTAATGAGTCGTGAAGCCAGGATTTGGTCTCAGGTCTGTCCATCCCATAGACCTCTGCTTTCCACCACGTTTTCTTGGCTCCTACTGTAATACCTATGGCCACAGTGTTTGGGGATGACTCCCCAATGCCCCACCCGTAATAATCCTACAGGTAAGTCCTAGGTAGATAGCTTCTATCGTCATAGAGCTGCTGTATTTCATATCTGGCATCTTGTTTCAGTAGTTGGATATTGCTTACAAGTGTTGATGAATCACTGTAAAAAAGCCACCCAGGTACACCATCTTTTTTTATTGAACAGTAAGTGACATGCAATATTTTATTTAAGACACTCTTAAACAATAAAGAATACCTATCTTAAACACACAGCCAACATCATATTAAAAGTATTTCTGGGGCGCGTGGGTGGCTCAGTCAGTTAAGCAACCAACTCTTGATTTCCACTCGGGTCATAATCTCAGGGTCATAAGATCGAGCCCCTCATTGGGCTCTGTGCTCAGTAGGGAATCTGCTTCTCTCTCTCTCTCTCTCTCTCTCTCTCAAATGAATAAATCTTTAAACAAGGGAGAGAGAGAATTTCTGTTAAAGTCAGATATAAAACAGGAGTCCCAAATACTGGCGTTATCATGTCATATTGTGCTAAACATTCTGGCCTGTGCAGAAGACATTAAACAAAAATAAGACTACATAGCTAGTAAGTGGAAAAGCTGGACTTTCACCTCAGAACCTTCCTTCATAACCACTGCACCAGCTGCCTCCAAGCAGACCAGTACCAGGAGCTATGGGGATGGCGAGTAATTTAAGGCATAGTCAAGACCTTAAAATACAGGCTGGGATAAATACAGATACATGAAAGGGTAAGAGAGAGAACCATTCACTAAATGCCACAAGGTGCTTAGCATCATACCTAGGACCTTGGAAACATGAATTCATCCATCCATTTACTCATTCAGCAAATATTTACTGAGTACCTACTATGTGCCAGGAGTGGTGCTTGGCACGGGTATAGAGTATGAACAACACAGACATGGTCTCCACCATGGAACTGAGTCTGGAAAGGGGAATGTGACAGTAGACCTATGTAAAGAGAAGCTAATTACAAATTGAGAAGAACAAAGTGTCATCAGAGAATGAGAGAGGGATGTGTCTGGGGCCAAGGTGGACACAGAGATGTCAGGAGACTCCTCCCTGAGGAAGCATCACTGAAGAAGTGACCCCTGAAGGATGTCCAGGTGCCAGCTGAGGGAGAAGCACGAGAGGGCAGAGAAGCTGAGAAGGGCAGAACCACGAGAGGGAAAGTGGGGAGAAAGGGGGTCAAAGGGCAGGAAAGCAGCCTGCCAAATGCTGCCACTCAGAGTCCCAGAGACCAGGGCTAACTAGAGCTGTCTCAGGGGCAAGGCAGTAGGAAAGCAGTGTTCCCATCCTCATCAGAAAAGGAATGACAGGGGATACTTAAAGGGGGTGTAGACAGTCCATTAAGGCAGCCGGAGTATGGTGGGGGGGATGCTCCTCACAGAGAGAGGCCTTGTGAGCTAAGCCTCAGTGAGCTAAGTCCTCAGCCCAGTCACCCCTCATCCTCCACACCGCAGACTGTCCCTCTAGAGACCAAGTCTCAGGTGGCCAGCTTTGGGTTGGGGCCCTTAAACAGGCATCTGAGACTACACAGAGAAGAAATCTTCCCAAGCCTCAGCACAGGAGTGAGACGGTCAGAAATCAAGCGTCTTCAACCTTACGTCTCCAGTCAGCTGAGGGTAAAGCATTGGGTACTGTATTCCCAAACTTCCCTAAACCAGCTCCCGTTGCCTAGGCCCCACCTGGGGAACGTCCCACTCATTCCTGGGTCATTCTGACCCCATATTTGAAATCACCCCTTTGTCATGAGCATGGTTTGGGGCCGCAGGAACTGTCTCTGGAAATAATTTCTGTTCTCTCCCCGTCCTCGAGTCCGGGGTCGTGGAGACCTTTGGAATTCTAATCCCTTCAAGGAGACCTAGTCCGCACACCCACGAGCCAGATTCCCGTGAAGGCAACAGAAATATGCACCTCAAGAAGGGCGGTTACTCCAGAAATACACCATCTCCTCCTCTTTGGTAGCCACACTTCATCCCCACCAGAAGGCCTTGACATTTGAGGGGGAGGAAGTGGGGTGACAGGAGGCAGATAAAGGAGCAAGTAGCAGAGGCCAGAGGCCAATGGAGACACAGACTTATCTGTGATTTTTTTTCCCCAGGAGATTAGGTGTGGGCCGGCTCTGCCGGGGTGGGTGTCGGATCTCAGGGCCAGGCTCTCCTCTCGCAGGTCAGCTGGAATAAGGAAGGAGGTGACCCCCTGGGCTGGGGCGGCAGCTTGTCAGAGGAAGTGTGGGATGCAGCCTGCCTCCCACAGGAAGGAGCCTGGGTGACAGATACGCTTGCAGAGAATTACCAGCACCAACGTGCTCTCTCACACCTTTCCCAGAGAAAGCCTCGAATCTGGAATTGGGCGCCCAAAGAGAGGCCAGGGAAACCCAAGGCCTCTCATGAATTATGAGCTGAAAAGGCTCGCCACTCCCCAGCCTTTCCCCATCAGACACTGGCCCCATTGTTGACAAGCAACTTGGCGGTTACTCTAAAATGGCTAAAATTGGGCACATCCTCCAAGGCCTTTCCTGGTCAGATCAGGTGACCGTCTCCCTGAGCACCCCCAGTAGAGAAAGAAAGGATTACCTGCCACTTCCACCTCTTCACCCACCCCTTGCAGGCAGGTGAGAGAAAATCCATTTAACTGACCAGCCGCTGTCAGTTTACAAATAAAACACAAGCTATAAAAGCCGCCTTTGTTCAACTGAGGAAGCTCTCCCGCCGGCGGGGAGGTTAGATTAGCAATTTGTCCTTTGTCGGAGGATTAGCAGAGCCTCATTGTTTTAATGTTTATTTACTAGTTTGCATCTTCCAGCAGTTTCCACCCAATCTCAAGGCCCTTACTCCCTGGAGTCCCAGCTAGTTTTACCTCTGCTTCCAGGGGCTGACAAAGCTGGATTAGAGCACACCAACACGAAACCCCTACCCCCACCTTTCCTTCTGCTCAGGTTCAAACTTCTTGGCCTTCTCCTGGCTGCAGAGCGGAAATTGCAGCCCTGGTGGAGGAGGAGACATGGTTCATCGAGACAAAGGGACCCTTCTCCTCCCCTGTACACGTGTCATCTCTCACACAGAACTTTGGACTCCATCAGTAGCGCGGGTTACTGAGTGCTTGTTCTGATGCCAGTCATTCCCTGGGGGGTGGGGCAGGGCCCCCCACCCCCATGCCTGGAGTTTTCCTCTGGATAATGGAGGATCCACAGGGATGGAGATGACCCCTATGCCGCTGACAACAGGCAATACTGAGCCAGCCCCAGAGGCTGACCAATTATGACCATACCCCTTCCCGAAGAAGACGATGTCTGAAGCCTGACTACATGAGAAGGAGAACAAGACCATCCCAATATCTTCTCACCTAGAATATTTTGGCCTAAGACTTTAGCTTACTCCTTTGCTTCAGAAAAGTAATTTTGTAAGCACTACTATTCTTTTCAAGGCTGCAAAATTATTTTTCCAAATGAAATGTTTTGGGGGGGAGGGGCACCCTGGGTGGCTCAGTCGGTTAAGCAGCTGCCTTCGGCTCGGTCATGATCTCAGGGTCCTGAGGTGAAGTCCTACATCGCGCTCCCTGCTCAGCGGGGAGTCTGCTTCTCCCTCTGCCTCTGTCTCTTCCTCCTGCATATGTGCTCTCTCTGTGAAATAAATAAATAAAATATTTTAAAAAGAAAAAAAATGTTATGTAGGGCCAAATTACATGAAATAAAATAACTGAACTGTTCTGCATCAGCCGATGATCAGCTGCCTCAGGAAAGAGAGGAATTTGCTCATTCTGCAGGACGCAGTTCGAAACTTCTGGATTAAATAGGAAGTCTACATGCTTCTCCTCCTGCTCTCCGGCAGCAGGCTGTTCCTCGTTCTTATCCATCTTCCCAGCTGGCCTTGTGTCCCACCAGATATTAACCCTGATGCTCCTTTCTAGCCCCTTCCTTGCACTTCTAAGTATCACCAGATACACTGCAAAGACTTCTTTAATGGATCATCATGTCACCTCTCCACCTTCGGTAAGACATTCAAAGTCCTGGACAAACTGGTCTTCATTTAGAATTTTAGTTCTGTTCTTCACTGACCCCTAACTAAAACCTTCAGCTCCTGTTAGTCTTAACCACTTCCCACCCTTAATCAAGACTTGCCGAGACCTACCTCCTTGCCCTGGTGCAGGCAGATCTTCACACTGAGGATGTCAGCTTTTCCCCGGCAGTGGCCGTAGACCCAGAGCAGCCCTTAGGGTCCAACCCACCAAGTCTTCAAATTTGCTACCCTGTGGCGTCTTCCATAGACACTCTGTATGCTGATGCTGGTGCATGGTGTGTGTGTGTGTGTGTGTGTGTGTGTGTGTGTGTGTGTGTTGGGGACTTGCAGTCATGAGCTCCTATTCTATGGGGCTTTGCCTGAATGAATCCTGGCAGCCTGGACTGACAGTGTATCTCTTCAGATCCATTTTGCATTTTCGTCTACCAGGTGCCCACTGAGGGGGGGGGCGGGAGACACAACACATCATTGAAGCGCTATTTTTGCATTTGTCAGTTGCATCAGTCAGTGGTCCATGCCTGGACCACATTGGTAGCATGAGTTTAGACCCCAACCCCAGGGAGGCACCTGTTAAGGATTCTCACAGGACATGTTTTATTTCATCCAATTCCAATTCCAAGCCAAGTTCCTCCTTATCTTACTCAGCTGGAGGGTTATTTTCCCTCCTCCATTCAATCATTTCATTGAGAATGTGGCCCCCTGAATGTCCCAGATTTATGCAGGTCTCAGACCGCCCCCGCCCCTCGGATCCTTGGATAACAAAAGTTATACCCCTAGACCAACAATCTTGTCCCAGGAGAGCCCCAGCATGAACTCTTTGTCTACCACGTTGTTTTTCAGTTTTCTCTGTGTTTTTGTTTGTTTGTTTGTTTGTTTGCAACCTGGAGATTTCCTTTACACTTTTGTAAGCTCATTTATGCAATTTAAAATATTTGTTTTTTTTTTTTAATCCAGAATTTTCAAGTATTTTATAGTGAGAAGGGGGCAGAGTTCAGGCTTTTAAGTTTGCAATATGTGTGTGACTGTTTCTTCAACCACAGTATACATTCCCACATATGTTTCTTTGTATATTACACATAGCCTCTAAAACTGTGCCAAGCACATATCAGATGATCAAGGAGCATTTGACAAATGAATGAAGAAACCAAAGGCATTTATGCTATCTCTTTCATAGAAAGAAGGCCCTGTTTTACAGTTAGGAGGATCAATCCTGGCTCTCCCACTAACCAGCTCTATCACTTGGGACAAATCATTTCTCTGAAACTGATTTTCTCATGTGCAAACTGGAGACCATCCCCACCTCACACAAGAGTCAGGAGGATTATTATGTATTTCTTGCCGTGCCTGGCTAGCACTCTGTTCAGTGGACACACACCAGGGGGGACACACTGAATGTTTTCTACATAGTGATAAAGGTTAACTCTGATAATTTTTTAAAAAAACCCTTCTGTTAGTCATTAGAAAAGTCTTGCCAACACTTGCAGCTCCAGACTGGAACCAAAGAAATATTTAGGAGCCATCAAAGTTTTTTTTTTTTAATTCCCTCAAAAACCTGATCAATTGAGTGTTTTCAGAGAATTTCAGAGACGTTAAAAAACTTTCTCGGCTTTCCTAGTAAGGCAGACAGCAGCATTTAAGCCTAGATCTATCTGATTTGTGTCAGATACCATAAGCTAATTAGATGATAGAAGGGCTAACATGTATGTCTGCAGCCTCAACTCCAGACAACTTAATTAACCGGTCATGGGAGTATTTATTTGGAAGGAAAGACCAAAGTCGAGCAACCCAATCTCCTCTGCCATCCCAAATTTCCAGAACCCCAGGCAGCCAAACCTTGACAAATGCCCAGCTCCCTGAGCCATCCAGCCATCCCGAAGACCTCCAAAAGCTGTGATTGAGACGTTGCCGAGGTGTTTTGCCACCCATGATGGGAAACAAGAGGTCATGGAAGATGAGAAAAATAATAGGGGTCCATATTTCTCTCCAAATCCAGATGAAAAAGAAAGCTACCAGGATCAATGCACCATATATTAGCCACATTAGCATGAGCAGATCCGTTAGCAAACTGGTTAAGGGCAAGACTTCAGAGGCAGACAGCCCTGCCTCTGCCACTTATTAGCAAAATGAGCCAAGTGAGTTACAGAGCCTTAGTTTCCTTGCCTATACCATGGGTATAAAGATACTCATCTCACGTGGTCACTAAAAGGAATAAAATAACATTTAAATAAAATAACATGTGAGATGCTCTTACTACTGACACATAGTAAGCATTCAGTAAAAGGTGGCTTCCTACCAATAATAATAAAAGAAATTTAAAGAACTTTGCATACATTAACTCATAATTCTAACATTCCTATGCAATAGAAACCAGTATTCTGGTTTTACAAATGGAAAACCGAGGCACAGGGAGGTCAGGCAATTTGCCTAAGTTCACTTAGCTGGTAAGCAGCAGAAATAGAATGTAAACAAACCTGGAGAGCCTGCAGAATCCATAGTACACTACGCTGCCTCTCAGGTCTCTTGCTGCCATTATCATTATCAGTGTCAATACCATTAAATGGTGGTGAAATGGAGACAGATACGGGCAGGAGAAGAAAACCAGAGATCCACATTCATCTGCTGGGGGGGTCCTCAGACTAAGCCGGGAGACCACAGTGTAGGGGTGAAAATCTGGGCATCCCCAACCAAGCCTCCCAGAGAGTTCAGAGCCTCTAAAGCTAGAAGGGTACCTCCTTGCCCCCAAATGACATCTACGTTCCCCAAAAGTTGAGACAGCCTACAACCATACCATCCTGAACACACCCAAGCTCATCTGATCTCAGAAGCTAAATAGAGCCTGGTTAGTCCTTGGATGGCAGATGCTAAGGAATTCCGGGTGCTGTAGGCTTTACAAAATGAAAACAAAAGAGATGAAACAGTTCTAAGCTTAGGGAAGATTGCAGAACTGTCCCGAAGTATTTGTGAGCAAATGTGTGTTAGGTATTGTATTAAGCACCTTGTGAGGATTCCAAAGACATTGAAGTAGGAACTTCAACCTTAGAGGGAAAACAGGCTGCCACCCATTATAGTCAGTGCTTGGAGAAAATCTCTTGGTGAAGATAGAATTCATCTGGCCTTGAGAATGGGACGATCAATGGTGGACAAATAAGAATGTCCAGATGGCACTTGGCAAGTTCCTTCCAAGCTGCCATCTTGTGGGCTTAGTGGGAAAAAAACCCTTCAGTTCTCAGAATGGCCTGCTCAAGGCAGCTGTGCCGAGAGAATGCCCCACAGCCCAGCCTGGGTCAGCCCAGTCACCTGGTCCGAAACCAACCAAATTTCTCACTTCCTTCAGAACATCACTGGGAAACACTAAGGTGAAAGGTTGATTTGGAAATAGCTAGGTTTCTGGCCCTGGAATTTTTCTGACAAGATGGATGCAGGAAAAATAAATTAATCTGTGCAGCAGGGTCAACTGTGGAATTGTGAAAGAATGCCGACCTTCACCACAGGAAGGGAAAGTGCTCACCAGCCCTTGAGTGAGGGCTCCTGGCTCCAGGAAACACTGTGTCTTGGCCTCTGCCCCACCCCCTCCACCGTGAGTCTTTAAACCGGGAGGGGGGCGGGGGAAGAAGGCCCCTCAGCTCACTCTTCTGTGCTGCTACAGTGAATACTCAAGTTTACTCTCATGGAAAAATCTTGGTCCTGTCTTAATGTAGAAAGAATTAAGGTTGGAGATACCTTGTCTCAATGGAACTGAATCCAGATACATCTTGGGAAATTTTAAAATTCAGCTTGGTGAAAAGAGATTAAAATTATACTTGATGAAAGTGAGAAAACGAGACACCTTGAGAACCACCCCTCCAGTGGGCATTCAATTTGTAAATTAAAAATCACTTTATACTTCCTATGAACATCTATGAGTAATCAACATTTTTACCTTCCCCGCAAGAGGGTAAGAATCTTAGCACTCCTGCCAATCCCCTTTTCCAGTATGTTGATAACAGAAAAGATTTTACTGATAGACTTTAATATTTTATATTAGGAAATGCAACAAAATTTTTCTGGAATTAATTAAGCTTTACTTGTTTGCTCACCAGCATTTTCTGTATCATAAGGTACAATACTACAGAAGTATCAAAGATACCATGATACATGAGTAGTGTTCTTTTTTAGATTAGTTTTTAATTTGATTGAAATATGTCCTTGAATTCTTTTTCTTTTTCAAAAGGGGCTCATGTGTGGTAGCAAACAGGTATTGGCATTGTCTTAGACCCTCTGTTAAGTTTTAATTATTATTGTTTTTAATATATATATTAAATATATATTTGTCAGAGAGAAAGAGAGAGCACAAGCAGAGGAGCAGCAGGCAGAGGCAGAGGAAGGAGCAGGCTCCCTGCTGAGCAAAAAGCCCAATGTGGGATTTGATCCCAGAATGCTGGGATCATGACCCTAGCCGAAGGCAGACACTTAACTAAGCCACTCAGGTGTCCCAAGTTTTAATTATTTTAAAAAGAAACTTCACTTTTTTAGAACGGTTTCAGGTTTATGAAAAATCATGATTATATCACACTTTTCATATGCCCTGCATCAAATTTCCTCTATTATTAATGTCTTTCTTTAATATAACATTTGTTAATAATTAATGAACCAATATTGAGACATTATTAATAACTAAACTCTGTATATATTCAGATTTCCTTAGATTTAACTAATGTCCTTTCCCTAAAAAAAAAAAGTCAAGAAAATCAAAACAAAAGTAGTACTTTAGAGTCTAAGAACTGCCTTCTCTTTTCATTTTAATTGATTAAGAGTCTAGGAAATGTGGGAGATGTTTCTTGTTTAACCAATGCATTTCTCTATGTTAGAATTACATTCATCTTTATTTAATACTGATTTCTTTCCTTTTTTTTTTTTTTAAGGTTTTATTTATTTATTTGACAGAGAGAGAGAGTGAGAAAGAGCACAAGTGGGGTGAGGGGCAAAGGGAGAAGCAGACTCCCCGCTGAGCAGGGAGCTCAATGCGGGGCTTAATGCAAGACTGCATCCCAAGACTCCAGGATCATGACCTGAGCCAAAAGCAGACACTTAACCGACTGAGCCATCCAGGTGCCCCAGTACTGGTTTCTTAACACCTGGTCTATTCAAACTCAGCACCAGAAAACAGCATATTCAAGGAAAATGAAAATCAGCAGGTGGTTCTGCATGGAAGATGCCCTCAGAACCATTTACGAAGCCCTAGAGCCAGGCTGCTGTGAGCAGAAAAATCACAATTCCTGCAGCAAAGGCCAGGACCATCCTCTGGCAGTGGGACGGAAGAACAGAACAATAAGTAATTCTCCTACCGGTTGCAACTACACTTTCCCCTGGAATCTTCAGTGGAGACTGGAGGCCCCAGAGAAAAGAAAGGAAACCCAGAAAGAACAATGAAGGATGTGCTAAGCTAAGGGTTGGGAGAAGCAAACTCATTTCCTTTGGAAAAGTCATTAGTGTGCAAAAGAGAAGGTGTAATCCCTAAAACACGTCTGCATGATTAACTTAACGGGATTAAAGAAAGAAGATGGCCTATTGATTTCTCATTCAAATTTAATAAATTATCCATCAGATTATTCGACATGCTCCTGAACTGAAGAGTCAGGATTGAGTGGACACCAAGTTGGATAGGAATAGGTGGATTCTGGCTGAAAGGTTCTCTCAGCTTGCTAAATGTGCTGCTCCCCCAGGGAAGAAAGGACTGGAAGCCACAGTGAGGCCACAACCCCAGATTCTCCCCACCCAACAGCATAGCTCACCATGAATGCCAGAGCGGAAGTGACAGCTGAAATTGGACAGATACACCTCACTGGTTCTTATATTTAAACAAGAATCATTTTATTCATTGAGATACAGTTTGCATATATTAAAATCAACCCTTTTTAGTGCTCAGTTCTGTGACTTTTGCCAAAGGTATCCTATAATCATGTTTCGATCAAAATATAGAACGCTTCCATCCACCCACAATCCTTCCCTAGACTCTTTTGTACACAAACGCTCCTTCCTCCCCCCAGCCCCGTGGCAGCCACTCATCTGTTTTCTGTTCATGCAGTTTTACCTTTTCCAGAAAGCCATAAAAATGAAATCATACAGTCCGTAACTTTTAAACCCTGGCTTTTTACACAGCATCAATGTCCTTGAGATTCATCCAAGTTAGTATCTCAGGAGTTTGTTTCTTAATTTTCTTTTTTCTTTTTCTTCTTCTTCTTCTTCTTTTTGCTGGGTCTATCAAGTCTGTATAATCTTTTACT
Organism: Mustela nigripes; assembly: GCF_022355385.1. NCBI lineage: Eukaryota > Metazoa > Chordata > Mammalia > Carnivora > Mustelidae > Mustela > Mustela nigripes. The sequence goes on along the minus strand of NC_081564.1, from coordinate 43,171,038 downwards.
AGTTGAAGGACATTTGGGATTTTTTCCCCCAGTTTGGGGCCAATATTTACATGAAGGTTTTTGTGTGAATATAAGCTTTCACATCACCTGGTCAATACCTAAAAGTGTGATCGCGGAGTTGTATGGTAAACCCAAGCTTCAGTTTATGAGAAACTACAGAGCTGCCCCCCCCTAAAAGTTCCAACTCCTTTGCAATCTCTCCAGCAGTTGGTACTGTCAGGGGGTTGGTTTTGTCTTCTTATTTGAGCCATTCTAAGAGCTGTGACAAAGACCACCTCTTTGTGGCTTTCATTTACACTTCCCTGATGATAACCTAAGGATGAGAACATCTTTTCATGTGCTCCTTTGCCATCATCTGTCTTCTTTGCTGAAGTGTCCGAATCTTTTGCCCATTTTTTAACTGGTTTGTTCATTTTTCTTATCATTGAGTTTTAAGACACTTTTCCATATTCTGGATACAAATCCTTTATCAAGCACGTGATTTGTAAATATTTTTTCCAGTCTGTGGTTTGTCCTTTTGTTTGCTTAGCTGTGTTAAAGAAGGATCTTTTTAATTCAAATTACACTAGGTTATGAAACAGAGGGAGCAATTAGTCATAAAAGGGTGTGTGGTTTGTGTTTGCTTTACTCCATTCATGACAGAGACCAGAAGAGTCTGTCAGCATGAATGGTCATGGTTGTTCTTCATTTAATGCACCATCTCACTGCCCTTACGTCCAAGGACACAACCCCGGCACCCAGTGGCCACTCAACAGAGACTCCTGAGTGACCAGTGAAGGGAGTGTGGGGCAATCAGGAGAGCACAATGTGGAAGGGAGGAGGAAGCCCAGAGAGGAAGGCAGGGGCCAAAACTCAACTACCAGGCTAAGAATTTTAAAACCTTATCCTGTGAGCACTTGGGAAGCACCAAAGGATTTCAAACAAGGAAGTAATGGGACAGAATTAGCATTTTTTTTTGGAACTGTCCTACTCGAGGTAGCATAGAAAATGGACAGGAAGAGGAGTGACACCAGCGGTGAGACTAATGAGAAGACTTGAAATTTTTCAAGGATGAGATGATGAAAGGCTGAGACACAGATATAGCAGCAGGGACAGAAAGCAAGGGGCAGGTACAAGAGATATTAAATTAACAAGATACCATTTTGCCCAACATCATGTGAATTTGAAAACTTCTGACCAATACTGTTATGAGGAAGAATGCAGCAATTTGGGGCGGGGGAGGATAGCCAATGTGCATGATATGACTTTTTCCTCCTAGACCCCATGCAAACCTATAAACCCCTCCTCCAAATTAGCCCCCAACTAGTCTTCAGAGCCAAGTCTCTTTTTAAAACAAAACAAAACAAAACAAAACAAAAAACCTGTCCATTTGCTTTTTCTACTTCCTCATCTCTCTTTTATGCCTTTTGAACTTGACATGTGAATGAATCACAATTTCCTTTGAATCAGAAGCCCAAGTACATTCTACGAGGATAACAATATTATTGAAAATTAAGTAGGTAATTTAATGGTCCATGTAGGATAGATTCAACACGAGTGCATGAAACAAGTAATCCCCTCATTTTATGCTGACCAATCAAATCCTGTAAGTCATTTCTCCCCACCCTTATCTGTTCCGTCAACAACCATCCAAAGGCACACAAACGCTGGCATTTGAAGTGTCAGGACTCAGAACATATATAGTTGGTATGTTGCCTTGCAGATATCTATTTAAGTGGACTCTCCAAGAAAACAACAGAAAGCATCAGGAGGTGGATATTACCCATAAACTAATTGTTTGCTAGGACAGTAGGAAATCTTTAGCCAGACAATTATTATATTCCTAATTTAAGTGCCTTTGAGGGAATGCCTTTGGCACTAGTCTTCTGCTGCCTATTGTTGATGGCCTGGTTAACTATCAAGATAACAACAGTTGGGAGAAGGTTCGAGTTCTGACTCAGCTATTCGTAACTCTGAAAAGTTACCGAATCCTCCAGCCCCAGTGTTTCCATCTACAGATGAGATTGGACTAGAGCTAGATCATCTTCAAGGTTCCTGGTTAAACAAGATTTTGGTTACAAACCTAACTTCGGAGAAAACGTCTTCATTTATAACCATTGATCTTTAGTGAATTAGGGCAATAAATGTCCTTCTAAAGATTTAAAAGAGTGAATGCTCCTTTATGGTGCCAATGGGGCAAATCAATACTTTCGTTGGTCCACGAACTACAATTAATCATCTGGAACAAAGTAAAAAAATCTGGTGTCTGTTAATAAAGTTTCCTTTTCAAAAGAAATATCCAAATGTCTATGTGCATGCCTACCACAGCTAAATGTTTTGCTATCTAAAAGTTAAACAAAATAAGTCTAATTATTCTTAAATTCTTTTCAGCCATCATTCCACACCCATAATTTATTGAAGGAAATTTCCAAAATCCCCTCTAAAAGAAATTTCAACACAAACACACACACACACACATAGAACTCAGAGAAGTATAAACTCTGTAACTTTTTTCCTCACAATACTTTCCAATTAAGAATTATTTTATAGGGTCTGTTCAATTTCCAGACTATAGAATTGTGATTTCAAGAGACATAATCATTAGACCAAAATCCCATTACAACTATGTTAAATACAGTCATATAGATACAGATAAATAGTTGGGTATAGTGATATACAGATATAGTTATGTAGATTTTGTAATAATAAGATTTCACCAGTACTCACCAGACAAAATCCAGGACCTGAACATTTATTTGACCTTAACATGACATGTAGAAAAACTTTTAGAGTTATCTGTATCATATGGAGACATACAACATGAAAAAAATTATAGATTTATATCTGTTCATTTTTTTCTCCTCTATTATTTTCAAGTTTCCAACATTTCTTTAAAAATTTTTCCTAACTCTGAAATTATCTAAGTATCTAAATTTTTTCCTAATATTTTTATTCATTTACATTTAAGTCATTGTACCGGGAGCTTGTTTCTATACACGATGTAACAAAGAAGTAACACTTTTTGTCCTGTATGGGAATGGCTAGTAATGCCAGTATTCTTTATTATATAAATCATCTTGGGCACCTGGCTGTTTCCTTCAGTGGAGCATCCAACTCTTGATCTCAGGGTTGTGAGTTTGAGCCCCACACTGGGTATAGAGATTGCTTAAAAATAAAATCTTTATACAGATGTAGTGAAAAGAAGGGCCATCTGTACCCCAATGTTCATAGCAGCAATGACCACAGTCACCAAACTGTGGAAAGAACCAAGATGCCCTTCAATGGACAAATGGATAAAGAAGATATGGTCCATATATACAATGGAGTATTATGCCTCCATCAGAAAGGATGAATACCAACTTTTATATCAACATGCAGGGGACTGGAAGAGATTATGCTGCGTGAAATAAGTCAGGCAGAGAAAGTCAATTACCATATGGTTTCACTTATTTGTAGAGCATAAGGAATAAGATGGAGGACATTGGGAGATGGAGAGAAGTGAGTTGGGGGAAATCGAGGGGGGGACAAACCACGAGAGACTGTGGACTCTGAAAAACAAACTGAGGGTTTTGGAGGGGAGGGGAGTGGGGGGTTAGTTGAGCCTGGTGATGCATATTATGGAGTGCACGTCTTGCATGGAGCTCTGGGCGTGGTGGATAAACAATGAATTCTGGAACCCTGAAAAGAAATTTTAAAAAATCAAAAATTTTAAATAAATAAATAAATAAATAAATAAATAAAACGGGGCACCTGGGTGGCTCAGTGGGTCAAAGCCTCTGCCTTTGGCTCAGGTCATGATCTCAGGGTCCTGAGATCGAGCCCCACATCAGGCTCTCTGCTCAGTGGGGAGCCTGCTTCCCTTTCTCTCTCTGTCTGCCTCTCTGCCTTCTTGTGATCTCTGTCTGTCAAATAAATAAATAAAATCTTTAAAAATAAATAAATAAATCATCTTTTCCCCCACTGAACTCAAATATTGCTTCTATGATACAACAAATTGCTATATTTGTTGAACTACTTCTGGATTCCAACCATTGTCACTCACTGATCCAAGGATATTTGTTGCAGTATTGTTCATATTTACAAAACCGGGGAAAAAATAGCATGCCTGTCAATAGAAGAATTGATAATTAAGTGATGAGTCATCTATGTCACATAATATTATTTACCTAGGAAAAGGGGTGAATTGATTTATAAACATCTGGACAGATAACCTTATGTATATTATGCTTTCTTTTAAAAAAAAAACAAGTTGAGAATAATTATTTGATAGATAGACTTTCTACGACTGAATGTATCTGGGGAGAAAATATGTTTACATCAATTATACAGAGATTAATGATGAGGAGGAGGAAAATATTAAAATCATAGGTGTCTAAACTGCTTAATTTGTTGAAATAAGCAAGTGTAAACTTCATGTATATACATATATAAGTAAAATGTTATTTTTTTTTAAATAAAATATTGAAATAAAAAATTTATATTTCGTGCAACTCCAAAGAGGTTGACAACAATAGCCCACACTCCCCCATGTTAGAATAGCAATATGGGGATAGCACAAATGTTCTGCTGGAATGAGTTACTAATAAAAACAAATCTGTACTGACCCCACGACTGGGATACTATCAACTAAGGAAACTGGTTTTACCCAGTGCTGCTTGTTTCTAAGAATTTAAAGAATAATTTCTGACGCTGAGTTGCCTGGTGGAGATCATTCCTGAAAAAGGAACAATCAACAATGGTTTTATGGTGCTAGGAGTTCTCTGCCCTGAAGTTTATTATTCCCCTCTCCCTAATACTTTCAAAGAGGGATTTGTTGCGGGGTCTGGCTTTCATCCTTTACACCAAACACATTTACCAGAAAGAGCAGCTGTTATTTCCATGTGAACATGAACTCACAAATAAATAGATACCTGATAATAACTTGCTTCATTGACAAACAGCAAACTAAACAATACATCCAAGGTAAAGCAGAATTGAAAAAAAAAGACCAATTATTTAAAATGTACATTGTATCTATACATAAGGAAATAGTAGATTATATTAGAGTCATAAAGTAAGAATTAAATATCATAAGAAAAAAAAGTAGAAAAATTAAATATAAAACATGTAAAAATTGAAATAAAAAACATAATAGTTAGAAAAAAAATAACAGAAGAAAGAATTAGCAAAATTGGGTAGAGGAACTTTCCAGATAGGCAACAGGAAAGGATAAAGATACATTACAAGAAAAGTTAAGAGGTTTAAAAGGTAGAATATATGTGAATGTCTAAAAAGAATCCCAGAAGGAGAGAAAGTTATTTAATGAAAAATGGAAAGAATGTGAAGAAATAATGAAGATAAGTATTCTAGAACCTTTAAAAAAAACTTTACTCACCAATTAAAAGACAGAGACTCTAAAAGTGGATTTTAAAAATAAAATTTAAAAATATGCTGGCTATAAGAGAGCTACTTAAAACAAGACACAGAAATACTAAAAAATAAAAAATAGACAAACACATACTAAGAAAATATGATCCCAAAAAATTGATGTATCTATCTTCACACTGAGAAAATAAAATTTAAAGACAAAAAAAAAATCAGAAAAAGAAGGGCAATATATGCTCAAAAAAGAGAAAATGAAAGAAGATATAACCATCCAAAATACAGGCACCCAACAATACAATCTCAAAATGAATAAAGCAATAACTGACATAACTATAAGGCAAAATACCTAAATTAACCATTATATTTAGAAATTTTAACAGACCACTCTCAGGAATTAATAGGTGAAGCAAAAAGGAAAAAAAGAGTTATTGAAGATCAGAAGAGTAGAGTTAACAACCACAAACTATTTGATATATATAGAACTCCACGTTCAACAAATGGAAAAACACAATTTTTTCTGTGTACATTTAGGACATTTGCAAAACAAGACCATTTATTAAACCATAAAGGTGTCTTCAATAAATTCTGTCTTCAAACCTAATAAAATAAAATTACAATGTATTTCCTTAAAAATACTGTATGTATTGAAAGCATATTATAAAATGATACTATGTTTTGCAACTAAATAACATTATTTTATTTTAAATCTCATTTATTTATTTGACAGACAGAGATCAGAAATAGGCAGAGAGGCAGGTAGAGAAAGAGAGGAAGGGAAGCAGGTTCCCTGCTGAGCAGAGAGCCTTATTCGGGGCTGGATCCAGGACCCTGAGATTACAACCTGAGCCAAAGGCAGAGACTTAACCCACTGAGCCATCCAGGCACCTCAAAACTAAGTAACATTTTAACAACACTTCATTTAAAAAGAAAATAAAGGGGTGCCTGGGTGGGTCAGTGGGTTAAGCCTCTGCCTTCAGCTCAGGTCATGATCTCAGGTTCCTGGGATCGAGCCCCACATGGGGCTCTCTGCTCAGCTGGGAGCCTGCTTCCCCCTCTCTCTCTGCCTACTTGTGATGTATCTCTCTCTCTTTCTATCCAATAAATAAATAAAATGTTTTAAAAAATAAAGAAATTTAAAGAAAATAAATATTTAGAATTAAATACTAATGAAGAATTATATGTCAATTTTTCAAGGACACAGCTAAAGAAATACTAGAGGGAAACTTATTTATTTATTTATTTATTTTAAAAATTTATTTTAGAGAGAGACTGATACAGAGTGTGAGTGGGGAGGGGCGCTGGGAGCTGGAGAAGCAGATTCCCTGCTGAGCAGGGCTCAATCACAGGATCCTGAGATCATGACCTGAGCCAAAGGCAGATGCCCAACCAATTGAGCTACCCAGGCAGCTGGGAAATAAATAAATATATGTATATATATAAAAAAGAATTTATTTATTTATTTATTTATTTGACAGAGAGAGAGAGCGTGCACAAGCGTGGGGAACTTCAGGCAGAGGGAGAGAGAGAGAAGCAGGCTCCCCGCTAAGGATGGGCTCAAATCATAGGACCCTGGAATGGTGACCTGAGCCTAGGGTAGACACTTAACCATTTGAGCCACCCAGGTGCCCTAGAAATTTATATTTTTAAACACATTTCTCAGAAAACAAGAAAGATTAAAAGCAAGTAAGATAAAAATACAACTCAAAAAATCAGAAAGTATAATAGAACAAATTCATAAAATCAAGAAAGTGTAACCTTGATTCTAATCAGATAATGACATGCTAAGAAAAGAAAAATTAGGGGTGCCTGGGTACCTCAGTTGATTAAGCCTCTAACTCTGGGTTTTGGCTTAGGTCATGATCTCAGAGTCCTGAAATCAAGCCCTATGTTGGGTTCTGTGCTCAGTAAGAAATCTACTTGTCCCTCTCCCTCTGTTCCTCCCCCCACCTCAAATAAATAAATGTTAAAAATCTAAAAAAGAAAAGAAAGAAAAAATGATATACCTCTCTCACTTATGAATGTGGAGGTAAGAATGTTTCTTAGAAAATATTTTATTTATTTACTTATTTTAGAGAGTGAGTACAAGCAAGGGAGGTGCAGAGGGAGAGGGAGAGAGAATCTGAAGCAGATTCTGCACTAAGTACGGAGACTGATGCTGGGCTCAATTTCACAAACAGGAGATCATGACCTGCGCTGAAACCAACAGTCAGATGCTTAACCCTATAAATCCTCTCTGGAAAACTTAAACTCTACAAAAGGAGGTTAAAAAAAAAAAAATGATCCGAATTAATGGGGAGATATTCTTTGCTCTTGGATGAATTTCCTAAATTCTTCTCCAAATTAAGAATTCAGTGCAATTCTAATTGGACTTTTTAAAGAATTCAGTAAGCTTATTCAAAAATTTATATGGGGGGGTGCCTGGGTGGCTCAATGGGTTAAGCCTCTACCTTCAGCTCAGGTCTCAGGGTCCTGGGATCAAGCCCCACATCCGGCTCTCAGCTCAGCAGGGAGCCTGCCTCCCCCCTCTCTGCCTGTCTCTCTGCCTACTCATGATCTCTCTGTGTCAAATAGATAAATAAAATATTTTAAAAGAAAATTTATATGGATGAAGTCACCACAAAAATGGCTAACTGGGGGCACCTGGGTGGCTCAGTGGGTTAATTCTCTGCCTTCGGCTCATGTCATGATCTCAGGGTCCTGGGATCAAGCCCCACATTGGGTTCTCTGCTTGGGGGGGGGGGGGTGGAGCCTGCTTTCCCCTCTTGCTCTGCCTGCTTCTCTGCCTACTTGTGATCTCTGTCTGTCAAATAAATAAATATATATATATATATATATTTTTTTTAACGGCTAACTGGCTCTATAAGAGGTTGAAGAGCAGGACCTGGTCTAACATGTATCGATTATGTGTTCAGTTACACTGAAATGTCATTATAGTAAATGCAGTATAATGTATGCATGAACAAACTGAACAATGGGACAGGATTAGAGACTTCAGAGATAGACCCACACCTATGTGGGAAATTAACATTTGATAAAGACAGCACCACAAATCCATGGCGGAAGGTCTGAGTGTTCAGTAGATGCCTGGGGAAGACTGGCTCACTATAAGGAGAAAAACAAAACTCAGTCCTCACCTGACACCAGAAACAGATGTGGACTCAAAATGGATGACAACCTAGGTATGAAAGGCAAAACTATAAATTTGAGAGAAGAAAATATGGGAGGAAATCTTTGTGAACCAGAGGCAGAGGGCTCCTTAAACAAAACTTCAAAAACATGAGCTGAGCTATTAGGCTACAACAGAAAATTTAATTGCAATAAAATAGGAGAATATATTTGCTTGTCTAACACCAACAAAAGGATAAGTATCTATATATGCAAGAGATGATAAAAGTGAAGAATGTGAATAAAAGGAAGAATCAGATAATAAAATAAAATAAGAGATAGGCCTGCCACAAACCACTAGTGAAAATACGACATGATCTGAGGATTACAGTTAACCTCATTCTGCACCTGAGATCCATGGGAAAAGAATACAGCTCACCAAATCTGAGATACTTTTTAATTGTAAGATGTCCCACTATTTTTGTCACTAAGAAAAATTAACAATTAAACTATGACACAATGCCTCCTTATCATGTAAATTTTAATGTTATACTTTTGCAAGTGCTTTTAGACCTAGTTGGAATGATTTTTAAAATAGTATCCTTGACATCTATAAAAAGAAAGAAAATATAAATGAAATAAATTGGCTAAGGTATTTCTAAAACTCCTTTATATATACTCGGAATCCAACTTCTTGGGTTACTTTTTAATTCAGACTCATCACTGCCATGAAATAAATGCAGCTCCGTCCTCCCCAAGAGCGTTCATGGTACAACTTTTTTTTAGAAGAGCAAATGAAATTGCTGACATCTGGGACCAAAAAGTGGCAATTTCCTATGGTTCAACCTGATAAAAATGGTTCTTAATTACCTTTGGAAACATCAAGAGATTGCAGTTGTCTCATCCTGTCACCAAAACTACTTACAATCCAAAGTCACTCATGTAGTAGTGAGGAAAACACTTGTCGCAACTACCCAATGAGCAAAAATTCTCCATATAGAGTGGACTCCAGGTGGTAGAAGAGAGATACATTCACAAATTAAAAAAAAAAAAAAAAAAACCATTAAATTTATTTAAGTAATATTAAACGAACAAGCAATTTTATCCCTAAAACACTCAGGCTTAGTAGTCAGCATGCATCAGAGATGTTCAGACTGTCTCAGAATACAAGAAATGCCTTCATGCAGCCTGGTAGCCAATAAATCTTACGTGGTCAGGTGGAATGATCAGAAGGTCTGGAGCTAGGGACATGTCTAAAGGCAATGGCGAGAAATACAAGCGGCCCAAAAGCATACGAGAAGATATTCGACATCATTCATCACTAAGGCCAATCAAAACCACAGTGTGGTATGGGCTTAGTTACCTCCAGCTATCATAACAAAATATTCCAGACCGGGTGGCTTATCAACAACAAATATCCATTTCGCAGGGTTCTAGAGGCTGGAAGTCCAAACATCAGGGTGGTGCCTGCAAGTCCGGTTTTGGTGAGCGTCCTTGTCGAGGCCGCAGACAGCTGCTTTCGCAGTGTGTCTGTACAGGGTGGAAGGAGCAAGCTGGCTTTCTGGCCTCCTCTTACAAGGACATGGGGGGATCCCATTCGTGGGCTTCACCCTCGTAACCCAATGACCTCCCAAAGGCCCCCTCTCCAAATAACATCACACTGGAATTAGGGTTTCAACATATGAATGGGGGGGCAGACAAATATGCAATCCTAGATACCCTTTCACATCTACTAGGATGGCTACTATTAAAAAAAAAAAGATAGAAATCAGCTCAGTGTTGGAAGGGTGTGGGGAAATTGGAATGACTACGCACTCTTGGTCAAATTGTAAAATGGTGCAGTTGCTCTAGAAAACACTGTGCTGGTTCCTCAAAAAAGGCAAAAAAAGAATGACAATATGATCTAGCAAACCCACTTCTCACACTCACACACAAACACACACACAAGTACCACACCTAGAAGCACACACAGAATCAGACCACAAACACCTGCTGGGGTGTGGGACAGGCCCCACAACCTCTCCACCCCACCACGCCCCCAGGGCTTGGAGGGCCTCCCCTGTCTCAGGGTAGTGTTCCTCCCATCAAATGTGACACGAGGGTGGGCAAGGGGTCGCAAGGGGGTGAAGGGAAGCCCCGAGTTTTCTGGTGGGGCTGAGGCCACCGGGAAGCATGTGTTTGGGGGTGTCTGCGTGTGTGAGAGAGGTTACCCTCAAACTGCACTGCCGGCCAGACCACCTTGCTGCTAAGGATCGTGTCTGGCCCCTCTGGTGGCCACAGGACTTGGAGAAGAAAGCACAATCAGAGGAGAAAACAGACCCAGACCCAGCAGCAGTGCTGGACGTGGCCTGGCCCTGGGCGACCTCTAGCTGCCCAGCCAGGCTTCCAGGAGGACTGCTTTCTCTCTCTCTCTTTCTCTCTCTCTCTCTTTTTTTTTTTTTTAACAGTTACACAGCTCTGCCCCAAAATACTTGAAAACAAGGACTAGGACTGATATTTTGTACAGCTGCGCTCATAACAGCCTTATGAACAGTAGCTAAAACGTGGGAACAACGCAAATGGATAAATGAAATATGGTGTATTCATTCATACCATGAAATATTATTCAGCCTTAAGAAGAACGGAAATCCTATCACCTGCTACAGCATGGGTGAACATTGAGACATTACGCTAAGTGAAATAAGCCAGTCACAGAAGGACAGACGGCATGACTCTACATATTTGAGGTATCTAAAATAGTCCAACTCACTGAAACAGAGTCCAGGGGGGTTAACCAGAGGCTGGTGGGCAGAGAGAAATCAGGAGCTATTGGTTCACAGATCTAGAGTTTCAGATCTGCAAAACGAAAAAGTCTAGAGATTGGTTGCCCAACAGTGTGATACACTTACCATCACGGAGGTGTATAGTTAAAAACAGTTAAGATGGTAAATGTTATGCTATGTGTATTTTACTACAATTTAAAATAAAAATAAAAAAGTAGGGCGCCTGGGTGGCTCAGTCAGTCAAGCATCTTCCTTTGGCTCAGGTCATGATCCTAGGGTCCTGGGATCAAGTCCCATGACAGGCTCCCTGCTCAGCAGGGAGTCTGCTTCTCCCTCTGCCTTTCTCTCTCTCTCTCTCATTAACAAATACATAAAATCTTTTTTAAAAAAGCAATGGCATCTTTTAAACTGGGAGTTGGGGGGGACCAGTAGGGTAGTTGGGGGGCTTGAAAAGTTAAAAACACTTCTTACCCTCTGGTCTGCAATTCTTACTATTAATAAATAGAAAAATATGTGAAATGAACCCCTGAGAGAGGCCATGTGCAAGCTCCCGGCCCACATTAGGTCTCAGCATAAAGCAGTAACGAACAGTACAAAAGCTCTTCTGAGCAGGGACGATTTCTTTCGCTTGTTTTACGTTCCCTGCAGCTCTGATCATTTTATACACAATCATGGGTGAGTAAAGGTAACATGAACTAGTTTGCTTTTTTCTCTCTTTCTAACAGAAGAGAAAAAGCTCAAAGAAAGGGGGGGACTATATCAAACATATTTGGTTAGAAATCTCTTATTAAAAAAAAAAAACACTAAAGCAAATACATTTTTTGTTATAATGATCCAGTAATATAAAAGGACACGGGATGAAAAGCACACAGTGGCTTACTGCTGCCCCGGCACCAAAGGTAGTAATGTTTATTGAATTACTAAAGAAGCACTTACGATAACCTACGATATTAGGATATTAGAGACCGTGTTGTGTCCGTGAGGCCTCACGTATTGTTCTCAGGGAACTGCCCCAGAGGCCCACCCTCTCCCCCTTTGTGTGGGCGCAGACGGATTGGACCCCACAGATGAACTTGTCTGCACTGCCCTATTTAACAAGAACAATAACGCGTATTTATTCCGTAAATTTTGTTTATTAAAAAAGAATTAAATGAACACCCTTGCATTTCCACCCCACCAGAGAATAGAGTTTTAATGAACACATGAAGCAGCTAGGTGACATCTTTATCAGCCCTCATAAACCTTGATTGAACACACAGCGATAAGGCCTGTTTAAACTATCCTCTTGATAACAGGCCTGGAGTCAGCACTGGCCTTAGCAACCAGCCAGAGGGGAGGCCTCTCCCAAGCCCAGAGTTCGGGCCCACTAGGCCTAGGGTAGCTGCAAAAAAGCCAAAGCTCCAAGCAGCTGTTTTATTTGGGGGTGAGAGCAGCGTGGTGGGTAGGTGAGTGCAGGCCTGTTGCTCGGGGAGTTCTTAGAAGGAGACGCTCCCAAACCAGCTTTGGCACCTGGGAGTGAGGAGCTAGCTGGAGAGAAAAGGGTGCTTTAAGCCCTGTTGACCTTTAGCATTTACATCTGCAAACACAGAGCACTCCAGAGGGGCAGTTTTAAAGCATTTGGGAATGGCCAGCTCCACCAGCCTCAGAAATGGGAGGGGGGGGACGACTTTTCTAATAAGCCATAAGGCTCCTCCCTATAGCCCTTTTGTTTCAGGCTCTAGCACCTCCGATGGCTCACTTGCTACTTGGAACCCCACCCCCTCGCCCTCTTGCCTTCCCGTCCAGAGCCTGCCTCGGCCGCCCTGTCAGTGGGAGAAGCCAAGTTCCCGGAACCGCGAACCCACCGGTGGGCTTGTCCCAGCAGCCTCACCCAGAGGACGTTCACCCCATCCCCAGACCCGAGAGGAAGGCTGAAGAACCCCCTCCCATCCCCCTCTCCTGCCCCAGGCAGCCGTGGGAATCTCTGGATCTCAAGAGCCGTGGCCCCTGACTGTAGCCCCCGCCCTCTCCAACCAACTGGCACTCCTTGGGTATAGCTTGTCACCCTCCTGGGTCCCGCTTTCTTCAACTGAAAGCAGAGACAGTTGGACTGAAAGGTCTTTCAGAAATCTTTCAGGCCTACAATGAAGTGATTGCATTGACAAGCATTTTCCACATTCCCCTAAGCTCCCTCTCCCCCAATTTTTTGATAACATTTAATCCCCACAATGGATTAATTTATAAGTCAGGACAAAGTAGACACTAGGTCACTTCCAACATCACCAAGATACCAGTTTTCACAATAAAATCTCCGCCTCTTTCCCCCATCCCCCCCACACTAGACTTGCTTCCAGTGAGGGCAAGGTCAACAACAGAAGATGTCTTCCTGAAAGTCAGTAACTAAAGCTTTGGCCGAACAGTAGTGGAAGGAAGTTGTACCAACTGGTAAATTCCACTGTCCTATGGAAGACCCCTGGCCTGTATGTACTCAGGGACTTGTCTCTTCAGAATTTGCAAGGGAACCCAAGCTCTTTTGACCCAGGAGGTAAATAGGAAGAAGGTCATCTCTAGCAAAACTGGGTTAAATACACCGTCTTTTCGGCTATACCTGCTCGTGTTCCTGGGCCAGCAATTTCCCTTGAACATTTATATAGAATTCTATATTTGCCAACTAGTTTCTCATTACTTTGCTGTAAATCTACATCCCCACAACAGTATGGTTAATATTATTTGTGATTTTTTTTTTTTTTTTTTAATAAAGAAGGGATTTTCTGCACGGGGAGAGAGAAAAAGCAAGCAAAGTAACAACCTAATGAATATTGAGGCAAATGTTTTGGATTTATGGGTGACAATCTTACACACATCAGTATGCTGTATGTATTTTCCAAACCCCAAAGTAGCACATGAGAAAGGAGGACCATGAACGTGCTTTTGAGGGAGATGAGGCAGGAGAGCTGAAATTCCAGCTGCCGGGGGCAATTCCATGAAGTCACCAAACCTACAGGAGATCCTGGGATCCATTCTGCAGAGCAGGGACGCAGGGGCATTTAGCACACTCCTGTCCTGAACCATCATAATAGTCGTGCATCAGTAGGGAAAAGAAGCAGACCTCAACAAGCAGACCTCAACAGAGTACCAATTAATCTATACTATTTCCTTATATAACTCCTTGCATTCACAGAGCCTGCCTTTTTTTTTTTTTTTAAACCATTTCTAGATGTAGGGTGCTGATATAATTTATCATCCAAACCAGGAATGGAGACAGGATTGGCCAAGGCAAGTAAGACATCTGGTCACCCTACGTACACACCTGGGACACTATTCCTATCCATTAGAAGCCATGCTTCCTGCAACTCAGCCTAGATTACTTTATCAGATTTTCCTCTGGTCTATGAAAATGTAATATGTCCAGGTCAGGACTATTATAATTTTTATTTATTCCTTCCTTCAGCGATTACTGATCTCCTGCTATGTGGGAGGCCATGTGGCATCTGCTGGTCCCCTCCAGGAGCTAGTAGTACAGTGGTGCATAGGTCAGGATTAGAACCCTAGCTTCCCCTTACATACGGCACCTGGCTTTTCTGAGCCTCAGGCGTCCTACTTCATCAAATGGTGACAATAAAGTACTACAGAGAATAGTCACGGTTAAATGCACCCACGTATGTTAAGTGCCTGGCACAGAGGAAGTCCTATGTAAGGTGACTATGCTCAACAAAAGCCACCTATTTCTTACTTAAACACTTCATTTATAGTGAATTGTCTCACTATAGATAGAGCTAAGTCCACAAAACATTCAGTCAGCTCACTGAGCGGCCACCAGATGAGGACACCAAGGAAGACACTAGAAAGTGTAAACCAGGTAAATCTTTGTGTCTTGGGACTTTTCCAGTGAATAGAGGAGAGAATATTTTCACAAAGGGAAATGAAAAGAACCACATGAGTATTTTAAAAACCTGTGCTTAGTAATTCTGACTACACATTAAAATCATATGAAAAGCTCTTGCGGAAAAGCAGGACTCTACCACTTAACAGCTAAATGAGATGCTCTAGGCATAAAGTAAATAACGCTGAACAACGATAAAAGTAGTGTGTTTCACCTGTCAGTGAATTTGGTCCATGACGAAGCTGTGAAGCCTTTGCCATAGTCAGTAACAGACTATCAGCTAAGATCTTTCGAGTGTTTACCATGTGCCAGGTCCTGTACCAAGAACTCTGTGGGTGGGTTTGGTCCAAGACGGCCTTGGTCTCATAAAGGAAGACTTTGGGCTGGGACTGTAAAAGATAGAAAGGAAGAAGCAGAGCTTTTGGAGATGCAAAGGAGAGAATTTGGAAAATGCAGATGGAGCGAGCATTTTTGAATTGAGGACCAATAGAAGAAGGAACACATTTCAAAGTAAAGCAAGTGGTTTTATTTTATGTGTAGTTCACATGTCCTCTGTAGGTATTACTGAAAGAGAACACTCATCCAAAAAATCTTAAACTGCAAAATGTGTGGCTTTCATTGGCATTAACCAGAGGCCAACCTACATTCTGCCTTCATGGGGTTTTGTGTATCTGACTATATTCATAACACAGCTACAGTGAGACTCCATGGAAAATAAAACAAGAGTAGGTCTGAGTACATTCCTTCCACTTTGCCCTTCCTATCTCCTGACCTCTGCTCTGTTCCCTACAAAACCAGCAGTGAGTTCTCAGGGATCAGCCTGGAAGCAGCACTTTGGAATCTTCAATCTGGCTTTTGGATAAACAAGAATAAAAGAATCAACAATCAGAGAGAGACAGAGAGAGAGAGAGACAAAGAGGGAAAGATGATTAGATTTTAAGTTATAAAAATAAAATGAAAGCATGGCCTCATACAATGCAGATTCTCTCTAAGAGGAGTTATATGAACTAGGGTGATAGTTAGAAATGGAACAACTGTGAGAAAGCCAAGATTACGCAGGCAGGAAATAAACCCATCATGTCACACCATAGGATTTTTAAGATAAAAATTCTTTGGTGAGCTTTTTTTCAGAAAAACCCAAACCCCACTCCCCACGCTACCCCTTCCACACCAGGCTGCATTAGACAGGTAGGCCTTTCTTGATTTGTTAGACAACAACATTTCAGACTCCTACAGCATATAAGACCCTATTCAAGTGAAAGAGAGGAGGGACCAGCGTGAGCCCCCTGGGAGATGCTCTCAATTAAGGATTTGCATTTCTTCTAACACCTTCTGTTGCAGTCTGCATTTTTTTCCCTTATCATCTCGCTTTCATTCAAGTATTCAGGGTAATCCTCTGACAATAAAATCCTTCATTTATTGTGCAAAGTCTGTGCTAATTCATAGATCATCCTGACGCCTCTATTAATAACTAACACTGGAATTTCACATCATAGACCACAATGTCTCTACACGATCCTCCCTTAAGCAACCTTATGAATTCACTATCACCAGCATCACCATTTTACCTGTAAGAAGACGAAGGGGCAGAGCTTAAGTGGATAACTGAAGGGGGCTGGTGAAGTTGGCACAATGTTTCGATTCTAAATCCCATTTCTTATTCTGCTTCTTGAGGGGGAATATTCAGTTTTCTCACTTGCGTTGGGGTGAGCAGGATGGAGAAAGAAGCCATGCTTCAGAACTTTCGTTTTGTTATCCCGTTGGCTTCTGCTGACGTCTCTAACACCAGCGCTCACACCTCGGAGGCATCGAAGCACTCTATCTGTGCCTTCATGCTTTCCTTCTGCCCCTTCCTAGCACAGAGGATTGTGTTGGCTCTGCGAATCTCTAATACTCAAGCCTCCTGGGATGGACCCTGCAGAGGAGATCCCTCACCTCTCCCCACAGAATGATGAATGGTCCCAAAGTGCAACGGACCAACTTCAGGAGCCAAAAGAACAAAACCCAGCAAATTTAGTAATCCAG
The DNA here is from genome assembly GCF_022355385.1 of Mustela nigripes. Classification (NCBI taxonomy): domain Eukaryota; kingdom Metazoa; phylum Chordata; class Mammalia; order Carnivora; family Mustelidae; genus Mustela; species Mustela nigripes. The sequence continues at coordinate 43,153,941 of NC_081564.1, read as the reverse complement.
CAACAATAACGAGAAAAGCAAACTCCCAAGTATTATCAAGGGTCAGGCCCAAGCATGGAGACGCTCCAGACTGTTTGGTGTGTTAGAATTCCCACTGAGACCTTCAGCCATCCTCGCTGGCTTTTCTGTCTGTAATGTCTTACAGACTTCAGGGTTGGCCTCTGACAGTTCTGACATATCTGAACTAAGGCTAACCTCAGCTGGTTACTTGAAAGCCTGATAAGTTATACTGTACCTGTCAAAACCTTTCTCCTCTGAGACTCTCTCCCCTCTCTGATGGGACAACAACAACAGGGAAAAAAAAGAAGAAGAAAATGTATCTTCTTCCTTTGGCATATTCTCCTCGGCATAACTTGCTATCACATTATTCCAAATCCCAACTCATAACCAAAAGAAAATATAGACCACTTAGTTGAGGAGAAAATATATCTCAATTTACGCCAATTTTATAAGAGTTGTTGGCCTCCCTAGGAATATAAATTCTGCCTTTGAGCTGGGTAGGAGATGGCAGAAGCAATGTCCACGTTGTCAGGAAAGAAAGGCCTATCAATTTGCCCCATCACAGCTTCAACAAGTTTTCCTCATGTTCCCCAGAGTGGAAGTCATTCCTGCATATTGTCGCTCTCTGTCATCCACGAGAGATGACCTTGAACACTCACCCCAGTCCCTGGCCCCATTTTTGCGGTATGCCCCTTGTTAGCCCGAGTCAGCACCTAGTAAGGAACCCAGAGAGCATCATGCGGAATCTTTCTGGGAGGACCCTGGACCAAAGAAAGAACCCACTTCTCCAGTCATCTGTTCACGGTTCTGACTAGTGAGAGGAGACTTGACTTTCGATGACAGAACAGGTGGGAAGTTCAGGACTTAGCCCAATCCAGTAGGCATTACAACAAGCATTTATTAGTCAGATTGGCAAAGACTTGGAAAAGGAATGCATCATGAAAAAACTGAAATCCTAAACAGTTTCTACTCTTTGCTAACTTTTTGCTATCATAAGGCCTTGAAAAGATACTTTTTTTTGGTCACAATTCCTTACCTACAACAAGAAGGAAGGCTTACAGCTTTCCTTCAAGACTACTGGAACAGGAAGGAATTTTAAAACACTGCCACAAGTGGGGGGTGGGCTTAGTCGGGGAAGCCTCTGCCTTCTGCTCGGGTCAAGACCTGAGGGTCCTGGAATCTAGCCCCATGTTGGGCTCTCTGCTCATCAGGGAGCCTGCTTCTCTCTCTCACTCTCCCTCTGTGCTCTCTCTCTCTCAAATAAATAAATAAAATCTTTAAAAGAAGAAAAAGAAAAACTACCACAATGTAAGAATTGCCTGCATGTCACATAACAAATGACACTGTGAATGATTTGTTTCTGAGCAAATAGAATTTCGCCAGGTAGGCAAATACAATTATAAAAAGAAATTTGTGAGGAGTGCCCCCAGGGGAGGTCGGCACAAATATATGGATGTGCCCGGGACACGGCGCTACAGAAGACATCCTTGCCCTCTGGAAGCTTCGACTCAAGAGACCTCATTTTCATAATGATATTTTATGTTTCTTACATGAATATAGTCCTGTTTTAAAATGTAAACAGAAAAGCTCTTTAAAGCCCCGCCACCTTTTGCCCTCTCCTACTCCTGCTCCCACCCCTATTCCCCACCAGTCTTCTCTCTCTTCCAAAAGCCACCTCATATGAGCTCTTTGCTGTGTGTCCTGCTGGGCCTCGTTCTGGGCATTTACATGGATATGTGTATATAACTCTAGACTTTTAAATACACAGTTTATTATTTAAGGATTAAGGTATTTGACCTGAGGCACTTAAATATTATGGGAACCTCTGGATAAAAATGTAATTTCTGCAGCTGGTTTGTGCCCTTTACACAGTAGAAGCTAACTCCAGGGTAATTACAAAAGAAATCAGTACTATAGCTAACTCTCAATTATCCGGAGGCTCATTTTCCAGACTGGGAGCTCCTGAGGCATCCTGGCTTTCGCAAGCCTACCTGGGGACCCACAGCTTGGCTCTTTTACCTCTTATCAGCACCTCACCCAGAAAGCAAACTGGCTGGATTCGAAAGCCTCCAAGTATAATCATCTTTCCTTGTTACCCCTTTCGCTGGTGCACTCAAAAGCAGAGAATTTGGAAATTATGTTTTCTCTGGTTGTCTAAAATAAGATTTAGGTTTATCTGCAAATTCTACTTACTCACACCCCATAGCGCCTTCCTCCGCTGCCCACAAACACCACAGATAATCAACATTTGGCTTTGGCTGAGATTTATAGAGGAACATATCTGGATTTCCCTCTCTGCCCTGGTCTGCTAATGTCCAGTTGGCTGATGTTCAGGGCAAGATGCCAGGCCTATATTTTGGGGAAGGATCATCCAGAGAGATAGTGGCGGATGTGATTTGGCAGCTCTGTGAGATCTGGCATGTGATTTTACGTGCTGTGGTGTTATGTTTCTGAAACTCAGTACATGCACTTAGAAGGCTGTTCATCATCGCACAGAATATCCAGGCAGCACCTACTTGGCACCAGAGGCACCCCGAATGTCTTTAAAATGATATTTTAGCGAGAGTCCAGGAAAGGCGAAATGGAGTGGCACTGCTTGGTACTAATACGTTTTGCTGATACCGGCATTTTATGGGAAATTAGGATATTTTCCTGTTTGTACAGTCATAAGACATTCTGGAAAAAATGTACGATACATCTTATAATTGTTTTTAATTTACTCAGTGACAACTACAGCAAGCACATATTTTGAAATAAAATGATATTTCTTGGGCAAATACAAATGAAGATGAAAAAAGAAATCAGTATTAGAAGATTGCCTTCAGTCTTTGCCTTTCTCATTTTCTTGTATAATTCACATATGAAGAAGAACATTTTTTTTTAAGAGAGAGAAAGAGAGAATGGGGGTGGAGGGAGCAGAGGGAGAGGGAGAGAGAGAATCTTAAGCAGAGTCCACACGGAGGGCAAAACCAGAAGGGGGCTCAAACTCATGACCCTGAGACCCTGACCTGAGTCAGAATCAAGAGTCGGACACTTAACTGACTGAGCCACCCAGGTGTCCTGAGGAAGAAAAGTTGTTACCTTCTCTTCTGAGCAAAGCTGTCTTGCCTGCTGCTTACAAATCTTTCCAGGAATATTTTCCACTGGGATTTCTGGGATTTCTGATTTGTGATGATAGGTCCTGGCAGCAGGTTTTGGGAAGAGGTATCTCCATATAGGACGGTGAAACCCCAGGGCTTCATGTAGCCAAATATGTGATTATGTTGCTGTCATCAGAACAGATGCCCATGAATCACTCAAGAGAATAACGGGGTCCCACCTATTTTTAAAAGGATCCAACTGGCCTCAGTTTTGCCAAAAGAAGTCAGCAAAAATAGAGCAAGTGTGGCTCCTTGTCCCTTAAAATCATCAAGTAGCTTACAGGATTCAAGATATATCAAAGTAGACAGTTCATCTTCTGAGTTTGGGCAAGAAGTTGGGTTAAGAAGAGTAAAAAGTAACACGGAGCTGTCGTGAAATTGCCTCACAGGGGGCTGAATTTCCTCCCGTGTCAAAAGAGGGGGCAGGCAAATGACCTCGAAGGCCTCTTCAGTTCAAGAATTCGTAGGCTGCCAGCAGGATTTTCCCTACTTGGCCTTTTTCCCAGCAATAAAGTGATTAGAAGATTAGGAGGGGAGAAGGGTGAGTGAAATGAGAGTTCAGCATGTTTGGGAGAAAATGGTTCCCTTTCCCCGGTATCTTGTCCTCACACAGAGCCCAGCATCGCTCATAGGAGTCACTTCGAGGACACAGAAGCAAGGCTGGCATGAGTCACCCCAGGTGTGGGTCTGTAGCATTTTAACTTTGCTCTTTTCCCTTCCTCATCAGTAGCTAAGTTACTAAGAAAATAATTTCTTTGACTAAAAAATAAATAACCATAGGTATCTCTCACACTGTTGTGGGATTAAACAAGATCCTAATATTGGCTAAACCCATAGCAGTGTTATTGGCTCTAGGAAACAATAAATGTTGCTTAGCTATTGGTCACATTGGTGACAGCTCCCTTTTGTATATTCTCTTTAATTTATCAAGCAATTTCACTTAACTAAATCTTTCAACACATACTTAATGAATGCCTACTATGATGTGCCAGATACTTTTCTGAACACTAAAAATCCAGTAGTGATCAAGAGGGTCAAAGGCCCTACCCTCAGAATTTATGTTCTGGTTGGGGGAGAGAAATAGTAAACGGGAAAGTATGCTGGGTGAGGGGTCCAGAGTAAGTAGGAATGGGAGTCTGTTATATGATACAGAGTCATCTAGAAAGGCCTCTCTAGCTAGGACACATTGGAACAGATGCCGAAAAGAAGTAGCGGGTGAGCTCTGGGAATGTTCATGAGAAGGGCACTCTAGAGGGAGGGAACAGCAAATGCTAAGGCCCTGAGGTAGAAAAGGTGTTTGAAACTTTCAGTAAAGAGAGAGGAGTCCCATGTGCTGCCGCCAGGGGGCGGTGTGGGGTTAGTGATGAGAAGGAGGATGATTTTTGGCCTATAGCATGAAAGAATCCTGTGTTTTGGTCAGAGGCGGAGGCAAAGTTTTTGGAGGACCCTAAGCACTGAGACATTTAGTCTGATTTACACATTAAAAACATCACTCTAGCAGTAATGTGAGGAATAGGCTGCAATGCGGCAGCAGCAGAGGTCAGATAAGACTATAGTCAGAATCCGATCCAAGGGGGTGGCTTTGCCCAGGTTCGCAGCAGAAACAAGCAGTAGTCAGAGTCAGTCTTCAAGGTACAGCGAACATGATTTGCTAATAGGTTAGAGTTAACAAAGGAGAAAAGGAAAGAAATCAGTCAAGGGTGACTGACACTGAGCTTTTCGGATCTGGCCTTGGGAGGGTAGAATTGCCCTTTATCAAGATGGGAAAGACATTTACTCAAAACTCCCCTGTCCGGCAGATATCAGGAATAGGCCCATTTTACAGATGAGGAAGATGAGACACCGAGAGATTACTCAGATAAAGGGGTCCTCGCTGACGTAAGACATAGATAAGGACCCAGCAACTGGCAAAGCCTCATAAGCTCAGGTTTTAAATTAAATCGTAAAGTAGAAGATTGACGTGTCCTAAAAATCAGATAATGCTACTTTATTTCTGAAAGTTACCCTTTGGTGTTGGATGCCCACCTGGGTCCGGAAGGAAGATGAGTTCCTAGAAGTCTTGGCACTTCCATTTCTCTGCACCAGACTGCTTTTCAGTCATGGAAAAGGAGTAAAACAGAGCTCCTTCCTAAAAATGCCAGGCCAGCTCCTGGGTCCCCATACAAGTACCATCATGAGGAGAAGAGAGAAGACCATTTAGTAGCTCTGGAGGTTGGCATGGGGCAAATTTAGACAGTACAGGGGTTGTGTAGACAAGGAAATCTACAGGAACAGGATTTTTTTTGACTGGAGTATAGTTGATGTACAATATTATATCACTTTCAGGTGTGCAGCGTAATGATTCAACATTTATATGTGTTAAAAAATCACCCTGAGGGGTCCCTGGGTGGCTCAGTCGGTTAAGTGTCTGCCTTCGGCTCCGGTCATGATCCTGAGGTCCTGGGATCAAGTCCCACTTCGGGCTCTCTGCTCAGCAGGAAGCTGCTTCCCCCTCTCCTTCTACCTGCCTCTCCCCTGCTTGTGCTCTCTCTCACACACACTCTCTCTGTGTGTCAAATAAATGGATAAAATTTTTTTAAACATCACCATGGTAAGTCTAGTTACCGTGTGTCCCCACACAAAGTTACTACAGTGTTCTTGACTACGTTCCCTAAGCTGCACCTTTCATCCCCCTGATTTATTTATTTTATAACTGGAAGTTTGTACCTCTTAATCCCCTCCACCTATTTTTCCCATCCCCCATTCCTCTCTCCTCTGGCAACCACCAGCTGGTTCTCTGTATTTTTGAGTCTGTTTTTGTTTAGTTTTGTTTGTCCATTTGTTTTGTTTTTGAGATTCTACGTATAAGTGAAATCATATGGTATTTATCTTTCTCTTGTTTCACTTAGCATAATACTCCCGGGTTCATCCATGTTGTCACAAATAGCGAAATTTCATTCTCTTTTGTGGCTGAGTAATATTCCATTGTCTATATTTATATGCACCACATCGTCTTTATCCATTTTTCTGTCAGTGGACACGTGGGCTCCTTCTGTATCTTGGCTATTGTAAATAATGCTGTAATGGACATATAGGGGTGAGTATCTTTTCAATTTTCATTTCTTCCCGTAAGTATCACAAGGGGAATGACTGGATCCTAAAGTAGGTCTATTTTTTGGAAAAGATTTTATTTATTTGGGAGAGACAGAGGGAGAGCGCGGCCACGAGAAAGAGCATGAGCGGGCTGGGGGAGGAGCAGAGGGAGAGGGAGAAGTAGATGCCCTGCTGAGGAAGGCCCTCCCCCTCCCTGCCCCAACCAATGCAGGGCTTGATCTCAGGACTCTGGGATCACAGCCTGAGCTAAAAGCAGATGCTTAGCCAACCGAGCCACCCAGGTGCCGTGGGGGGTCTATTTTTAATTTTTAGAGGAATCTCCATACCATTTTCCATAGTGGCTGCACCAGTTTACGGGACAGGATTTGGGAGACAGAAGAGAACCTGCACAGAGAAAACTGAACTCCAGCAATGACCCAGAATCCTTGCATATGTAAATTCCACAGCCCCCCAATGTCTCACATACTGTTAATGTTCTCCATTTCCAGAGGAGGACAGCAAGGCCGGGGTGGGGGCTGGGGAGAGCAGTGAGGGGGCTTGGCTAAGGGCTCCCACAGCCTGTGAGGGCCGTGCCAGCCCTGAAACCAGGTCGGGGAGAGATTCAAGTCTGCTTTTCCGCCTTTTCTACATTGCCTCCCAGGACAGAGAGAGGACAAGTGAAGGTTGGAGGCACCAGAATGTAGCATGACCACCCGCATTATGGGGTCCTGAGATGGTTCTGGGCTCTAGTGCCCTCAAACCTAGACGTCTCACAAAGCAAGACATTGGGGGTGGAAGTGGGGGTTCGGTAGCTCGGTTTGGACCACTGTCTTGTCAAAAGTCAAAATATCTAACCAGTTAACTGGAGAAGAAAAGTTTCTTCAAATATTGAGCCTATTAGCAAAGTTGGGGGGGGGGGGGGTCTACATTTGAATTTCTTCAGAAGATAACTCTACCTTCTCCACCCAGTTAGGGAGTCTCCAGGCCATCTCAGAGGAAGCTGCCAAGAGGTTTGGTCCTCAGAGAGGAGCCAGAACTGCATCAATCAAATAAGTATCTATTCAGTGCTGACGTGCCCAGAGCTATGAGAGGCCAGCAAGACACCCTGGTCCCTGTCACCAATTTGTTTATAATCTGGCTAAACAGAGATGGGCTCACATAAAATGCTTTTGTAAGCAAGCCACTAAGATTGAAATGAAGGCCAGCCCAGAATGGGTACTTAACAAATATTTGTTGCAGGAATTGTTTGTTACAATGTGTAGGAGTTCAGGGAGGAGATCCGTGGGCCTTAGGACTGCTGGGAAGGCTTCGTGGCTCAGGGTGGGAATGTGGGATGTGTGCTGGAGAGAGAAGGTTTGAAGCCCAGGGAAAAGTATGCACAAAGCTTTTAACACTACTGAGTCTTGGGGAAAGTGGATAATGGACACAGGAAGGCTGTGTAATCTAAGGTCTCAGTTGCCTACTCACTTCTGTTGTGCTATGGACACCCCCTCATACTTCTGATACAAAGATCTACGCTCCTGACCCCCGACAGACGCACTTGGTCCAAAGCAGAGACTGACTGCCACGTGGGGAAGTGTGGAGAAATCCCGTGAGTTGCCTGTCCTGTCGCTAAATAAACCTGCTCTTGCCTGCAGCAGGCAACGGGTAGGTACAGCCAGGGCATGGCCGAGTTCTTGAAGGATGTGTAGAGAGGGATATAGCCCCAAACTAAAGAAGCTTAAGCTGTGGGACTCTCACGAGACAGGCCTCCAAGGCCTGGGAGAGGTCCAACAGGGTCCAAATGTGTTCATTCAGTCATGTTGTTTGTAAAATAATATATTTTCACTGCAATCAGGTCAGATCACTTTCTGTTTCCATTTCTGCTTTCCTTTCACTGCTCTGGGTCAGGAGGCCATGGGGTAGCTGCTGCATTTTTGAGATGAGGCAGTGAGGATGCGTTAAAGATATGTTTATTTGCCATTGAGTTGGATACATTGACGTGGGTGGTGGTAATCCCTGTGTATACCGAAGTTATTGCTAAGCGATCCCGGTATAGACAGGGATTCTAGGACCATTGTCATCCCTCTTGCTCCTGGTGTTGTGATGCAGAGCCCCAGGGCCAAAGAGGGTCCTGCAGTATGCTGGTGTCCCAAAATGCATGGGATAGGCAGGAGCAAATGGCTTGAAATAAATGCAGCCAGACAAATTCCTCCAAACGTCCCACACGTGAATGTGAATGGAAAGCCAAAGATTTGGTTCTAATTAACACCTTGTCAAAGTGGATGTTCTCTCCCGTCAAGACGTGAGGGGAGAACACTAACTAGGTCAGCAGTTCCCTCATGAAAATATGCTTTTTCCCCCTAGATCGGGAGATGTTCATAGTCTTTTTTTCTAATAATGAGTTGCTGTGATTTATTTTCTCATTCTAAATAAAATTTTACTTCCACATCTATGGTTTTTTTTTTAAAGATTTTTATTTATTTATTTGACAGAGAGAGATCACAAGTAGGCAGAGAGGCAGGCAGAGAGAGAGGAGGAAGCAGGCTCCCTGCTGAGCAGAGAGCCCGATGCGGGACTCGATCCCAGGACCCTGAGATCATGACCTGAGCCGAAGGCAGCGGCTTAACCCACTGAGCCACCCAGGCGCCCTCCACGTCTATGTTTTTATTTATAATTCTTACCGTTTTTTTAAAGAGGTCTTTTTCCAAGATCCCACAAGATCTTGAGGCCCCTAATTCAATGTCTCTATTAGCTTATGCACCTGAAAATTACTCTTGCAGAACCGTGGAAGGTATGGATTTCTGTGTCCGTGGCAGAGAAAGGCAAGATGCTACTATGGCTACCGGCAGACCGGTTCCAGACCACCAGGGTTCAAGGATGCCATATAAAGCATGAACCACAGTGCCATAAAAGGTACTTCCTAAATGTTTGATGTATTATTATTACTTTAGACATGTCACTTCTTGTTCTAAATACTTATTCAGATACTAGAATTACAAGATATAGAATTTTAAAAAATAATTTATAATCATATTTTATAATTAGTATGTAATAATATTTTAGCAATTTTTAAAAAGATTTTATTTGTTTATTTGACAGAGAGAGAGATCACAAGTAGGCAGAGAGGCAGGCAGAGGGAGAGGGAGAGGCAGGCTTCCCGCAGAGCAGAGAGCCAGATGTAGGACTCCATCCCAAGACCCTGAGCTGAAGGCAGAGGCTTAACCCACTGAGCCACCCAGCACCCCTCTTTTAACAATTTTTTAAAGGACTTTATTTATTTATTTGAGAAAGAGAGAGAGAGTGACATAACACAGCAGGGGGTAACAGCGGAGGGAGCCGAGGAAGCAGGCTTCCTGCTCAGTGAGGCTCCATCCGAGGATGTGGGGCTCCATCCCAGAACCCTGGGATCATGACCTTTGCCGAAGGCAGATGCTTAACTAACTGAGCCACCTAGATGCTCCAATATTTCAGCAATTTTTAACAAAAACATCACTTTAAAGTAGAGAATGAACTGAGCCTTTGTGCTCATTGCATTTGTTTCACATCACATTGTAGCATGAGGCTAGAGTTCAGGTGTCAGGTGAACTCAAGATGGGAAAAGCAAGGCAGAGAAGACTATATGAAGGTCAGAAGTCCCTTCAAGAATGGAATGATCCTTACTGCCCCACTGCTAAGCCAGGGAGTGCTTAGGGGCAGGAACAGGTCTTCAATTCACTAAGAGGATTTTACTGACCTCTTGTGGGAGAGAGAGATTGGTGCACCCAATAGAGACCCCAATTTGGTTACTTACAGTTCTTCAGGGAAATATTCAAGGAACCGAAAAGTGAAGTATGTTTTTTTGCTTTTTGGTTTTTGAGTTTTTTCTTTTTCTTTTCTTTTCTTTTCCTTCTTTTTTCTTTTTCTTTTTTTTTTTTTTCACTAACTGCCCAGGTTTGTTCTGTTCAACTTAAAATTCTCATTTCCAGTTACTTCTCACATCAGTTGTTGTTGTGACACACTTCAAGGTTTTCATCAAAGGCAGGAGGTATTGCTTTCAGAAACATGGCTCTTGGTTGTTTGGGAAAAAAAAGAAGGAAGGTAGGAAGAAAGGAAGAGAGGGAGGAAAGATAAGAAAAAGAAAACCAATTTTGAATCCTCACACAACTACTCCCTAAATGAAAGACAGTGAGCAATTTTTTTAATCTCTCTGAGCTCCCCATCCTCATAGACAAAATGAAACTCATTAGTGCTAGTGATTGAATCACATGATGCATATGAAGTACCTGTGCATGGCCCACAGTAGGCAATAAAATGAATGTCCATGTTGCTATCCTTAAACGTAATGATGTCATGTTTACTCATTATCCTGATGCTTGTAGACAGAACCTTTACACTCCTGCAAAGAACATATTTCTCTTCAATGAACAACTCTCTTAGTTGAAACCTGGTTTGACACAGTCTTTGATAATACACACAGATAAAAAACACTTTTTGTACAGGATGCTTTGTTTCCCTTGTGCAAGCAAAATTCCCCAGGAGGGAGGGGTTTGAAAGGGCAGAGAGAACACCGCCTCCCCTCCCCGGTGGAGCCAGCAGGACCGTCCTGGGCTCTGGTGTGTGTCTTCATTTATCTTTCCACAGGACGTGCCTAAGACCCCACTCAGAAGTAAATGCTCTTTGCTATAACTGGACGGAAACAATCCTTATTTTCCCAACCTGCAGTTTGAGGTTCCTAATGTTTCAGAGTAAGAAGTCCTCAGCATTCTTTGGAGGATGGATTCTCCCAAACAGGGAAATAGTAAGATGAAGGGAAGGGGCTTTGAATGAGCATATAAGCTAATTTGCTTTTGCCCCCCATAAGGTACCAGGGGTTGGGCACTACATCTTCACTCTTCTTTCCCTTTCTTCCCAGAGAAGGGGAGATGGGAGCTGAAGGATAAAAGGTATAATTAAACTGGAGAGACTGGGTTAGAGGGAACCAACCAGGCAGCTTGGAATAACTCAGCCATACCTCTGGAATGATTATCTTTCCAGGCAACCTTGACCTTCCAACTCATCAAGTAGGGCAGCTCAAGACTTTATCTGCCATTGTCCCAAGATGCCTAAGTTCAGGCATGATAACCTCCCCTACTTTTCCTTTCTTTGTGTCTCCCTAGAGAGCAATAGAAAAAAAAGAAACGTTCTATAAAGTATTAAAAGTCATTATTATTAAAATGTGAGAGGTTAGGTGGAGACTTCATACATAGACATACTTGTGTTTTGAAAAAATAAAGGGGTATCAAGATATTCATGTGTGCATTTCCTAATATTCATATAAAAACAGTGGAGGCTAAACCATATTATTTATATGGGGAATTAAGCATTGAAGGGACAGGGATGAAAGGCAGACTTCTTTGAACATATATTGTTTTATAGAACTCACTTTGTAACAATGTACCTGTATTACATAATTTAAAATGAAATTCAATAAATGAGTGAATAAAGCAACTCTAATATCCAAAAGTAAAAGTAAACTTGTATACCCAGTTGGTAGCATAACTACACATAAAGAGCTATTCTAGGAGACCTAAAAACACAGTAATTTGACTAAATATCCCCATGAGATATACCCTAATGAGAATTACTGCAAAAAAAAATTTTGTGTTTCAGAAACCATATTGCTGGTGATAACATTGTTTTGTGCAATAAAGAAAACACATTTTTAATGGTTGAAAAGAGATGTAGCTATAAGATCAATGAGGGTAAATAGCAAATAGTCCTAAACTTAAATTGGAAGTTTCAGCTTTTGTCCTTAAAAATGCTCCTGGAATGCCTGGGTGGCTCAGTTGGTTAAACACCCAATACTTGATTTCGGCTGAGGTCATGATTTCAGGGTGGTAAGATAGAGCCTGGTGTCGGCCTTAACACTTATCATGGAGTCTGCTTGAGATTCTCTCTCTCTATATCCTTCTGCACCTCCACCACTCCCTCTGAATAAATAGAATCTTTAAAAAAAAAAAAAAAGTGTTCTTAGCCCCTCCCATTGAAAAGGTCAAGAAACTATACTTTTGCCAATATCACACTGCTTTGATTACTTTAGCTTTTATAATCTTTGAGTCAAGAGTGCTTGTCCTATGACTTTGTTCTTCCTTGGTATAGTGTTGGCTATTCTGGGTCTTTTGCCTTTCCATGTAAGTGAATTTCAGGATCAGTTTATAGCAAAGTTGCAAGATATAAAGTTAACATACAAATGTTAACTGCTTTTTCATATAGCAACAATGACAAATTGGAATTTGAAATTTAAAAGAGTATCATTTAAGGAGAGAGGCAAGTTGGTGGAGGAGTAGCAGACTGAAATGACATCAGATCCCACAAGTTCAGCTAGATCATTATCAAACCATTCCGGACACCTACAAACTCAGCAGGTGATAGAAGAGAAGAAGAGTAGCAATTCTAGGAACAGAATATTGACCACTTTCTGAAGGATAGGACATGCAGAGAAGGGAATCCAAAACAATGGGAAGATAGACCATGGAGGGAGGGGCCAGCTCCTGGCAAGTGGCAGAGCAACCGAGCACAAAATCAGAACTTTTAGAAGTCTGCTCCACTGAAGACATTACTCCAGAGGCTAAGCGAGGTTGGAGCCCTCTTGGTGACAGTGTGGCCTCAGGTCCCGCAAGGTCCCCCAGAAGGATCAGGGGTGCCTGAGTGTGACAGAGCTGCCAGGTATTAGAGCAGGGAAGCCAACTACAGAGAAAGAACTTAAAAGTGAGCTTTCAGATCAAGGTTACCTTAAACCATGATCAAAGACACAGTCAGGACACTTCTCTTTGAGCAGGGACCCCACAAGTGGCAGATCCAGGGAGACTCACCTTCCTCTGAGAGGAGCAGTGTGGCAAGAATCTGTTGAGCTTGGAGACTCCAAATGGGGCTGTGTGCCAGAGATAGAAATGCTTGGTCACAGGCCAGGTGAGCATGGAGCAGGGCCGGAGACCAGGAAGACAGGAGGGATTGACTGCTTATCTCTGAGAATGCATTGAGGAGTGGGGACCCAAGCTCTCTGCTCCTCCAAGTCAGAGATTGGGAGGCCGCCATTTTCATTCCCATCCTCCAAAGCTCTACGGAAAGCGTTCAGGGAACAAAAGCTCAGAGAGCGAACCCGAGCAGATTACTTAGCGGGGTCCTTGGCAAGGATGGTGCAATTCCACCTCGGGCAGAGACATTTGAGTATCACTGCATCAGGCCCCTCCCCCAGAAGATTAGCAAGAACAACCAGCCAAGAACAAGCTCACTGATCAAGGAGAACAGTGGAACTCTAGAGCTAAGGGAAAGCAACACAGAGCATTCATGGCTTTTCCCCCATGATCCTTTAGTCTTGCAAAGTTAAATTTTTTTATTTTATTTTTTTTCTACTCTGCTTTTTCTAACTTTTCCTCTTTCCTCTTTTAGCGTTTTTTTTAAAGATTTATTTAATTTATTTATTTGACAGAGATCACAAGTTGGTGAGAGGCAGGCAGAGAGAGAGGAAGAAGCAGGCTCCCCGTAGAGCAGAGAGACCGATGCGGGGCTTGATCCCAGGACCCTGGGATCATGACCTGAGCTGAAGGCAGTGGCTTCATCCACTGAGCCACCCAGGTGCCCCTATTTTAGCATTTTTAAACTAGTTTATCTTAACAATACCTTTCTTTAAAAAAATATTTTTAAACCTTTATTGTTATAGTCCTATTTTATCCCTTCATTGTATTTAACCCTATTTTTTTGTATACATACAGGTTTTTTTCTTTTTTCTGAAAAATTTTGGGATACAATTTCTTCTAATCAAAATATACCCTAATCTAGCACATGGCTTTGTTCTAGTCTCCAACCTAAGCACATTCCCTCGGTTTTTTCCCCCTTTTTCCAACCAACCTATCAATTCCTTTTTTAGAAATTTTTAAAATTTTTACCTTTACAGACATAATCCATCCCTTCATCATGTTTACCCTTATTTTTGGTATAAGGTTTAAGGTTTTCTTTCTTTAAAATTTTGGGAGGTAATTTCTTCTAAGAGACCAAAATATACCCAAAATCAAGTGGGTGTCTCTGTTCTATTCACTAGTCTAATATAAATAATAAATAAATAAATAAATAAAAATAATAAATAAATATTATTAATAAATATAATTTTTAATTTTTTAATTTTTATTTCTTTTTTCCCACTTTTTCTCCCCCTGGTTTTGGATCTCTTCTGATTTGGCTAGAATACATTTTTCTGGGGCCTGTGCCACCCTTTTTGTGTTTTATTCTCTCATTCATATATTCTTATCTGGATTAAATGACAAGGCAGAAAAACTCACAGTAAAAAAAAGAGAGAGAGAGAGAGAGAGAGACAGTACTGGCAGCTAGGGACCTAATCAATAAGGACATTGGTAATATGTCAGAACTAGAGTTCCACATGACAATTCTCAAGGTGCTAGGTGGGCTTGAAAAAGGCATGGAAGATATTAGAGAAATGCTTTCTGGAGGAATAAAATTCCTTTCTGGAGAAGTAAAAGAACTAAAATCCAACCAAGTTGAAATTAAAAAAGTTATTAATGAGGTTCAATTAAAAAAATGGAGGCTCTTACTGCTGGAATAAATAAGACAGAAGAGAGAATTAGTGATATGGAAGATCAAATGAAGGAGAATAAAGAAGCTGAGCAAAAGAGAAACAAACAACTACTGGAGCAAAAAGAGAGAATTTGAGAGATAAGCGATACCATAAGATGAAACAGTATTAGAATAACTGGGATTCCAGAACAAGAAGAAGAAAGAGAGATGGGAGCAAAAGGTATATGAGGGAATTATAGTAGAGAACTTATTTCCCTAATATGGCAAAGGTAACAAGTATCAAAATCCAGGAGGCACAGAGAACATCCCTCAAAATCAATAAAAATAGGTCCACACCCCATCATCTAACAGTAAAACTTACAATTCTTAGTGACAAAGAGAAAATCCTGAAAGCAGCTCAGGACAAGAAGTCTGTAACATACAATGGTAGAAATATTAGATTGGCAGCGGACTTATCCGCAGAGAACTGGCAGGCCAGAAAGAATTAGCATGATATGTTCAGAGCACTAAACGAGAAAAATATGCAGCCAAGAATACTACATTAAGCTAGGCTATCACTGAAAATAGAAGGAGAGATGAAAAGCTTCCAGGACAAACAAAAATTAAAAGAATTTGCAAACACCAAACCATCCCTACAGGAAATATTGAAAGTGGTCCTCTAAAGGAAGAGAGAGCCTCAAACTAGTAGACCAGAAAGGAACAGAGACAATATACAGTGACAGTCACTTTACAGGCAATACAATGGCACTAAATTCATATCTTTCAATAGTTACCTGAATGTAAATGGGCTAAATGCCCCAATCAAAAGACACAGAGTATTAGAATGGATATAAAAACAAACCCCATCAATATGCTGTCTATAAGAAACTCATTTTAGACCCAAAGAAACACAAAAGAAACAAAAAAGAAAGAAAGAAAGAAAAGACCCAAAGACACCTCCAGATTTAAAGTGAGGGGGTGAAAACAATTTACCATGTTAATGGACATCAAAAGAAAGCTGGGGTGGCAATCCTTATATCAGATAAATCAGATTTTTAAGCCAAAGACTATAATAAGAGATGAGGAAGGACACTATATCATACTCATAGGGTCTGTCCAACAAGAAGATCTAACAATTTTAAATATCTATGCCCCAACATGGGAACAGCTAACATTTTTCTCTAGTGCACATGGAACATTCTCCAGAATAGATCACATCCTGAGTCACAAATCAGGTCTCAACTGGTACCAAAAGATTGGAATCATTCCCTGCATATTTTGAGACCACAATGCTCTGAAGCTAGAACTCAATCACAAGAGGAAAGTTGGAAAGAACTCAAATACGTGGAGGCTAACGAGCATCCTACTAAAGAATGAATGGGTTCACTAGGAAATTAAAGAAAAAATGAAAAAAAATTCATGGAAACAAATGAAAATGAAAACACAACTGTTCAAAATCCATGGAACACAGCAAGTCAGTCCTAAAAGGAAAGTATATAGCAATACAAGACTTTCTCAAGAAACAAGAAAGGTTTCAAGTACACAACCTAACCCTACACCTAAGGGAGCTGGAGAAAGAAGGGAAAAGAAAGCCTAAACACAGCAGGAGAGGAGAAATAATAAAGATCAGAGCAGAAATCAATGAAATAGAAACCAAAAGAATAGTAGAA
This sequence comes from Mustela nigripes, assembly GCF_022355385.1. Lineage (NCBI taxonomy): Eukaryota > Metazoa > Chordata > Mammalia > Carnivora > Mustelidae > Mustela > Mustela nigripes. The sequence goes on along the minus strand of NC_081564.1, from coordinate 43,137,551 downwards.
CAGACCAACAAAACTAGGAGCTTGTTCTTTGAAAGAATTAATAAGATTGATAAATTCCTGCCCAGACTTCTCCAAAAGAAAAGAGAAAGGACCCAAATAAATAAAATCATGAATGAAAGAGGAGAGATTACAACCAACACCAAAGAAATACAAACAATTATGAGAACATATTATGAGCAACTATTCGCCAGCAAATTTGACAATCTGGAAGAAATGGATGCATTCCTAAAAACGTATAAACTAACAAAGCTGAACCAGGAAGAAATAGAAAATCTGAACAGATACATAACCAGGAAGGAGATTGAAGCAGTCATCAAAAATCTCCCAACAAACAAGAAGCCAGGGCCAAATGGCTTCCCAGGGGAATTCTACCAAACATTTAAAGAAAATTAATACCTATTCTCCTGAAACGGTTCCAAAAAATAGAAATGGAAGGAAAACTTCCAAACCCATTTTATGAGGCCAGCATTACTTTAATCCCAAAACCAGACAAAGACCCCCACAAAAAGGAGAATTACAGACCAGTATCTTTGATGAACACAGATGCAAAATTTCTCACCAAAATACTAGCCAATAGGATCCAACAGTACCCGAAAAGGATTATTCACCATGACGTGGGATTTATTCCTGGGCTGCAAGGTTGGTTCAACATCCACAAATCATCAATGTGATACAACACATTAATAAAAGAAAGAACAAGAAACATATGATACTATCAACAGATGCTGAAAAAGCATTTGACAAAGTATAGCGTCCTTTCTTGATCAAAACCCTTCACAGTGTAGAGATAGAGGGTACATACCTCAATACCATAAAAGCCATCTATGAAAAACCCACAGCAAATATCATTCTTAATGGGGAAAAACTGAGAGTTTCCCCCTAAGGTCAGGAACATGGCAGGGATGTCCACTATCACCACTGCTTCTTCTAGTACTTCACAGTACTTCTAGTACTAGCCTCAGCACTCAGACATCTAAAGAAATAAAAGGCATCTGAATTGGCAAAGAAGAAGTCAAACTCTCGCTCTTTGCAGATGATATGATACTTTCTGTGGAAAACCCAAAGTCTCCACTCCAAAACTGCTAGAACTCAAACAGGAATTTGGTAAAGTGTCAGGATATAAAATCAATGCACAGAAATCAGTTGCATTTCTATACACCAACAGCAAGACAGAAGAAAGAGAAGTTAAGGAGTCAATCCCATTTACAATTGCACCCAAAACTGTAAGATACCTAGGAATAAACCTAACCAAAGAGGCAAAGAATCTGTACTCATAAAACTATAAAGTACTCATGAAAGAAATTGAGGAAGACACAAAGAAATGGAAAAACGTTCCATGCTCATGGATTGGAAGAACAAATTGTAAGTTTTTACAGGCGAGATACACATGACACCAGGCGAGATAGGCACCAGGCAAGGTTTATTAAAGGTGCTCTGGGGTGAAGTTCTGCAATGCAGGAGAGGAGAGTCAGGGAAGTCGCACCCAGGAGGGGGTCCAGTGGGTTTTTTATTTGGGTTAAGACAGGGCATAGGTTCACAGCCATATAAGGTAAGGTATTCAGGGCCTGGGTTCACAACTATATATGGTAAGGTATTTGGTGGTTGGAGGGTAGGGGGAGTTCTGATGTTCCTGTTTCTTGCATAGGTATCGGTTTACTTATGGTGAGGTGTCCTCAGCATACGTCCTTCCAGCGGGAGAGTCATGGATAAAGGAAAGGGGCAGCCTGAAAGATGGCAGCCTGGCGGCCATTTTATTGTTCCTCCTGTATTCCTGGAGCCACCAACCCAACCCAAATATTGTGAAAATGTCTATGCTACATAAAGTAATCTACACACTGAATGCAATCCCTATCAAAATACCATCCTTTTTAAAATTTTTTTCACAGAAATGCAACAAATAATCCTAAAATTTATATAGAACCAGAGAAGACCCTGAGTAGCCAGAGGAATGTTGAAAAAGAAAGCCAAAGTAATGGCATCACAATTCCAGACTTCAAGCTCTATTACAAAGCTGTCATCATCAAGACAGTATGGTACTGGCACAAAAACACAGATCAATGGAACAGAATAAAGAGCCCAGAAATAAACCCTCAACTCTATGGTCAACTAATTTTCGATAAAGCAGGAAAGAATGTCCAATGGAAAAAAAGTCTCTTTAACAAATGGTATTGGGAAACTTGGACAGCCACATGCAGAGAATGGTCCAAACTGGACCATTTTCTTACATCAGACACAAAAATAGACTCAAAATGGATGAAAGACCTCAATGTGAGATAGGAATCCATCAAAATCCTTGAGGAGAACACAGGCAGCAACCTCTTTGACCTCAACCACAGCAACTTCTTCCTAGAAATATCGCCAAAGGCAAGGGAAGCAAGGGCAAAAATGAATATTGGGATTTCATCAAGATCAAAAGTTTTCTCACAGCAAAGGAAACAGTCAACAAAACCAAAAGACAGCTGACAAAATGGGAGAAGATATTCGCAACTGACATATCAGATAAAAGGCTAGTATCCAAAATCTATAAAGAACTTACCAAACTCAACACCCAAAGAACAAATAACCCAATCAAGAAATGGGCAGAAGACATGAACAGACATTTCTGCAAAGAAGACATCCAGATGGCCAACAGACACATGAAAAAGTGCTCAACATCACTCGACATCAGGGAAATACAAACCAAAACCACAATGAGATACCACCTCACACCAGTCAGAATGGCTAATATTAACAAGTCAGGAAACAACAGATGTCAGAGAGGATGTGGAGAAAGGGGAACCCTCCTACACTGTTGGTGGGAATGTAAGCTGGGGCAGCCATTCTGGAAAACAGCATGGAGATTCCTCAAAAAGTTAAAAATAAAACTACCCTATGACCCAGCAATCACACTACTGGGAATTTACCCTAAAGAAACAAATGTAAGGACCTGAAGGGACATGTGCACCCAGATGATTATAGCAGTAATGTCCACAACAGCCAAACTATGGAAAGAACCTAGATGTCCATCAACGGATGAATAAATAAAGAAGAT
>NC_081564.1:43133837-43134510 GCF_022355385.1 Mustela nigripes | reverse complement strand
ACACACACACACACACACACACACACACACACACACACACACACACACAATGGAATACTATGCAGCCATCAAAAAGAACCCTGAAATCTTGCCATTTGCAAAGACATGGATGGAACTAGAAGGTATTATGCTGAGTGAAATAAATCAATCAAAGAAAGACAATTATCATGTGATCTCTGATATGAGGAATTTGAGAGGCAGGGTAGGGGTCATGGGGGGTAGGAAAGGAAAAAATGAAACAAGATACGATCAGGAGGGAGACAAACCATAAGAGACGCTTTTGTTGTTGTTGTTGTTGTTGTTGTTTGTTTGTTTTTAATTTAATTTCTTTTCAGTGTAACAGAATTCATTGTTTATGCACCATACCCAGTGCTCTATGCAACACATGCCCTCCATAATACCCACCACCAGGCTCCCCCAACCTCCAACCCCCCGCCCCTTCAAAACCCTCAGATTGTTTTTCAGAGTCCATAGTCTCTCATGGTTCATCTCCCCCTCCGATTTCCCTCTACTCCCTTCTCCTCTCCATCTCCCCATGTCCTCCGTGTTATTTCTTATGCTCCACAAATAAGTGAAACCATATGATAATTGAATCTCTCTGCTTGACTTATTTCACTCAGCATAAACTCTTCCAGTCCCAACCATGTTGCTACAAAAGTTGGGTATTCATCCT
>NC_081564.1:43111714-43133437 GCF_022355385.1 Mustela nigripes | reverse complement strand
TGTTTTCTGTACATTGACTTTGTATCCTGCCACATTACTGAATTGCTTTATGAGTTCTAGTAGTTTGGGGGTGGAGTCCTTTGGGTTTTCCATATAAAGTATCATGTCATCTGCAAAGAGAGAGAGTTTGACTTCTTTATTGACTTATTTTTGACTTCAAAAATAAAATACCTTTTATTTCTCTTTGTCTGATTTCTGTTGCTAAGACTTCTAATACTATGTTGAACAAGAGTGGTGAGAGTGGGCATCCTTGTCGTGTTCCTGATCTCAATGAGAAGGCTGTGAGCTTTTTCCCACTGCGGATGATATTTTGCTGTGGGTTTTTCATAGATAGATTTTATGAAGTTCAGGAATGTTCCCTCTATCCCTATACTTTGAAGTATTTTAATCAGGAACCGATGCTGGATTTTGTCAAATGCTTTTTCTGCATCAATTGAGAGGACCATGTGGTTCTTCCCTCTTCTTTTATTGATTTGTTCTATCACATTGATTGATTTGCAAATGTTGAACCATCCTTGCAACACAGGGATGAATCCCACCTTGTCATGGTGGATAATCTTTTTGATGTGCTGTTGGATCCTATTTGGTAGGATCTTGTTAAGATTCTTAGCACCCATATTCATTAGTGATATTCGTCTGAAATTCTCCTTTTTGGTGGGGTCTTTGCCTGGTTTGGGAATCAAGGTAATGCTGGCTTCATAAAAAGAGTCTGGAAGTTTTCCTTCTGCTTCAATTTTTTGAAACAGCTTCAGGAGAATAGGTGTTATTTCTTCTTTGAAAGTTTGGTAGAATTCCCCAGGGAATCCATCAGGTCCTGGCCTCTTGTTTTTTGGGAGGTTTTTGATCATTGCTTCAATTCAGGTTGTCAATTTCTTCCTGGTTCAATTTTGGAAGTTAATAGTTTTGGAAGTTAATAGTTTTCCAGGAATGCATCCATTTCATCTAGGTTGCTTAACTTATTGGCATATAACTGTTGATAATAACTTCTGATGATTGTTTCTCTTTTTTTAAAGATTTTATTTATTTGACAGAGACATATTACAAGTAGGCGGAGAGGCAGGCAGAGAGAGAGGAGGAAGCAGGCTTCCTGCCTAGCAGAGAGCCCGATGCGGGGCTCGATCCTGGGACCCCGAGATCATAACCTGAGCCGAAGACAGAAGCTTAACCCACTGAGCCACCCAGGTGCCCCCTGATGATTATTTCTATTTCCTTGGTGTTAGTTGTGATCTCTCCCTTTTCATTCATAATTTTATTAATTTGGGCCTTCTCTTTTCTTTTGGGTTAGTTTGGCCAATGGTTTATCGATCTTATTCTTTCCAAAAAACCAGCTTCTAGTTTCATTGATGCATTCTACTATATCTCCAGTTTCTATCTTATTGATCTCTGCTCTAATCTTGATTATTTCCCTTCTTGTGTGTGGAGTTGGCTTAATTTGTTGTTGATTCTCCAGTTCTTTAAGGTGTAGAGACAACTGGTGTATTCTGGATTTTTCAGTTTTTTTGAGGGAGGTTTGGATGGCTATGTATTTCCCCTTAGGACCGCCTTTACTGTATCCCATAGGTTTTGGACCAAAGTGTCTTCATTCTCATTGTTTTCCATGAATTGCTTAAGTTCTTCTTTGATCTCCTGGTTGATCCAAGCATTCTTAAGCAAGGTGGTCTTTAGCTTCCAGGTGTTTGAGTTCCTTTCAAACTTTTCCTTTTGATTAAGCTCCAGTTTCAAAGCATTGTGATCTGAGAATATGCAGGGAATAATTTCAATCTTTTGGTATTGGCTGAGCCCTGATTTGTGACCCAGTATGTGGTCTATTCTAAAGAAGGTTCCATGTGCACTTGAGAAGAATGAGTATTCTGTTGTTTAGGGTAGAATGCTCTGTATATATCTATGAGGTCCTTCTGGTCCAATGTGTGATTCAATGCTCTTGTTTCTTGCTTGGATGATCTGTCTATTACTGAGAGTGGCATGTTAAGATCTCCTACTATTAATGTATTCATATCAATATGGCTCTATCTTGATTAACAGTTTTCTTGGGTTCGAAATGGGTCTCTCATAGACAACATATGGATGGGTCCTGTCGTTTTATCCAATCTGCAACCCTGAGTCATTTTATGGGCGCATTTAGGCCATTCACATTGAGAGTGATTATTGAGAGGTACATTTTTATTGACATCGTGTTACCTGTGAAGTCTTTTTTTCTATAGATTGTCTCCATATATTTCTGTTCAGTGATATTCTTAGGATTTTTCCTCTTTTATAGAATCCCCCTTAATATTTCCTGCAGTGTTTGCTTGGTGGTTGCATACTCTTTTAAACCTTCTTCTAAACTAGTCTTGGAAGCTCTTTATCTCTCCATCCATTCTGAATGTCAGTCTTGCTGGATAAAGTATTCTTGTCTGCATGTTCTTCTCATTTAGTGCCCTGAATATATCTTGCCAGCCCTTTCTGGCTTGCCAGACTTCTGTGGACAGGTCTGACGTTATTCTGATGGGCTTTCCTCTGTACATAAGAGATTTCTTTGTCCTGGCTGCTTTCAAGAACTCCTGTCTACAATTATAATTCATCATTCTCACTATTAGGTGTCTTGAGGTCTTTCTACATTCTATAATCTTGGTGGGGGAGACCATTTTGCCTCTACTACATGAACAGTGGTTCCATTTGTGAGACTGGGAAAATTTTCATGGAGAATTTGTTCAACTATATCTTCTAGTCTTCTATCTTTCTCCTCCCCCTCAGGAATTCTAACAATTCTGACGTTGGAATGTTTCATGGCATCATTTATTTCCCCAATTCTGTTTTCGTGGCCTCTAAGCTGTTTGTTCCAGGCTTCCTCCTGATCCTTTTTCTCTGTTTGTCCTCCAGATCACTAATTCTATCTTCTGTCTCAGTTACCTTAGCTTTTAGAGAATTTAGATTAGATTGGAACTCATTGAGAACATTGTGAACATCCTCCCTGGTGGCTTTCACTTCTGCCCTAATCAATTCCATTTTGTTATCCATGGCGTTCTCCAACCTAGCTATTGCCTGGATAATTGTTAGCCCGAATTCCCTTTCCGACATAGTGTCTATGTCCATAGCCATTAGTTCTGCTGCAGAAGGCCCAGCCTCTGAATTTTTCTTCTGTTGGGCATTCCTCCTCCTAGTCATTTTGGTGAGAGATGCCTGAATGGATGTAGCTGAATGTATCAACCGTGGTGTAGGCAAGGTGCACCCTGGAACGCTTCTGAGCAATCAAGAGTACCCCACCCAAAAGAAAGGAAAAAAGAGAGAGAGAGAAAGAGAGAGAGACAGGAAAAAAAAGAAAGATAAAATAAAAGAGAAGGTTCCGCCCAAATGGGCCCCAAGGTAAGATTTATGAAGTATACAAACAAAAACAGACAAACAAAAAGACTGATAAAATTAGATGACAAAAGAAAAAAAATAATTATATAAAAACAAAACGAAAAAAGAACCTCATCAAAAAGAACCCCAAGTATAAAACTTATATACTACCAGGACAAAAACAAATACACAGAAACACTGGTGGAAGAAAAAGAAGGGAGAGTGGTTATAAATTCTCAGTTTATTTTGATTCTTCCTGGATGTATCTTGATATCTTTGTTAAAGGACTCAACTTTCCTAAGATAAAGGGGGATGAAAAACTGGTTTACCTATAGGGGTAGCATTGATTGGGGAAAGAAGATTACCTTGAAGTTTAACTCTTTATGAATATTAAAAAATAAAATAAAAAAGAAAAAACTAAACTAATATAAAATTTTAAAAAATTAAAAAATAGAAAAGCAAAAGAAAAACACAGGTATATGTATCAAAAAGTTCAGGTTAAAAGGTTATTATGGAATATGATGTACTGGACATCTCACTATGATGGCAAATAGGTTAAAAAATTATCTACAAAAAGAAATGAACCAGAATAGTGGGAACGAATTAAAAATAAAAGTTGTATCTATGAATTAGTGGTGGTGGTTCTCGTTTTGGTTTTGTGTGTGCATGTGTTTTTGTTGTTGTTGTTATTGTGTTGTTTTGTTTTTGTTGTTGGTTTTCTCGGGGAGGGGCCTGCCACGTGGTTTTTCAGGCAGTGTTCCCTGAGTTAAGTCCTCCTGCCCCCATCAAGGGGGTGGGCTCTGAGGAAACCAGTTTTTCAGGCTTTTGTTCTCTGGAGGTTGTGTTTGTTTGTTAATTCCGTTTGTTTTCTCTCGCCTTGGCAGCTTTTGATGGTTTTTGGAGGTTTAGAGGAAAGCAAACTGCCCCAAGACCTCCCTCTCAGAGAGAAGCCTCAGTCTGTTACCCTCTGGGTGCTCCAGAGCACATGAATTCCCCCTCAGCCTCAGGCAGAGCGTGTTCTCAGTCATGGCCTCTGGGGTCCCAGGAACTCCTGCTTATACCCAAAACCAAGATAGTCGCGGCTGTCTGGGAAGCTCCAGACCACCAAAGAGGTCCCAAGCAGCGATGGCACACTGAGATTTTCCCGCAGGCCCGGGCTGGGAGTGCTCAGACTCTCTGGGTCGGAGAGAGCGCTGGCTGGCGCCTGCACGCACCTCTCTCAGTGGAGGGTGTGGGACGTGACTCAGGCTCTGGTAGCGCAGCGTGCACGTGAAGAGTGCAAAAGACTTTCTACTGGCTGGTGCCTGCACGCACCTCTCTCAGGGGGAGGTGTGGGGCACCACTCAGACTCTGGTAGCGCAGCGTGCATGTGGAGAGTGCAAAAGGCTGTGTTTCTGCCTGTCCTTCACAGGAGCCGCCACCCAGATGCCTCTCTCAGGCGCACTGGCAGCTCAGGGACCAAGACCTGACTTCTTCACCACACTCTCTCTGGCTCAGCGCCAGGGGTGGCTGTCCTGGGTCTGGGGATTTAAGCCCCTGTCCCTAATCGCCCCGATTCCCACAACCCCCCCTCCCCCACGCGACCCTTTGCTATTTTTGTGTGCTTTCAACCAGACTCCAAGTTAATACTGGTCACCAGTCACAGGGCACTCTTGTACTGGGGTATTACTTTCCAATGGGACGCTTCTGGTGGCTCCCTCCCCCTTTTGTTTATCTTCCAATATCAGTCTGACATTCCCACCCCACTTTACCTGCCCACTGGCGTCTTCGGCCCCCCTAGAGATCCAGAAGTGTATAATTCTAATCTCAGGCAAATTTCATGGGTGATCAGAGTTCTTTGGCAGGTAATGAGCTCACTTTAGGGTACAGGTTGAAATGGCGCCTCCTCCTACTTCCCCACCATCTTGGTTCCCACCCCACCCATAAGAGACTCTTAATCTTACAAAACAGACTGAGGGTTGCTGGAAGGAGGGGAGTTGGGGAGGGGGGTTGGGTTATGTACATTAAGGTGGGTATGTGATATGGTGATTGCTGTGAAGTGTGTAAGCCTGACGATTCTCAGACCTGTACCCCTGGAGCAAATAGTACATTATATGTTAATAAAAATAACGTTAAAAAAGTATCATTTAGGGGCACCTGGGTGGCTCAGTGGGTTAAGGCCTCTGCCTTCGGCTCAGGTCATGATCACAGGGTCCTGGGATCGAGTCCCACATTGGGATATCTGCTCAGCAGGGAGCCTGCTTCTCTGTCTCTGCCTGCCTCTCTGCCTACTTGTGATCTCTATCTGTCAAACAAATAAGTAAATTTTTTTTTTAAGTATCATTTATATTAGTACCCAAACCTCTGAAATCTTTAGGTGTAAATATAAAAAATATGTACAAGAACTATATGAGGAAAACTACAAAACTCTCATGAGAAAAAAAATCTAAATAAATGGAGAGATATTCCACGTTCATGAAGACTCAATATTGTTAAGATGTCAGTTCTTCCCAACTGATCTTAGATTTAATCAAAATTCAAGCAAGTTATTTTATGGCTGTCAACACTCACTTACTAGTTCCACAAGTTTTCTTGTCAATTCTTAGGAAATTTTTACATAAACAATCATATCATCTGCCAATACAGTTTTGTTTTTTCCTTTTCAATCTGTAGTACATCTTTTATTTCCTTTTCTTGTCTTATTGCACTAGCTAGGACTTTAGTACAATGCTGACTAGGAGTGGTAAAGAGTGGATTTCCTTGCCTCATTGCCAGCTTTTAGGGGGAACACATCTAGTTTCTCACTATTAAGTGTGATGTTAGCTAGATTTTTATACAATTCTTTATCAAATTGAGTTTCTTTTCTTATTTTGAGAACTTCCATCATGAATAAGTTTCCTTATATAATAAATGGGGATTTTGTCCAATGCCTTTTCTCATTCTACTAATATGGTCATGATTTTCTTTTCTTTAGCATATTGATGTTATGGATTACATTAATTTTTGAATGTTGAACCAAACTAGTATACCTGGAATAAATCCCACTTGGTAGTGTGAATAATTTTTTATATATTACTAGATTCAATTTGCTAACATTTCATTGCAAATTTTTAAATCTATGTTTGGCAGAAATATTGGCTTATAGTTTTACTTTCTTGTAATGTCTTTTTCCGGTTTGGTAATTACGATAATGTTGGCTTTTATATTCTGGAAGAGATTGTAGAGAGTTGGTGTAATTTCTCTCTTAAATGTTTGGTAAAATTCACCAGTGAACCCATCTGCGCCTGCTGCTTTTGGTTTTGAAAGACTATTAATTATGGATTCAATTCCTTTAATAGATAGAGGTATATTCAGAGTATTTCTCCCTGTGTTTTGATATATTTTGTCTTTTAAGGAATTGGTCAATTTTTTTTTTTTTAAAGATCTTTATTTATTTGACAGAGAGAAAGAGAGAGAGAGAGAGAGAGACGAGAGAGGGAACACAAGCAGGGGAATTGGAAAGGGAGAAGCAGACTCCCTGCCAAGCAGGGAGCCCAATGCTGGACTCAATCCCAGGACCCTGAGATCATGACCTGAGCCTTAGGAAGATGGCTAACAACTGAGCCACCAGGCACCCGGAATTGGTCAATTTCATCTAGGTTATCAAATTTGTGGGCAAAGAGTTGTTTACTGTCATTTTACTGTTCACAGGATCTGTAGTGATGGCACATCTTGCATTCCTAATTTCAATAATTTGAGGTTTTTTTATTTTTTGATAACCTGGCTAGAGGCTATCAATTTTGATCTTTTTAAAGAATCAGCTTTTTTGTTTCCTTGATTTTTCTCTGTTCATTTCCTCTTTTCAATTTCACTGATTTTTGCTGTTTTACTTCTTTTCTTCTGGTTACTTTGGATTTATCTTTTTCTAGTTTCCTAAAGATGAAGCTTAGATGAACCATTTTGTACCTCTTTTCCTAATGTATCTATTCAATGTTATAAATTGCCTTCTAAGAGCTGCTCTCACTGTATTCCACAAATTTTAACAAGTTGTATTTTCAAAACATTTTTATAATTTCTCAAGACTTCTTTTACCATGTTATTTAGAAGTCTGTTGGTTAAGCTCCAAGAACTTTGGGATCTTCTGACTAGCTTCCTGCCAGTTTTCTGGCCTCCAGAACTATATCCTAAGTTTCTATCATTTTAAGTCACTATATTCATGGAAACTTTTATAGTGGCAATAGGAAACCACTACAATACTCTTGTACTATACATACATGCTGAGAACATATCATCTTTTTGAACCTCAGTCTTTCTTCAGAATGGTCTGGCCATGATCAGGGCTCTCTGATTTTGTTGCTTTCCTATTTCCCTATTAAATTGGTGGTGGTATCACCTGTAAAAGCCTTTTCCAATTTATATGTTAATGTTCCACTCAAGATATTAACTGGTGTTCTATAGAAAAGGAAGAAGAGAGATAGTAGGGGAAGGTAATATTCTTAAATATGTGAAAAGTAAAGAATATTTGACTTGAAAATCAGCCTTTCAGAAAGCTGCCATATTTGAGAATGCAAGGACCTAATATAAAGAGGAATCTAAAGCATGAACACATTACATTTGATTAGAGCATTAGTGCAAAGGCAGTATTACTTAACAGTCTCATTGCTAGGTCATCAACTCAGTGATCAATGGGCTCTGTTCCAGATCTTGTCTTATCCTTTCATATTATGCTTATTATGCTTATGTGGTTTTTTTTTTGTGTTTAACAAAATGAGTTTATCAACTACTTTTTTAAAAAGATTTTATTTATTTATTTGACAGAGAGAGAGATCACAACTAGGCAGAGAGGCAGAGGGAAGGGAGGAAGCAGGCTCCTGCTGAGCAGAGAGCCAGATGTGGGGCTCAATCCCAGGACCCTGAGATCATGACCCAAGCTGAAGGCAGAAGCTTAACCCACTGAGCCACCCAGGCGCCCTCAACTACTTTTGAGGGAAAAAAAAATTATTTGTCAAATGATCATTCTTCAGCAAATACCTGAAATAATTTTTGGTGTTCTACTTTAATCCATGACTTCATTCTATCTTATAAACTATCACTACTCTGTAATGCACCATTTAAAAGTTCTCACTGTCATTAAGTTTAGGAAATGCTACACTGTAAGACTAACAAATAATTTGAATTTCTGTGAAGGATGAGTAACTGTCAATGATAAAAAATATAAATCAGATTTTCTAAAATGTCTTTATTTTAAAAACCTATACAGTTCCAATTTAATAAAAAATATTGCCATGAAATATCTAATTATACAGCAACAGAAATACAGTTAGTTAGAGGTTATCCAAAAATAAATTCACAATTTTAAGGTTGGAATACATTTTTCAAATAAACAATTAAAAGATTTTTGTTTCAGATGGTTTTCCTCTTAAACATTCCAGATAAACATGCTGAGTCTTTTGAACTAGAACCAGACAACCTCTCAATAATGACAACTGCTTCTATTAACTTGAGAAATAACTTCAAACCATTCAATTACTGATTAAGTCACAAAACACTTCTAAAAAAGCCAAATAAATCACTGCTTTAAAATGTATACGTTTTGAAAATGAAATCTACACCTCAATTATGAAGAGGAAGAAACCTTTGTAGAAAAAAAGTTGAGTCTTCCTGACTGGTTGACTGATTTTCTATCAAATTTATCCTACTCAGACTACTTTCACAATATCCTAAAAGAGTGTGAGGTGTTAAAATATGAAAAACTTCTTTGGCCCTTTAGAGAGAGGTACCTTAAATGTAAACAAGTGTAATGACAGCCTTCCAGATGTAGGCATCTATGTCCTATATTGAGTAGAGATGTATGTAATTTGTTTCTCAAAGACTTAATTTCCTTTCCAATGATAGATCTAATATATTGAGATATGTTTTCAAATACCTTAAAAATGGAAATTCATATAAGGAATACTTTCAAAAGATCAGAGAAAAGCATTATATAATATTACAATTGTAAGTTTTATTAACAGTAAATGTTTGCATTTATTTTTAAAAGCTTAGCTCTTGCTAAGTGTTTTTTAACAAAAGCTAGTAAGCAAGAATCATTTGCCGTACAGAAACTATATTCACAAGCAAGACTTTAATCAAGTGGGAGCTAAAAAACACTGGAAAAAATACAAAGCAAAACACTGCTATGTGTCAATTAAACTTTCTATCACACCGAATATACTGTATTTAGAATGACAGGCATACTGAAATGAACAGAAAACCAATTTTGTGGATTCAGGCTAAGACTACCATTAAGAACATGCTATCCATGATTTCCTTTAAAAATTTTTCTTTAAACCAAATCACTTGAACAAAAAAGGTCTTTTTTTCACGAAGGGAAGACAATCTGTATTTACCAAACAGACCCTCCTTTCATATTAAAATAGCCAACGGTATGAACCCTAGCTCTTCTTCCCAGATGCTACTACTTATATATGACTTTGCATGATGACTTATAGAATTACTTTTCTGGTAACAGTGCCATGGCCATAAGTAATCCATTTTTTAAAAAGCAATATCAAGTGCAAGTCTAGAAAACTTCCTTTAAAGAATTACCCAAACCCAGCACACAATGCAGTATTGCTATCACACAAGCTGAGCAATACACCTTATAAACGTGTGTGTGATGGTACCCCACACGAAAGACCACCTCGTAGGGAGTTTTTGTAGTGTTGCCAAGTTAATAATTCTTTCAAGGCACTAAAGAATTATGTAGCTGGATTTTCCAAAAGATAATTAACAACCTCTTAAACTGTTACAAAGCCCTGAGTCAGAACTTTCAATAGTTTCCTGAAGTTAAAAGATTTCAGACAAAATGGTATATTTGTTTATTTTATAGAAAATTACAAGACCATTTTGCATTTTGGAGGAAAGAAGTCACATTTATGAAACAAAGTCATGTGGACTGTACAGGAAAAGCAAAACATTCAGCAATATTATCTTTCTTACACACTTTGTACATGTCCATCATCACCTCTCGTTATGGATTTACGCACCAAATTGATGTGGCAAATCACCCTTCCTGTACCTACTGCTTAAATCCTCAACAACATAAAAATTTCCATTTGAACCTCAGGTTCCCATCTCTTCCTTAGTCACAAAAAAGAATGAAAGCTGGAAAAGCAATACTCTGACAGAAAAGGAGGTAGAAAATGCCAATGTAGCAACTTACAATTTTAATTCATCAGCTCCACTAACTCGTTCATATTCTCATACTTTAGTTTCATCCTCTACTAACACCATTTATCCGTAAACTAAGTCTCAATCTAAAGAATTTTCCCCCTCACTATAGCAAAACAATGTACACGTGAGACAGCATTAAATAGTTCTTCCTCAAATTTAATGTTCTAAAGAAGTACAACTGTGATTATTAATACTGCTATAGTTTTATACATGTATATATATATATAAGCTCCAAGGCTATCATGATTATCAAGTAATATCAGTAAGCATTCCTATCATAATATTCAAGCAAATAAAATTAGGTTGCGTTTTTGAGAGAAAAAAAATATTTTGAGACTGTCACAAGGAGATTTAAAGACAAATGACATTTTCGACAAGGCACACATAGTATGTGAAAATCTATTACCTTCCCCATTCACTACAAATTTAAAGCTAACTTATTCTAATGTTGAATATGTGTCCCACCACCCCCACCCTGGCTCCAAATGAATTAACAAACCCTTCCAATTAACAGACATTTAACCCCAACCCAATTATGATTTATAACAGTTGGGAGGAAGGGAAGAAATTCTGTCACCCCCCCAAATTTAGGAACTTAATGTTGACTATAACTTTAAATCTTGCAAACACAAACAAACTATTAAGATAATTCAGGTTGTTTCTTGATTTATATTTAATGAAAATTCTATTCCATTCAGGGGGAGGAGAGAAAAGGGAGTTGTTTAATGGGTATAAAGTTTCAGTTCTGCAAGACGAGAAAGTTTTGGATAGCCATTTAATTATCATGAATATACTTAACACTACACTTAAAGATTGTGAAGATGGTAAATTTCATGTTAAATGTTTTTACAATTAAAAAAATGCAAAGAAGAATTCTATTCCAAAAATTCAATTTTTACACAAACTATTACTATATCATTTTAGATACTCTTGACAGGATAGGTGCTTTTCCTTTGGACTTTTTCTTAAAGCCAGATGTATTAAACTGTATAGCTTACAAAGCAACTGTCAATTAAATGACACTAAAAACTGGCTAAAAAATCTTTTTTATTATTCTATCAAGTCTACTCTTTCTGCTTACTGCTTTGATGAAATCTACATGAATTCTTAAACTCCTTCTTTCTCTAAATTCAAACACTGACTTTTCCTTCTTACTTGTTTCAACTCCATACTGTCTCCCTATCCTATCCCATCACTAAGTCTCTTACTTTATAAGCGTAACTAATTCCTAGTCGGAAAGGGTCCAAAATTCATAATAAACAAGAACATGACCCAGTAAGCTTTGAAATTCCAATTGGACAAATCTCAAGCAGCATGCATTTCAATATGCTAAAATGCTCTTACAGGCTGAAGCCATCAAAGATAACAAATTTAAGAACACTATTTTCAACATCAATTAATCTTATGTCTCAGTAACTAGCTGGTCAATCTGCAATATTTTAAAATTACAAACATCTTGTCTAATTATGATTTGGCCAGCTAAACTAAACATCTGTCTAATATACTATTCCTACACTAATGCAAAATGATCCTCTTTTAAAAGGCCTTCTTGCTCCCAATAAAATTAAATACAAATATAGTATAAGCAGTAAGAACGTTTAATTATGTGAACAAAAAGGAGTAGAATAGCACCATCTAGTAAGTTGGGTGTGAGTTTCTGGCAACAAAGCTGATAATCTTAGAGGAGAATACATAGTAGGAGTGAGGGGTACAGAGAGGGAATCCAAATGCTACTTAATGACAACTCTTCTGAAACATTAGGAAGAAATGTTATTAGTACCTCTGGATCCCTTCTTGGCTCTAGATTTCTTCAAATGCACAACTGCTGCATGATAGATTCTGTGTGCTAAGATGCTGACCATTTTTTCAACGTTGTGTTATCTAGCCCCTGAGGCCCAATAAATACGTTTTTGAATGAATGTCTGCTATGTTTTATTTAATGATTCTAGGAAAAATAAAAGCTCTTCTGAGGCACATGATGATGAGCTGATGAGAAGGAAACATATCTAACTGGGAAAGTGCTGCTGAGAGACATATAAGAGGTAGCGATTTCACAGAATTAGAAGAAGGTCATTTAAACAACTCAGTTCTTAATCTTATTCTTGCTCACAAACACAAAATAAACTTAAAATAATTCTTCAGATACTTGAAAACATGAATAGAGAAACACCTTCTATTCACTGAACAAATTTCAAAATAGCAACCTTATGACTCTTTGTGATAGTTTATATTAATTGTATTTTATATGTATGGAGAAAAAATAAACTAGTGTGAAAAATGAAATTGTCTTTTAGGGATGTAAGTTTAAGCACTGCAAGCTCCAAAGACAAAAAGGATTTAAGTAAAGTAGAGCTTTAGACCACAGAATTCACTGGATGGCCAAACCATGCACAAGTCAGCCAGGTGTTTCCTCCTCTCCAGCTGATCTAGTGGAAAAGAGATGGGCAGCCTATGGCATGGAAGAAAAAAAAAATCCTGACTTTTGCTATTTTCAAATCTAAAAGAAAACAACTTATTTCATTAAGTGAACATCATGTCAGATCTTCTATCTTTCTATAACCTTAAAATATGGCTTAAAAAATAGCCTCATTGGCCCTTTATTAGATAACAGAATCCATATAAATTTTCAAATTTAAAATTTATAAAAAATTTTATTTTTCTAAATCCTAGGTTATTCAGCTAAACACAGATATGGAATTACCGAGACTAAAAAATCAGCCAGCAAAGCTCACCACTATTTTCACCAGGACTTGCAAAGGCAAAAGCCATTAACTTGCCAGGAATATTCTTATATGTTGTCGTTGTAACAACAGAAAAAAACAAAACAAAATAAAACAAAACAAAACAAAACAAAAAAGAAAGAAAAAAAGAAGAACCAGAATCAAAGAAAGGAAAAAAATACCAGATAACTACACCCTTAAGAATAAGCTTGTACACAGTATATAGTAGACATCACTGTAAACAGCTGATATTTTTATAATCTAGCAGCAATGACCCCAAAACACTTATTAAATGTAGATTCGTCCTATAGACAGAGTAAGACTACTCATTCAAAGGCGGGAAAATGACCAGATGCTCTAGAATCAGTCTGAGTTTAAAAAAACAAACAAACAAAAAAGAAACTACCGGTAATCAGACATATTTCTGTAAATGTCCTGGTCACGCTTTCTAAAATATTTATTATTTATATTTATATTTATTATTAGGTTACTTACTATGTCTTGGATACTGCTGGCAATTTAAATATCCTCACCTGTTGGTATAAAGATAGTGATTTCTTACCAGCCTTAGCAACTGAAAGAAAATGGAAGTAGGGCTTATGATGAAGACAGAACCAGTATCACTGTCAGAATGAACAGATATGGATAAGAAAAAGATTGCTGCTTTGGGACAATGCGTTATCCTTCTCAGATCACTGGGGTACTATTCAGTACACAAGAAAAGCTACATGAGACCTCAGATGCCCAAAGAGGGCAACACTGTTTCACTGGTCAGATTAAGTCTGGATAAGTAAACCACAGGGAAAACTGAGGTACACTTTTCACAGACTTTTTTTTTAACGGTTGGTAAACAGAATAGTGTATAGATTAACATATATGAAAGGTAACTGTTAATGGTCAGTTAATAGGTACTCATTTTTGGCCACTTCCCCCACTTCAGTATCCCACTATGATTGCTTTTCCTTTCCATGTTAATCATCTTGAAATTTGGTTCAAGTTAAACAATTTTCCTTTTAAGTCTAGAAATTAAGCTAAATGGCAAAGTCACTACTCTCTCATTCCATGCTTCCATTTACTCTAAAAATTCAGAATCAATCATCTGTATAACTTTTTATCTTAAAAAGATAATCCTCTCTGCAGTATTAACTATGTATAACTTATATTCTAATTCTCTCATTTAACACATGTGACCTAATGGTTTGACTTGCCCCATTCATTCAATGCATGACTATTCTGAGTACCTCTGTCAACGCACTGTGTAAAATCATATAAACTGAAGGATAGCTGATCATAAGGAACTACATTTCTTGAGGTCTAACAAATTTATAAACTATAAGGAAAAAATGCAATAAAAACAAAAATAACAGGAGATCCTTAAAGGATTTTCCCCTTAGAAGTGACAAGCAAATTACCTATGAATTACATGAACTTGATGTTTCAAATTAAAAGAAACAAAAACAAAGCCACAACTTCAAACACTGTCTTGTGGAGGTTTTTTGTTCTGGCACATTTACAGTCTAATTACACCCTAGGAAAGAAACTATGATATTAAAAATTAATTCATTAGAACCTCCAACTAGCTTAATGGCTTACAAGAGCTCATGACCAATACTTCAGCTAAGAAAACACAGTTTCTTAATACAAAAGAATCCTTCGTTCAATAGCCTTGCGACAAATAGGACATTCACTCATTCGGTCTCCACAGAGCTGGCACGTTCCATGGCCACAGAGGAAAATCATATTCTTCAGACGATCCAAACACACAGGGCACATGGTCTGGAATGTGAGATAACAAAGTAATAAATGCTGAGACATTTTATGGTTTAAAACTGTAATAGGTAACAATTTTGTAACACCATTTTCTTTTGCTGTTTTAATCTTTTGTTACTCTAAAATTTAAAAAAAAAATTTTAATCTAAAAAATTTTATTTTTTTCCCCAAGATTTTATTTATTTATTTCAGAGAGAGGGAGTGAAAGAGAGACAGCACAAGAGGTGGGAGAGTCAGAGGGAGGAGTAGATGCCCCACTGAGCAGGGAGCCCAATGTGGGACTGCATTCCAGGACCCTGGGATCATGACCTGAGCTGAAGGCAGATGTTTAAGTGACTGAGCCACCGAGACACCCAATTTTAAAATTTTTAAACAGTTAAAATGTCATCCCTATAAAATGGAAATATTGGTTGTACTGTCAGGACTATATCAAAGGTACAACCTAAAATAAATACTACATAAAATAAAAAATGCAAATGCCATGGGATGTCTGGGTAGCTCAGTTGGTGAAGCGACTACCTTTGGCTCAGGTCATGATCCTGGAGTCCTGGGATCCTGGAGTCCCGGGATCCTGGAGTCCCACCTCAGGGTCCCTGCTTGGCGGGGAGTCTGGTCTGCTACTCCCTCTAACCTTCCCCCTTCTTGTACTCTCTCATTCTTCTCTCAAATAAATAAGTAAAATCTTTAAAAAAAATGCAAATGCCAAAATCCAATAGGAAATGGACAAAAATAGCCACATTTAGTCTAATTCCCCAACTCTGGGGTACTATGCTGTTCTTGTATGAAAATATGACAAATATATCAGGCCTACTGGAAAAGGGGAGCAGGGAAGAGATGTCCCTAAAAACACATGCCACACACTATGATACAATCTCAGCCCTATTATCACTCCCACTTTAAAAATGAGGAAATTGAGGCTTTGGTGGGGCTAAACACTTTCCACGGTGTGAATGGGATTCTGGAGCCCAGAGCTCTTGCTCTGAATCATGCTTCCCTGGATTACTATTAATGTAGAACCCCATTAGGTTAAAAATAATTAGCCTTAGTTACATATAAAAATAATTAGCCTGAGTTCTCTTCAGGAACTCAGAAAATTTTAGAAGTATGTTAGGTGTACTTCTGTGAAAACACTCTAGGAAAGATATCGATTCACAGTAACATATTTTATACTTTATAGTTATAAAAATATATTTTACCTTAATATGCCATAATACTTCATTCTGAATTACATCTTTTCCCAAATAACACAGAAATGAAATAACTAAAAAAGAATGTCTAAATCAATAAACCAAGCCTAAAGCCTATATGAAATATAGTTAACCAACTTCGACAATACCAGGGAGCATTATGGTGTGTGGGGGAAGGAACTGTAATCTAAATTGTTAACCACAGTCTTCTAAAGTAAATTTTCACATTTATCTAACTTGAAGTTTGAGAAACAAAGTTGTAGAAAATTGTATTTTTTTTATTTTAAAAAGCCAAACCAGTCTTTTAGTGCCATTAAAATAGTTCTTTTTCCTTAAATTTTCATGAGCTATATGCAGTTAATTAATAACTCTTATTTCCAAAAGTAAACACATCTGCACACAGCCTAGGTTAAGTTACTTTGAGATTAATATATGCTTAATACCACATGATATTACATTGGGATAATAGAAAGACTGGAGATTTAAAATTTAAAAAGGGTTATTCAGCTGCTATGTCCTGGTAACTCTGAAGGGGTCCCTGCAAGAAATTTCATCAAGGGCGGGGGGTGCCTGGGTGGCTCAGAGTTAAGGTTAAGCCTCTGCCTTCACCTCGGGTCATGGTCCCAGGGTCCTGGGATCGAGCCCCGCATCGGGCTCTCTGCTCAGTAAGGAGCCTGCTTCTCCTTCTCTCTGCCTGCTACTCTGCCTATTTGTGATCTATCTGTTAAATAAATAAATAAATAAATCTTTTTTAAAAATTTTAAAAAAAAAAAAAGAAAGAAAAAGAAATTTCATCAAGGGGCACCTTGGGTGGCTCAGTGGGTTAAAGCCTCTGCCTTTGGCTCAGATCATGATCCCAGAATCCTGGGATCGAGTCCCTCATCAGGCTCTCTGGTCAGCAGGGAGCCTGCTTCCTCCTCCTCTCTCTCTGCCTGCCTCTCTGCATACTTGTGATCTGTCTGTCAAATAAATAAATAAAATCTTTTAAAAAAAAAAAAAGAAATTTCATCAATCCTCAGAAAATGAATTTCCTATAATTGTTTAAATATTTTAGTGACACAATATGGTCATGAAGATTATTTAAGGGAGAAGGAACTTCTTTGGAGTGCTAAACCTGGGTAAAGGTAGAGCTGAATTTTTAAGGATATACAATAGGGCTCAAAAAGTGCCATTATTCATTTTAAGAACAATTTTAATTCACCATTAGGAGATGAAATGCTTTCCACAGATGTATTCATAAATCAGTTTTACCTTTCTATAAGTGTCTCACGGGAAAGGAAATGAGATTCTGAGGAGTTTCAAGATTTCTGAAATGTTCTATTTTATATTAGAATGAGCAAAATATGTTCCTATTTTTATGTTCCTGCATAAGAACTGGTAAGTCAATGTTTATCTTGAATTCACTATACAGTAAGTATTACTAGGAGTGAGATTTCAAAAGAAAAACTAGCTTAGAGTTTTCATCTTTTTACATGGTGTTTAAATTCCTAGTATATATATATGTATGCTTCATTCTAAATTACTGTAGCTACCATATTACTCTATCACAAGGGTCATTAGTTATCCTATTTAGTGACTATGTTACTTTCTTATATTCAGTAGAAAAGATGAAAGTGATTATTAATAACTGCACGGCAACACTGATGTGATACCCAAACTAAAGAAATAACACCCTCTGCTTCTCAATCCTTTGGATCTGATTTAATTGCTGGGTCAAATGATAAGGCTGGGGCAGGTGGCAGACAGACTTTCTTACCTATTATATAAATGTAACAAGTCTTAACTAACATCTTTATTTTACTGTTGCTGCTATTAAATAATGAGTAGATAAAAGAGTACTTCTGTTGGCATGTATAAGATATGAAGAACAAGTTTAAAGGATGGAATGCTACCCTATCTTTTGAAGCTACTCCACACATCCTCCCAAATGCTTTCCATCTACCCCTCACCGATACCAACTATTCTAAATATTACATTTTTCTTTCCTTTGCTTTTCTTTATGGTGTGCGTGTGTGAGAGAGAAAGAGAAAGTGAATATGTATGTGTGTGTGTGTGTATACTACTTTCTACCTAAGTATCACATCTATACAGAAATGTGCACAAGTCATAAATGTACAGCTTGATAAAAGTTCACAAACTGATCAGACGTATGTAATCAGCACTTTATCTATCCCTCTATAAAGAAATGCCCCTTGTGCTCCCTTCCCGCCATCCCAGCCAAGAAAACCACTACCCTTGGTGTTTTTTTTTTTTGGTTTTTTTTTTTTAAGATTTTATTTATTTATTTGACAGACAGAGATCACAGGTAGGCAGAGAGGCAGGCAGAGAGAGGAAGGGAAGCAGGCTCCCTGCTGAGCAGACAGCCTGATGCAGGGCTTGATTCCAGGACCCTGGGATCATGACCTGAGCCGAAGGCAGAGGCTTTAACCCACTGAGCCACCCAGGCGCCCCACTACCCTTGGTTTTAAACACCATCTGTACAATTGTTTCCAAGTTTGTGTCCCCAAACAATATCCTGCTTAGTTTTATGATTATAATGACAAACTTTTCCAAAGTGTTTTTACTAATTTATATTCCCAACAGCAGTATGTGAGTTACGGCTGCTACATATTCTAACACTTTGTACTGACAATTTCTAACACTGAGTTTTCCATGCAGTCAGGCAGGTGAGAAAAGACACCTAACTGTAGTTTTAATTTTCATTTCTTCTTCTTCTTTTTTTTAATGTAAGATCTATGCCCAAAGCGGGGCCCAAACTCACGACCCTAAGATCAAGAGTACATGCTCAGGGCACCTGGGTGGCTCAGTGGGTAAAAGCTTCTGCTTCAGGTCGGGTCATGATCCCAGGGTCCTGGGGTCGAGCCCCGCACTGGGTTCTCTGCTCAGCAGGGAGCCTGCTTCCCCTCCTCTCTCTCTGCCTGCCTGTGTATTTGCAATCTCTGTCGCTCAAATAAATAAAATCTTAAAAAAAAAAAAAAAAAAAAAGAGTACATGCTCTACTGACAGAGCCAGCCAGGCTCCCCAACTTTCATTTCTTGATGACTGATCTGACTGAGCATTTTTCACATTTATTGGTCATCCATGCGTTTCTTGTTTTGGAAAGTACCTGATTAAATCTTTGAATCACATTACCTTTTGCAAAATATTCAAATACTATAATTGATACCCTAATATAAACCATGATTACTACATAAAACACTAGTATTTTTTTTTAATTTTTAATTTTTTATAAACATATATTTTTATCCCCAGGGGTACAAGTCTGTGAATCGCCAGGTTTACACACTTCACAGCACTCACCAAAGCACATACCCTCCCCAATGTCCATAACCCCACCCCCTTCTCCCAACCCCCCTCCCCCCAGCAACCCTCAAGACACTAGTAGTTTTAAAGAAAAATATTGAGTGCCATTCTCAGAATCATCATTTACCAAGAAGAAAAATCATTATTACCTGCTCTTTAATGTCCTGTAATTGCTGCTGCAACTTTTGCACATCTGCATTGACATTGGTATTATCTTTGTCCTTTTGTAACACTGGAATATTTCCACTTGCTATAATATAATAAATATAAATAAAATATTTTAATGTATGATTGTTTTGACATAGCAATGATTTTTTATTTCTAAAATTATTACTGCTTTATTAAAAACACAAGACTATTATTAAAGTCCTCTTTAAAATTTTTTCTCATTCATGGACAACATATACAGTAGTGACATTCGTATTAT
This sequence comes from Mustela nigripes, assembly GCF_022355385.1. Lineage (NCBI taxonomy): Eukaryota > Metazoa > Chordata > Mammalia > Carnivora > Mustelidae > Mustela > Mustela nigripes. The sequence goes on along the minus strand of NC_081564.1, from coordinate 43,113,539 downwards.
ACTCATTCATTTATAATCTTCAGAAAGAAACACGTTTGCACATTATTTTCTAATTATATTTAACTCTGCTAGACAACAATCTACACACAGATTTCTGGGTTTTCCAAGGTACTACGTGCTTCCTTTGGCAAGCTCACAAATACATTTTATGCTTGTTTTCTCTGCTCCCGCATTATACGAACTGACGAATGTAGACAGCACAGCACGTTTTAGTCAGTTTTGGCAGCAAAAATTATAAAGTCTCTTAGATGATGTTTATGAGAACACACAAAAACCTAGGCTTCTTCCCCCTGCCCAACCCTCCTTGCTACTGATCCGAGATGAGGAACTCCGTGAAAGAAAAGCTGTGATCAGTGAGTCTGGTAAATGGTGGGAAATTTTTTATTTCAATTTTAACAACTCTCTAGACTTTTACTTTTAACTCTAGTTAATTTGTCCCTGGGATTTTTATTCTACTCTACTGCTGATAAAGACAGAAAGCCCTGGGCAAAAGTGGTTGCTAATCTTCTTCCTCATGTGTACACAGAACAAAAAATCAAAGATACCATCCAAGTTTATATCTAGTGCAGAGATGAAAAATATTTTTATACAGCTATAGTATTAAGAAGATTGAAAAGTAAATAACTTGCTTTTTATTTTTCCATTTCTTCACTGAGTTACACTTCAAGATATCTACAGTTACTCTGTCCCAAATAAATACTACTCTATAAAATATGGACATGCACTAGGTAAAACCTGCTACACAAAGGAATGAGGCATTAATACTTGTGTAACTGAAAAAATAATTTGTAATACGCTATTCCACCAAGATACACTAAATTTAATCTTAAAAAGAGCACATTTTCTTTAAGCAAGAATACAGCAATTTTCTTTATATCCTACACAGAAGTTTCTCAAAAGACAAATGCTTCAAGTTCTATCATAGTGTAAGCTAGAACAATAAAATTTCAAGTTTCCTGTAACAAGAGCATACCCCACCTGTTGCTCTGTAGATTCGGGTCACGTACCCTGTACTTTACAAGGTAATAGTGTACTACACATGAGATGAGATCTTCATGAAAGTCCCAATAAGAAAACAAAGAAAAAGCTCAAGAAAATACACTTACAGATGTCATCAGAGGCATCTTCTGAACTTTTCCCTCCACAACACATAATGAAAGGCACTCTTCGTTCAACAACTGCCCGACACTGCACGCACTTCTTCATCAGACTAGCACAGTCTGCGGAAGAACAATAGGATACTTCTTACAAGAGACAATGCAAACAAGAGGGCTACCCTTCTCAGTTTTATAACTGAAATCTCACACTGAGATAAACATCAAACGACTTCTATGAATACACGATTCTACCTTCTTAAAATATTATCAACTTATGAATGTATATTCTTCTTAGGCAGCCTCTAGAAGAGAGAGCCCATTGTTATGAAAATAATGACATTTTCTAACATATCAGACAAATTGTGAAAAGGGATTTTTCTGGTTTTTTTTAATAAAAAATATTTCAAGATCTTAAGGCTTGAGAATAAAGGAGAAAGATACTTCTAAGTTTTAACTAATATAGAATTAATTATACAGTTGCTCACATAAACTATGTTGAAGAATTCTTTTCCCTCTCTTTCTAGTAAACTGATGTAATCTAATGAGGAAATTGTTTAGTAACCACTTTTTCAAAGTAGCGGTCAAGAAAACATCAGCTATGTATCATAATGGACTTTCTAATATTTATATATCAGAGGAATGCTCTCCCATCCCAAAGAAGAAATGCATAGGCACTGGAGGTTCCTCAAAATGTTGAAAATAGAACTGCCCTATGACCCAGCAATTGC
>NC_081564.1:43090344-43111614 GCF_022355385.1 Mustela nigripes | reverse complement strand
ACAAAACAAACTGAGGGTTGCTGGGGGGAGCGGGTTTGGGAGAAGGGGGTGGGATTATGGACATTGGGGAGGGTGTGTGCTTTGGTGAGTGCTGTGAAGTGTGTAAACCTGGCGATTCACAGACCTGTACCCCTGGGGATAAAAATATATGTTTATAAAAAGTTAAAAAAATTTTAAAAAATGCATAGGCACAATTATAGGTTGTGGATTATTAATTCTACATCTAGTTGTTAATTATTTACAAAATAACATACAGTTCAATATATCCTTTCCCATTAGCATTTACTATGAAAGTATATTCCATATCCTTAGTCTATGCACCAAGTGTCTTTATCATTTCAAAAACATGGAAAATAAATGACAACTGTGACAGGTATCCAGGGATAATTTATGATCAGGCACTAAACTTTAACAAAGCACAAAACCACAGATGTGGACAACATGGGGGACATACTCCCAATGGTGCTTATGCCAGTGGACAGAGAAGGGTAATAAAGGCCAATCTCATGTCAAGGCCTAAAGAGAGATGGGTCTGATGCTGGTTTACGCACAAAGCACTAGGTAGGAGCTAATGCTAGTAGAAACCTCATTTGGGATTTGTCTTATATCTGAGGGCCAATCTTTTTCTTAAAAATTTAAAGAGCTAATAATTTAAGTGACTCACTGCATAATATATAACCACAATTATCTCAAATTCTTTTAACTATTATGTTAGGTTGTTATATTGCCTATATAAAATCTTTCTTCCTTCCCTCCAAAACAGATACATTCTTTCAAGGCACTATTTTGTACTCTTCAAGGTTCCAAGATTCTGCTTCACATTCCTGGGATGTAGGTAATGGACTAAGTGCTTCACTATACAGTCCTTGAAAGACAGGCATTTTCCACCTCAATGTCATCTTCCTTAGCTAATAAATGTTTAACTAAGTGTCTATACAATGGAGAAAACAACCTACTTCTTAGTGTTGTGAAAATAAATGAGGAAACACTCTAAAAGACATTAAAATATCTGGAGCACCTGGGTGGCTCAGTGGGTTAGGGGTACGACTCTTGATTTTGACTCAGGTAATGATCTCAGGGTCATGAAATAAAGCCCCATGTCCGGCTCCATGCTAGATGTGGAGACCAACTGCTTCAAATCCTCCCTCTCCCGTTGCCCTGTCCCTGGTGCTCGCACACTCTCTCTCTCTCTTAAACAAAAATGTCTGGTACAAGGTAAGAGCTTAATCAAAGTTAGCTGCTACTCTTGTTACATATGAATGAAAAGACAATGTAAAAACGTTGGGAAACTCCTGGAGAAAGTACTGCAGCATGAGCTGAAAATTTGTATTATCAACTACTCATTATAACCAACTTTCAAGTCTCTGTAGGTCTTACTTAGGTATAGGACTGGGGGCAGGGGGCGGGTGGCTAACTACAGCCTCCAAGCCAAACCCAACCAGGTGCCTGTTTTTGCTCAGACTTTTTTTTTTTTTTTTTTTTTTTTTTAAAGTAGGCTCCACACCCAATGTGCAGCCCTAGGCACAGGGGCTTGAATTCACAGTCCTGAGATCAAGACCTGAGCTAAGATCAAGAGACAGATCCTTAACAGACTAAGCCCCCCAGGTGCCCTCAGGTACCCGTTATTGTAAATAAAGTATTAATGAAAAGCAGTTCCACCTATTCATTGACATATCTATCATCTATAGTTGTCTTTGCACTATAATGGCACAGCTGAGTAATAAGAGTTTTAAGTAGTTACTACAGAACACATGGCCCACAGAGTCAAATATATTTATTATGTGACCCTTTAAAGAAAAAGTATGCTAGCCCCTAGACTACGAAAACTTAAGTAACCTGAGCTCTCTTTACTTAAGACTGAAATCCACAAGTCCTCCTACAGTTGATAATAGCCATTATACTAGTCTTTGGAAAACAAAAACAATTATGTGAGGAGAATATTACAGGAGGAAACCTTGATCCTTTCTTTAGCTGATGAGCTCCTATCAGAATGAAAAAAATCACCAAGGCTATGCCAATGAAATTAATCTATCATATAATTTGTGTATTACTTAGATATTATATTGAAAATCAGTACCTACTGACTGAACTTTTATTTATGAGAGATTTTATTTATGAGAGAGCGAGCGCACGAGCGGGAAGCTGGAGGGAGTGACAGAGGGCAAGGGAGAAGCAGACTCCCCACTGAGCAGGGAGCCAACAGAGCTCCATCCCAGGACCTGAGATCATGACCTGAGTTGACAGACACTTAACCAACTGAGACACCCAGGCGCCCCTTGAACCATTTTAAAATAGAAAATACCATGCTTTACATTGAGCCCATTTAAGTAAGGTATAAGTTGTTACACTTGCTTAAAATCCTCCAGTGATAAATGAAAACAAAAGGAAGAGGAGAATGTTGAATAGTACATGAATATGTAAAGAACAAGGGGAAGTATAAAAAGCAAAGGTGAGGATGTGGAGAAAGGGGAACCCTCCTACACTATTGGTAGGAATGCAAGCTGGTACAGCCACTCTGAAAAACAGCATGGAGGTTCCACAAAAAGCTGAAAATAGAGCTACCCTACAGCCCAGCAATCGCACTACTGGGTATTTACCCCAAAGATACAAATGTAGTGATCTGAAGGGGAACGTGCACCTGAATGTTTATAGCAGCAAAGTCCACAACAGCCAAACTATGGAAAGAACCTAGATGTCCAACAACAGATAAATGGATAAAGAAGAATGGAATACTGTGCAGCCACCAAAAGAAATGAAATCTTGCCATTTGCAAAGACATGGATGGAACAGAGGGTTTATGCTGAGCGAAATAAGTCAATCAGAGAAAGACAATTATCATATGATCTCTCTGATATGAGGAATTTGAAAGGCAGAGTGGAGGGATCCTGGGGGTAGAGAATGAAAAAATGAAACAGGATGGGATGGGGAGGGAGACAAACCGTAAGAGACTCTTAATCTCATGAAACAAACTGAGGGGTGCTGGGGTGTGGAGGTAGAGAGAGGGTGGCTGGGTAGAGAGAGGGTGAGAGTGATGGACACTGGGGAGGGTATGTGCTGTGGTGAGCAGTGTGAAATATACAAGCCTGATGATTCACAGACCTGTACCCCTGGGGCAAATAATACATTATATGTTAATATTTAAAAAAAAAAAAAAAAAAAAAGCAAAGGCATTTGAAAGAATATGTTTAGGAGATATTTTAAAACATCACTTGTACTTTAATATACTCTCCCCAAAAGTCCTATAACCTCTTCTGACATAAAGATTAAGAAAGATTAAGAAGACCAGACATTATAGTGCCAAATGGTTGCTGTGGTGGAACTCAGTAGTGGGGAAAGTGTGCAGGAGGGCAATATCAAGGTGAAGACAAATGAGAATGTGCTAATTTTAATCGTGAGCAGGGCTAGACTAAATGTTTCAAAATTCATTTTTGGAAATAAATTTCTATTGTGTGTGAGGAGATCATTTTGTGCTGATACAAATGAATCAAAAGGCGAGTTAGTAGAAGATAGCTTATTCTGTCTTTGCTAACACTCAGGAGTGTTAGGAATGACACAGGTGACATTATACATAGTACAGAGGAAGAGATGGAAGGTACTATAGAGGCCACCAGTGTTTTTGTTTATGGGTTATTAAAACAAAACAAAATAAAACAAAACACTCCAAGCTATAATTTGTTTTATTTTCTATTTTTATACTGAGTAAGTTTTGTATGGGCTACTTACTCTCACAAGCACACATGTGTCCACAAGGCTGAAAAAGAACAGCTGCTTTCTTGTCAGAGCATACCACACATTCTTCAATCTACAAAAAAGTGGTTAGAGCACAAGTGTGAACATCTATAGATAAATCTCCTAACTCTAACAGTTCCTCTTGTATCCAAGTGTATTTCCTCTATAGGGCAACACTCTCAGCACAGGAAACTTAATATGTACTCCTCGGTCCTCTATTCTTTTGGTTACTCATTTTTTTACCCTTATATACCCTGACCCTTCACAGGTTCTATTTCTATATTAGTCTCCCTACCTGTCCCAAAGAATGATAAAGAAAACATTTCCTTTGTGGTAAGAAGGACCAAAATAGACTTTTTTTCCCCCCAAAACTAATTTGACAGAAAAATTCAAAAAACAAGTATAAAAATAAATGTAAGGTAAGCTAGATTTCTAATATTAATAAAAACCCAGTCAGATTAGCAGACGGCCAGAACCCATGTGGAATTTGTTTCTTCACATTGGAGGAACTTTCCCTGGACTTGGTTAGCTCCCCCACACTGGTGGGAGTGCATGGCTTTGGGCTGTTCTTTCTCCCTAATCTCTAAAGCCACAAGTCTTCCACAACCTATTCATAATTTCCCTCAATTTTACCTCCTCTTCATCTCCACTTCTTCAGAGTTTTGAGTGCGTAGCTACTTCTTAAGCTGGCTCTTGGCTTTTCTCACCCCCCACCCATCCCCCTGCCCTTGCTTCGCATTCATCTTTCACCTGTTCTCCTCTCTTCTGATACACGTTCACATTTACCTATATCTGTGCCACTTCATAGTAGTGTCCAAAAGTGATGACCACCAGTCACCTATAATCTCACCTAACTAATCTAATAGTGTACACATGCTCTCCACGGACTCTCCAAACTTATACCTTGCTCTGTATGTAGAATTTCCATAGCTGAGTAACAGGGAAAAGAAGTAAGGCATGGTCGGTTGATTTTATATTCCTAGATCCTTTATATTCCTAGATTCAAACTATAGCTCCACTAATAACAAATATATCTAACATTGTTGAGCCACAGCTCTTTTTATCTGAATGATAAAGAACAACCTTTCTTCACAGGGCAGTAAAGGGTAAATCAGGTATTATGTGTGAAGTGTTTAGTTCAATGCCTAATAAAACATCAGTGTCCAAAGTATGGTAATTCTTTTCTTCTCTCTATACAATGATGTGCTATTTCTTTAAAAGATTTCCAAAGCAACTGTTTATACATCTGAATTGTTCACAAGAAGTTCAAAATAATCCAGCAAATTGATTAAACAATCATTTACTTACCAAATCCCCTAATATATATAATATGTGTATATATATATTTTAGGTGTTAAAAATCTTTGTAGCCTTAACTTTTTTCCCCTTTGGATTTTTTCCTCAGGTTATATTCCCAGGAAAAGAATTACCAAATAAGAGAATGCTTACTGTAAAGGCTCATAAATATTGTCAGGATGGTCTCTCAAAATCATGAACCCATTTATTCCACCAACAGCAGTGTTTAAGAGAGTGTTCATTTTCCACTTTCCTGGTTAGCATTTGTAAAATTTTACTTATGCTAATTTGATAGGAATGGTTAATGGTAATTCATAATTTTTTATTTACATTTCTTTAGTTGCTAAAGAGACAAAGCTTGTTTATTCCCCCTTCCTCTAAATACCAGTTTTATAATTTGTTATATCTTTAATGAAAATGTTCCTTATCCTTTAACCACTTGGGGTCACTATTTCTTTATATTCAAAGGCTCTGCAGCTAACCTGGCAAATTTATCTGGTGGGTAGATTACTTTTTGTACTTTTCTACAGGTTTGAAAATTTCTTAATCTGAAAGCCAAACTGACAGTCTACTAATTCTTGGAACTGAAAAGTGGTCTAAAACAAAACGACAGCATATTCCTCCCTTTCTACCTCCCTGTTCCATCAATCTTCCCTCCGTAGACAGTTCTTAATTGTGTCTATCACCACACAGCAGAAAGAACAAGGATTTAAGAATCAAGAGATCTATGTCTGATATTCTGAGTGAATGTCTCTGAGCTTCAATTTTTTTTTTTTTTAAGATTTTATTTATTTATTTGTCAGAGAGAGAGAGAGCGAGAGCGAGCACAGGCAGACAGAGTGGAAGGCAGAGTCAGAGGGAGAAGCAGGCTCCCTGCGGAGCAAGGAGCCCGATGTGGGACTCGATCCCAGGACGCTGGGATCATGACCTGAGCCGAAGGCAACTGCTCAACCAACTGAGCCACCCAGGTGTCCCTGAGCTTCAATTTTTTCAACTGTGAATCCTAGAGCTGGGGCTTCCAGTGGACAACCTGAGGTTCTGAACTCACTTATATCTCTCTTAAAGCACCTACACACCATCTTATATGGCAGAGTAGCTTAATCTAAGTCTCACTAGGTTATAATTTTTTAGTAAGGAATTGTGTATACCTCTGTCTTCATACAAAACAAGGGCTCAATAAAGACTTGCTGAAATAGGGTTTAATCTAACACAAAAAGTTTCAAGCGTAACAGCAGAATACACAGATCAATCTAAAAACAATAAAATGGCTTAAATTCTTTCAGATTCATTCTCAAACTGTTGCTTAGAAGGAACAGTCTTCTAGTCTTAAGGTTCCCTATGAATGTACAAATCACTGGCAAGATAATGCCTTTTAAGTCACTGCCAGCTAATTTTATTATAAGAATTAGTGCGCCTCCTTTATAATTAATGAAGGTAAATGAACAGTTTAAGAAATATCAGCGAAAAATGAGAATAATAGGAAGAAAATGAAAAAAGAGTATAAATTTCACAAATGAAACCAAAGAAAACCAAACATGTCTTTCAATTAAAGCTACTCACCTTAAGAAAAATCATTTCTAAAACACTTAAATCCTACTTTACACACACATATGGAAAAACTAAAAAGGAAAATCAATTATTTTAGTACAGTCAAAATGGAGAAGATGGTATAGTTATGATAAAGCACTAAGTTATACAGGAAAAGGATGGAATCAGAAACCAAGAAAAGAGTAATACTTCTCAAAAAAACGAAGAGTCAGACAAGATAAAAAGTTCAGAGTGGATACAGAATTTGGCCTTCACTAACAGCAAGATGATCAGACTTTATCTGCATCTTGGTGGGACACAATACGAAGTGAGTAGCATCATCTATGAGAATTTCTTGCACAAAATGTTTAAGCGGACTCTAATCAAGCCATTAGATCTAACTTAGAGTTTACAGGAAACACAGAGGATAAAGGGACAAATTAAATGACACTATGCTAAAATAATCAAATCCAGAATGTATGACATTCTACAAAAAAAAAAAAAAAATCAAGTGGTCTTTTATAAAGAGTATTAGGGTCCATGTACTCAAAAAAAGTATGAAATATATATAACTATAATAAGAAATGGAACCCAATAAATTTCTAGGTTATAAGAGACTTTGGAAGCAATATAGATTTTATTCTTAACTTCTATAGTTTACAGTTAAAGAAGGAAACTCCAAATTATTCTCTTGATAAATAAATTATATATTCTTATATTTAAGTCACTCTTAGACTGAAATTTAACAGACATATGGCATCATATAATCTTACTTATCATTATTTATAGTCTGAAAGAACTTCATAAAATGGTAAAATACTACATTAAAAAATTACCTTTGTCCTGGACTGAACTTGTTCTTTACAGATGAGGCATTTCTTGACTCGTGGAGAACATAAAGAACACGTAGCAATATGTCCACATGGCCCAAAAAGAGTATCTCTCTTCATATCTGAGCACACCATGCATTCTTCTAAGGTCTCAGAATCATTACTAATCATAGAAGGACTTCGAGAACCCACCTGACCACTAACAAAAGAAAATATTTATAATCAATCCTATCAGAATATTTCTATTAATTAAAATGCTTTTAAAAAACATCGAGAGCATCATTTGTATAACACAGCTTTAGTTATGTTAAGAAAATCAAGCTGTAACATCTGTTTAAGAAATACTATATATTTTTACATTTATATACATCTCTGCATCTTTACATACTTCTAGTACTACTTAAATTTCAAACTGAACAAAGAGCTCACCCAACAGAAATGGGTATATTTTCTTCTAACAAAGAAATCAAAAACACTACTTACAAAAAATTTAACATGAACACAGTTTCACTCAGACTCTGTTTCGTTTATATAGAACCAGCAGAGATGAGCAGAGGAATAAAACAAAAATTCTAGCTAGAGCTCACAATAGTTATCCTAACTACAGACAGAATGAAGCCTCCAGCAGAGTCCATAACCGACAGGGTACTGTGGAAAATGTGTCACTGCAGCTGCTGTTTTGACATTTCTTTAAATGTATCTTTAGGAGCATAAAATTGTACTATGTAAAGACAGAACTCATCTATAAATCTAAAAATACAAGACAAAGAAATACATAAAGTGACCAAGTACAGCTATAGAAAGGGGATACTCTGTTTCTACCATAATCTTCAGAAACTTGTGAACGCACACACATAGACCAAGCCCTTTCATCTCAGACACCAGTGTTAAGGTTATTACTGCAGTAATTATAGTGCCTTCTATGATTTTAGATGCACGCCATCATTTTGTAATAGAAGTTTATATTCCTTAAGGATAGTCACTTACAGAAATGTATATACCTTTTATATATATATATATGATATATATAAATCATATAAATATATATATATAAATCATATAAATCATATATATATATGTATGATTTCCCCCTTAACAAAGTTCTAAGGTATTGATTCCAACAAGAAGTTATTTATCACTACACCCAAATTACAAAAGAGGCAAGAGAACACAAAAAATCAAGGGACTACTAAAATGTTCAATGACAAGAACCAGATATAAAGGGTAATAATAATTGCACAGCACCATTTGGATAAAAAAGGTAATGAAATATACCTTTTTGTATGTCTAAAATATCTCATTAGAAAATCAGTTGTATTATAAATAATTAAAATCACTGACATATTTTACTTTTAGAAAAGAAGACAAGTGTGAAATCATTTTTAGAGACTGCTCCATCAGGAATTGGTTCCTTCATGTGCTCATTCTTTCAAATTCATTCAGTCCTTCAGTGATACCTGGTGCCTGTCAGGCACTATGTAGGGTGCTAGAATTATTACTAAGTTTGTGTGAGATACACCTTACTGGTGAGCATGTAAACTGCCTCTCCTAAAAGTCTATTAAAAGGGTGCCTGGGTGGCTCAGTCATTAAGCGGCTGCCTTTGGCTCAGATCATATCTCAGGACCCTGAGCCCCACATCAGGGTCTCTGCTCAGCAGGCAGCCTGCTTTTCCCTCTTCCACTCCCCCTGCTTGTATTCCCTCTCTCACTGTGTCTCTGTCAAGACAATAAATAAATAAAATATTTTTTAAAAAGTCTATTAAAATTTTAAATATATCTAACAGTCATAGCAATTTCACTAGTAAAAATTTTTCTTATAGATAAATTTCTTGAACATGCAGGAGTACTGGTAGATCAGACAGAATTAGGAAAGTTTCTTAGCACTTCCTAAGCATAAAGTGTCATATTCAGTAATATAGAAAATACAACATGCAATAAGAGACATAGTGTCTTGCAGGAAAATCTTTAAGGAAGAAAGGATCAACACAAAGAGGATGAACAGAGACAAAGACATTTTCAGATAATTAAGTTCTCCATTATGAAACCACATGGTACTCTTATATAGAGAGAGAATAGTAAGTTTTATGATAATAAATGATACAAACCTGACTTTTTCCTTATGACACTTTGCCAGTGCTTTGCAGAGACTTGGATCAGGACACAGATCAAGTGGCGATTGACCCTTCTTATTTCGAATGCTAAGGTCAGCACCATTGGCAGCCAAAAAACAGGCAATAGATGCTGCACTCTTCTTCTCCGCCCCCTGGGTACCAAGTCCCATTATTAACTGAAATCAAATGAAAAGAGTCATGATTTTACCCTTAGAAATCTGTTAGCAATTCTCAACACCAAATATGTGTGTGTGTGTGTGTGTGCATATCTGTGTATATTATATAAAAATACCCTTCTGGAAAGAGTGGCCCATATAGAGATGGTAAGCATTTATGAATTGCAGTCCTAACATCTGCTCCCCTCTTCACTCCAGTTTTCTTAGGTATAGTCTGAGGACTGACCCACTCTAGTTTCACAGGGGGGCCAAAGAAGGCTGAGACCAATCAGACAGCTACCTCATCTATGTGATTACTTCAGGGATGACAAATAAGGTCAATTCGACCAATAAAACTGAAGAATGGGACTTCTGATTGACATACTGAGGAAACAGTAATCCCTTTTCCACTCAATGTAGCGCTGGAGCTGCTGGCAACCAACATGAAATAGTAAGAGAACAGACACAAAGCAAAGAACCACACCAAGGAACTGAACCAAGAAATGGAGTATGATAAATCAGGGTCTGAAGCCACATGAGCTACTCATTCAAAGATGTTATCAAATATCTGTACAGCATCTAAAATGGACCAAATACTATGTTTAGCACTTTCCATGAGTTAACTCATTTAATCTCTACAACAACCTTATGGAGGTAATTATTCCATCCCCTCCTTTTTAAAATGAGAAAGGAGGGATGCCTGGGTGGCTCAGTCAGTTAAAAGCATCTGCCTTTGGCTCAGGTCATGATTACAGGGTCCTGAGACCAGGTCCTGTACTGGGCTCCTTGCTCAGCAGGGAGCCTGCTTCTCCCTTTGCCTACCTTCTTCTCTCTCACTCTCTGACAAATAAATCTTTAAAAAAATAAAATGAAAAAGGAGGCACATAGGAGTTAGAGAATTTATCAGTGGTCATACAGAAGGGCAGCAATTCTCAAGCACTTTGGTCTCAGAACCCCTTCACATTCTTAAAAATGATTCTAAAATTCATATGGAAAGGAGAAAGACTTAGAATAGTTAAACAACTTTGAAAAAGAAGGAAAAAGTTGGAGGACCTTTATTACCTGAGTTGAATGTTTATAATAAAGCTACAGAAATGGGTATCTGGGTGGCTCAGATGGTTAATCATCTGCCTTCGGCTCAGGTTATTACCCCAGGATCTTGGGACAGAGCCCCATGTCCTACTCCCTGCTCTCCAGGGAGTCTGCTTCTTCCTCTCCCTCTACCTCTCCTCGTGCTTGTGCTCACTCACACACACACACACACACACACTCTCTCTCTCTCTCTCTCTCAAATGAATAAATAAAATCTTTAAAAATTAATAAATAAATGAAATGAAAATAAAGCTACAGTACTCAAGATAGTAGGGTTGGCATCACATAGCTAAAGACACAGATCAGCGGATCAGAATACAAGATCCAGAAAGACTCACACGTATGGTTAATTGATTTAGGACAAAGGCACAACAGACAACACAGTAGAAAAAGTCTTTTCAACAAATGGTGGTGGAATAACTGGAACATTCACATGCAAAACAATGAGCTCTGATAATTTATACTATGTTTAAAAACTAACTCAAAATGAATCAAAGTCCGATGAAAGACCTAAATGTGAGACAGAAATCCATCAGAATCCTAGAGGAGAATACAGGCAGCAACCTCCTTGACCTCAGCCACAGCAACTTCTTGCTAGACACGTTTCCAGAGGCAAGGGAAACAAAGGCAAAAATGAACTATGAGGACTTCACCAGGACAAAAAGCTTTTGCACAGCAAAGGAAACAGTCCACAAAACTAAAAGGCAACCTACCAAACCAAATGGGAGAAGATAATGCAAATGACATTATCAGATAAAGGGCTAGTATCTAAAATCTATAAAGAACTCATCAAACTCAACACCCAAAAAACAAAATATCTGGTCAAGAAATGGGCAGAAGATATGAACAGACATTTCTCCAAAGAAGACATACAAATGGCTAACAGACACATGAAAAAATGCTCAGTATCAGTCATCATCAGAGAAATACAAATCAAAACCATAATTAGACACCACCTCACACCAGTCAGAATGGCTAAAATTAACAACTCAGGAAACAATACATGTTGACAAGGATGCATAAAAGGGGGAACCCTCTTATACTGTTGGTGGGAATGCAAGCTGGTGCAGCCACTCTGGAAAATAGTATGGAGGTTCCTCAAAAAGTTAAAAATAGAGCTACCCTACAACCCAGCAATTGTACTACTGGGTATTTATCCAAAGGTGATCCGAAGAGGCACTTGCACCTCAATGTTTATAGCAACAATGTCCGCAATAGCCAAACTATGGAAAGAACCCAGATATTCATCAACAGACAACTGGATAAAGAAGATATGAGGTATATATACAAAATGGAATATTACTCAGCCATCAAAAGGAATGAAATCTTGCCATTTGCAACAATCTGGATGGAACTAGAGTGTATTATGCCAAGTGAAATAAGTCAGTCAAAGAAAGACAAACACCGTATGATTTCACTCACATGTGGATTTAAGAAACAAAAACTGATGAACACGGGTCAGGGAAGGAAAAATAAAATAGGCTAAAAACAAAGAGGGAGACAAACCCTAAGAGACTCTTGACTACAGAGAACAAACTGAGGGTTGCTGGGTTGCAGGGAGGTTGGAGAGATGGGCTAACTGGGTAATCAGCATTAAGGAGGGTACTTGATGTAATGAGTACTGGGTGTTTTTGGTTTATTTATTTATTTATTTATTTGACACACAGAGAGAGAGAGAGATCGCAAGTAGGCAGAGAGGCAGGCAGGGGGGGGGGGAAGCAGGCTCCCCGCCAAGCAGAGAGCCCGATGCGGGGCTCGATCCCAGTACCCTGAGATCATGACCTGAGCCGAAAGCAGAGGCTTAACCCACTGAGCGACCCAGGCACCCCAATACTGGGTTTTATATGCAACTAATGAATTACTAAATTCTACCCTGAAATTAGTAATACATTATATGTTAACTAACTTGAACTCAAGTTAAAAAAAAAAAAAATCATAGTCCTAAAAGAAAGAGCTAAAACTTAATACACTTCAAGTACAAAAGAGGAGAAAACCTTAGTGACCCTGGGTTTGGCAAATATTTTTCATATAAGACACAAAAAGCACAAACAATGAAAGAAAAATTTATAAATTAGACTTCATCAAAATTAAAAACTTCTTCTCTTCCAAAAACACCATTGAAAGAATGAAAAGACAAGCCAAAAATGGGGAGAAAAATAAGTCCATGTCCCATATCTGATCTAGAACTTGAATTCACAGACTCTTAAAACTCAATAGTAAGAAAAGAGCTCAACAAAACAATGCACAAAAAATGTGAACAGGCACTTCATCAGATACTATGTGAGTGACAAACAAGCAAATGAAAAGATGTTCAATATCATAGTCACTGGGGTACCTGGGTAACTCGGTCGGTTAAGTGTCTCCCTTCCGCTCAGGTCATGATCCTGGAGTCCCAAGATCAAGCCCTGCATTGGTCTCTCTCTGCTTCTCCCTCTTCCTCTGCTCCTCCCCTGTTCAAGCTTTTCTCTCTCACACACACACTCTCTTTCAAATAAATAAATAAAATCTTAAAAAAAAAATCAGTGGGTAGCCCTGTCCATTAAGCATCAGCTTTTGACTCGGGTCATGATCTCAGGGTCCTGAGATCAAGTTCCGCATCAGGCTCCCTGCTCAGCGGGGAGTCTGCTTCACCCTCTGCCCAACCCCCTTCCCCGCACCTGCACCCGGGCTGCTTGTGCTCACACCCTTGTGCGCTCGGCTCTCTCTCTCTCTCTCTCTCTCTCTCTCTCTCAAAAATAAATAAATAAATAAATAAATTTTAAAAATAAAACAAATATATCAGTGGTCAATAGGGAAATGCAAATCAAAACCCCAACATACCACTATGCACCTATATGAATAGCTAGAGTTAAAAAAGAAGAACCAAACAACTTTCAGTAAGAATTTGAAACAATTCATCCAGAAGTAACTATATTTAGTCCATAAACTATACTTCTACATATGCAGCTCTGATAAATATTTTATCAGAAACAAATTAAATTAACAGTAAATATAAGATTTGCATTAAAAGATACTTCCAGTAGTACTGAATTAAAGATTAATTTACTTACTGTGTTTTTGGATGGCTCCCATGCAGCATCAACCTTCCCCACATCTTGCATATCTTGGAGCTGACGTAGCTGAGACAAGGTGTGATGCCTCAGAGCTTCATGCAAAGGAGTATCCCCATCCTTATCCTGAATATCTAATTTGGCACCTGCACGGACCAAAAGCTAAAAGAGAAAGACATCTCATTTTGCTAAGGTGTCTCTGGCCCATAAGAAATTACTATGTACCTAAACTAACACAGACAAAAATCAGAGAGGGAGACAAGCTGTAAGAGACTCTTAACTATAGGAAACAAACTGAGGGTTGCTGGAGGAGAGGGAAGTGGGGGATGTGGTAACTGGGCAAGGGGCATTAAGGACATATGATGTAATAAGCACTGGGTATTATTTGCAACTGATGAATCACTTAACTCTATCCCCCGGAAACTAAACTAAAATAAAATAGTAACACTGACAGAGCCCCAGAACTACCTGAAGGGGATTGCCACCAAAGCTAATTATCTTTATATAGTCACATGCTACTCTCAAAATTCCTGGGGTTGGGGCGCCTGGGTGGCTCAGTGGGTTAAAGCCTCTGCCTTCAGCTCAGGTCATGATCCCAGGGTTCTGGGATTGAGCCCCGTATCAGGCTCTCTGCTCAGGAGCCTGCTTTCCCTCTCTCTGTCTCTGCCTGCCTCTCTGCCCCAAAAAAAAAAAAATTCCTGGGGCTCCTTTACAAATAGTGATGAGTGCTGCTTACTCAAATATATTGAATCAGAAAAAAACAGAAAGAAATGAGAACCAATATGTGGCTTAATTCATCAACTCTAAAATCAAGATAACTGGGAGAAATTTAGGAATTTTTTTCCTTTTATTTTTTTGTTTTTTTAAAGATTTTATTTTTTCAGGGCACCTGGGAGGCACAGTGAGTTGAGCATCCAACTCTTGGTTTTGGCTCAGGTTGAGATCTCAGGATCATGAGATTGAGCTCCACACTGGGCTCTGTGCCCAGTGTGGAATCTGCTTAGGACTCTCTCTCCCTCTCTCTTGGCTCCTCCCACCCTGCTCACTCACTCTCCCAAATAAATAAATAAATCTTTAAAAATAAAAAAGATTTTGTCAAGTAATCTCTACAAACAATGTGGGGCTCGAATTCACAACCCCAAGATCAAGAGTTGCATGCTCTACCAACTGCGCCAGCCATGCACCTCCTTTTTCTCCTATATTTCAGATATGTGAGTTGGGATATTTTAATTTACTTCCAATAGGACCAAATCATAAATGTTCAAAATTCTTCCACTACTTAAAGAAACAAGCAAGTTATCTATTCCATTCTCTTTGGTCAATTTTCTCCAAATATATAGTCATAAGGAAAGTCCAAAAATCCCAGATAAATGATGAATTTTTAGCAAGAGGAATTTTTTTTAGTATTTAAATTTTTTTAAATTTTAATTCAATTATTAACATATAATGTATCATTGGTTTCAGAGGGACAGGTCTGTGATTCATCAGTCTTATCTAACACCCAGTGCTCATAACATCATGTGCCCTCTTTAACGCCCAGCACCCAGTTACCCCATCCTGCCACCCCTCTCCCCTCCAGCAACCCTCAGTCTGAGCAAGAGGAATTTTAAATAACAATAAAGGTCAAGTGTCTCCTAAACTACAACATCTTAAATAAAATGAATAATTGATATACCTCAAAGATATTTTAAGTAGTAAATATAACTTTTTATTTAAGACTTTACTTACGGAGCTTTACTGATTTTCCTAATCCTTTCAACAAATGCTGTCAGAGTTTTAGAAAAATACCATACACAGAAGCCCATCTCAAGTATATAGTCTTACCCATACTGGCAAATTACTGTTTTGGGGTGGTTTGTTTGTTTTGTTTTGTTTTACTTTGTTCCAAAAAGCTTACATAAAATGTCACTCTAGGACAGTGTTTCTCAAATTTGAACATGCATGAAAATTACCTGAAGGACTTGTTAAACCACAGATTGCTAGTTCCCACCCCTGGAGATTCTGATTTGGTCGGTCTGAGGTGGGGCCCAAGAATTTTCTACCAAGGTCCCAGGTGATGCTGATGCTGCTGGTTCAGCTTCTAAACTTTAAGAATCACTGTTCTACAAAAAAATTTTAAACCGATAATCTTTCAAATATTTTCTCTGGAATATCAGATTAATCAAATAAAAATACATATTTCAGCTTTTTTGGAATCTGTGCAGCAAAAGTCCAGCCAAAACTTTTCACTGTAGTTCACTCTCAATTATATAAATTAAGAGGGAATGTACTTTTTAAAAACCAATTTATATGTTACTTTGAAATTTTCTGATTTAGTATTTTGGGAAGTCACAAGTCTGACAACTAAATTATATAACAGACTTTGAATATCACAGTTTTAAGATTTTCTCTATTATAAATTAAAACTTTTTACCCAACTGAGGCAAAATATTAGCCTAAAATAATGATTTTTATATCTAACTATGCCTTTTGAAAAATCGAACTATGAATGATTTTCAGGATCTTCTAGAAATCTGTCTGGTTAAAACACAACTACAAGGTAAAAGTTTTGTTAGTAAATACTTTACCCTCACAATCTGGGTGTGCTGTCGTTCAACAGCAAGGTGCAGGGCAGTTTGCTGGTTCACATTCTGGATATCCAGGTTAGCGTTACCCTGAACAAGAAGGACAGAGTTTACATACTCATAATTTGACAACCATGAACACTATAGGGCTTAAACACAGCTCCCTCTCAATCTCCATTACACAGCAATAGAAATAATTAGCTCCTTTTAACTGTAAGTAAAATTTCCTAAAAATTCTATTAGTGACTCTTCATATTGGATTTAGATTTACTTTAATGACCTAATAAGGTCACCTCCTCTTGCTGCATGACTGAGCTCTTATTCAGTGAAAAGGAACTTAGCTGGAGGGTGAGAAGACAATGTTTAATTAATTAGTACATAAAAATACTTATTAAAGGGAAAGCAAAAAGTCCTACCAGGGTCCTGGGACAGTCACAGCACTATATGAGAACAGCTGATTCCAATGACAGAGGAAAGAAATGGAGAAGCAAAATCCTGAGCTCACTGGCACAGAGGGACCTAAAACTTCAAGAACTTAAGCAAGCATTCTGCCATTTTATGCTTATTTCCTCAGCTCTAACACAGTCATAGTACAACCTATTTCAGAGTCAGTGTGATGATGGGGTTCAGGATGGACTGTCCCAATGTACTGCTACCTTGGCATACTGATTATTTTGAATTAAAGTTACTTAAGAAACAGCCAGTGCAAGGACACTCTGGCCTTCCTTTGTTCCTCTGAAAGCAGGAAATAAATTCCCTGTGAAGGCTATCACTCTCTGCACCTGGAGGGTATAAGGCCAGAGATGAAGAATTAAGGGCCAAGAACTGACTATATAAACTTTGTTACTTCGTTTATTTGCTACGCCAAGTGCAAACCCCTTTGTGAATTCTCCCCAAATAACTATTTGTTTAAAAGGTATAAAAGCTGCCTGCTTCAGTCAGTTTGAATAGTCTCATGCCAACATGCCTATTCTCATTAAATGCAGAAAGTAAGGGATTTTCTTTAAAGTCTCCTAAACTTTTCCATTATTAGATTTTCCAAAGTAGTATTCACTGTATGATATACTATAATTCGTTTACCTAGACTCTAGCTCATAAACATTGGGCTTGCTTCCAGTTTGAGGTTATTACAAATAAAGCTGCTACAAATATTTAGTACAAATATTTGTGTACAAATGTTCTCTTGGTACATACTAGAAGGGAGGCTGCTGGGTTGTACAGTAAATACATGTTTAACTTTATCAGGAAATGTCAAATTATTGTTAAAATGGCTGCTTTGTAAAATGCCAGCAATGTATATGAATTCTAAATGCTCCACACCCTAACCAACATTTGGTTAAGTTTGGTCATTTTCATTGGTAGGTGATAGAAGTAGTAGATTAGTAGTATTTCACTGTGGTTAGAATTTCTAATCCCCTAATGAACTATGGTAATTGAAGCAAAATCACAGGAAATATGATCAACATACAAAAAACAACTGTTTTTCTGTATGTTTACAATATACGATTAGAAACTGAAGGCTTAAACAATATAATTTACAATAGCGTGAAAAAACTACTTTAAGATAAATTTTAAAAAAAGATAAATCTAAAATGTGCAGAGCAATTAAAATGTCAAGCTATTTTTTTTCTTTTAAAGATTTCATTCATTCACTTGACAGAGATCACAAGTAGGCAGAGAGGCAGGCAGAGAGAGAGAGAAAGGGAAGCAGGCTCCCCGCTGAGCAGAGAGCAGGGCTCGATCCCAGGACCCTGGGATCATGACCTGAGCTGAAGGCAGAGGCTTAACCCACTGAGCCACCCAAGCGCCCCAAAATGCCAAGACTTTTTAACAGAAACTAATCATTTTGGGGCACCTGGGTGGCTCAGTGGATTAAAGTCTCTGCCTTTGGCCCAGGTCATGATCCCCGGGTCCTCGGATCCGAGCCCCGCATCGGGCTCTCTGCTCAGCAGGGAGCCTGCTTCCTCCTCTCTTTGCCTGCCTCTCTGCCTACTTGTGATCTCTGTCAAATAAGTAAATAAAACATTTTTTTTAAAAAAAAGGAAAAGAAACTTATCATTTGATTCTAAAACCTATAGGGAAATTCAAAAGATCTAAAATACTTCAGTAATTCTGAGAAAGAAGAAGAGAGAATGAATTTGGAGGACTTATTTTAACTGATTTCAAGACTTACTAAAAAACAATAACCAAGATAGTGTGATACTGGCATAACAGTCAGTTATCTGTATTTTAGATTGAAAAGGAACTTCTCACAATTACTAATGCTAACAACAGTAACTTTAATAATAAAGGCTTACTAGTCAATGGTATTGTAATAGCATTGTATGGTGATAGATGACAGCTACACCCGTGAGCACAGCTTAATGAACAACATTCCAATTGTCAAATCACTATGTTATATACCTGAAACTAATGTAATATTGCGTGTCAACCATACTTCAATAAAAACAATAATAATAATTAAGCCTTAAAATGGCAGGGTAAAACAAAGTTTAACTTTTGAACTATTTTTTTAATCTAAACTAGAATTCTATAGTTCAGGGAGTATCTACCTTATAATGTGACGTTAATTACAGATAATGGACAATTCACTGAATTCTGCTATTTCATCTTCTTAACTAGACTATAAATTCCTTGAAGTCAGACAGAGATCACAGATAATTCTTTGGTAACTAATGCTTCTCTATGACATACGTATTTATAAATTTTGCTGAAAAACATCATAAAACTATAGTAAATAAGTTCCCTTCAAAATCCAATCTCATAAAAATGTAATGTCATCTTATTTTAGAGATGAATGAAATGACTGAAGTTAACCTGTGCTGCTATCCAGCCACAGACTCCAGGAGTCCAGCAGTTTTCATGACCTGAATTTCCAAATCCAGGCTGCAGCCTGGTGTTTCTTGATGGCAACTGGCCACATGAGCTTAGATACCAACATAATGGTTCTTGGTCCTATGGCTGATGGATACTTCTACAACAGTGGCAGCAAATCTGGAAAATCTCTGTTCATTGATGCCTATGTCATAGGACCAATCCAGGAACTGTGTAGGAGAGAATTTTCAGGGCTAAGGAATATTCTCCACCCCCTTACACACACAGAGCACTATCCTCCATCCAAGAACCAGTGTAGGCAGAAGAATGAATATGTACCATATCTGAATTTGCATCCTCATGGGGTTTTACCATAACCTACCAACAGGCAGTTGATGAAGTAAAAAATAAATGAACAGTAATGGTCCAAATAATTAAAATTAAATTATAAATTATGGCACAGTTTTCCTACCTGGTGTACCAACAGTTCGGCCACTTCTACGTGATTGTTAAGGGCAGCCAGATGCAAAGCAGTATAACCGTCATCTTTCTTCTCATCCACAATCCATGGTCTTGGTAATTTAGATAGTAAAACACGCATTGCACTGCAAATCAAGTTTACATGATTTTGGTATTAATGTAATTTGATATTTAATTAAATATTTCATTATTTTCTTTAGAAAAAATATATAAAGGAAACTTCTAAAATCAAGTAAAAACGTTCTTTTTTAAAGAAAATTACGCCTTCAGTGGGCACCTGGGTGGCTCAGTGAGTTAAGCCTCTGCCTTCGGCTCAGGTCATGGTCTCAGGGTCCTGGGATCAAGCCCTGCATCAGGCTCTCTGATCAGCAGGGAGCCTGCTTCCCCCTCTCTCTCTGCCTGCTTCTCTGCCTACTCGTGATCTCTACCTGTCAAATAAATAAATAAAATCTTAAAAAAAATTGTGCCCTCAGAGACAAATGAATTATATTTTTTTCTAAATCTCTAATGTGCAGCTTTTTGATGCTTTAAGAGGTAAACAAACTATCACCATTTGGGGAATATAATCAAACTAGAATGGGAGTGTTACAAGGGGAAAACATTATGAGAAAAACAAACAAAAAAAAAAAACCCAAAGGGGAAAGAAATATTTCCTAACAAGGACATATATGGTCTTGTGGAAACTCCTAGGTTCAATCTGAATAGTATCTATTAATGAAAGAGTTAATAAAGAACAGCCAGGTAACAACAATAACAAAGTAGGAATAATAGTGATAAAAAGACAAATTTCATGTAACTGGTAGATTATCATGAATTGCAGTTAAAAATCTCATATATGTCATTTAGCAGTGCAAAATCTAGTTGAAATCAAAACACACAAAATGGTAATTATAATTTAATATTTAAAATTTATGGATTAATTATTTCCAGAGCAAGAAAGACAGTTATCCTAAACACCATCAAAGAGTAAAACATTAAAAAGCAGGAGAAGTAATTATCAAGTGATACTCCTTTAAAAATAAACTATCGGGACTATATAAAAATAAAAAGCTTTTGCACAGCAAAAAAAACCATCAGTAAGACAAAAAGGCAACCTACTCAATGGGAGAAGATATGTGCAAATGATGTATCTGATAAGGGGTTAATATCCAAAACACACAAAGAATATATAGAATATATACAACTAAACTCCAAAAAAACAAAGAATTTGATTAAAAAATGGGCAGAGGACCTGAACAGACATTCTTCCAAAGAAGACAAACAGATGTACAACAAATGAAAAGCTGCTCAAAATCAGTAATCATCAGGGAAATGAGACATCATTTTACACCTGTCACGATGGCTAAAATCAGACAAGAAATAACGTGTTGCTGAGGAGATAGAGGAAAAGGAACCCTAGTGTACTGTTGGTGGGAAAATAAATTGGTACAGCTACTGTGGAAAACAGTATGGAGGTTCCTCAAAAAATTAAAAATAAAAATATCATATGATCCAAAAATTCCACTACCAGGGAGATCATATGATAGTTGTCTTTCTCTGCTTGACTTATTTCGCTAAGCATGATACGCTCTAGTTCCATCCATGTTGTCACAAATGGCAAGATTTCATTTCTTTTGATGGCT
>NC_081564.1:43021436-43090334 GCF_022355385.1 Mustela nigripes | reverse complement strand
GCATAGTATTCCATTGTGTATATATATACCACATCTTCTTGATCCATTCATCTGTTGATGGACATCTAGGTTCTTTCCATAGTTTGGCTATTGTGGACATTGCTGCTATAAACATTTGGGTGCACGTGCCCCTTTGGATCACTACGTTTGTATCTTTAGGGTAAATACCCAATAGTGCAATTGCTGGGTCATAGGGCAGTTCTATTTTCAACATTTTGAGGAACCTCCATGCTGTTTTCCAGAGTGGCTGCACCAGCTTGCATTCCCACCAACAGTGTAGGAGGGTTCCCCTTTCTCCGCATCCTCGCCAGCATCTGTCATTTCCTGACTTGTTTATTTTAGCCATTCTGACTGGTGTGAGGTGATATCTCATTGTGGTTTTGATTTGTATTTCCCTGATGCTGAGTGATATGGAGCACTTTTTCATGTGTCTGTTGGCCATCTGGATGTCTTCTTTGCAGAAATGTCTGCTCATGTCCTCTGCCCATTTCTTGACTGGATTATTTGTTCTCTGGGTGTTGAGTTTGCTAAGTTCTTTATAGATTTTGGACACTAGCCCTTTATCTGATATGTCGTTTGCAAATATCTTCTCCCATTCTGTCAGTTGTCTTTTGATTTTGTTAACTGTTTCCTTTGCTGTGCAAAAGCTTTTGATCTTGATGAAATCCCAATAGTTCATTTTTTCCCTTGCTTCCCTTGCCTTTTGCGTTGTTCCTAGGAAGATGTTGCTGCGGCAGAGGTCGAAGAGGTTGCTGCCTGTGTTCTCCTCAAGGATTTTGATGGATTCCTTTCACACATTGAGGTCCTTCATCCATTTTGAGTCTATTTTTGTGTGTGGTGCAAGGAAATGGTCCAATTTCATTTTTCTGCATGTGGCTGTCCAATTTTCCCAGCACCATTTATTGAAGAGGCTGTCTTTTTTCCATTGGACATTCTTTCCTGCTTTGTCGAAGATTAGTTGACTGTAGAGTTGAGGGTCTATTTCTGGGCTCTCTATTCTGTTCCATTGATCTATGTGTCTGTTTTTGTGCCAGTACCATGCTGTCTTGATGATGACAGCTTTGTAATAGAGCTTGAAGTCCGGAATTGTGATGCCACCAACGTTGGCTTTCTTTTTCAATATCCCTTTGGCTATTCGAGGTCTTTTCTGGTTCCATATAAATTTTAGCATTATTTGTTCCATTTCTTTGAAAAAGATGGATGGTACTTTGATAGGAATTGCATTAAATGTGTAGATTGCTTTAGGTAGCATAGACGTTTTCACAATATTTATTCTTCCAATCCAGGAGGCATGAAACATTTTTCCATTTCTTTGTGTCTTCCTCAATTTCTTTCATGAGTACTTTATAGTTTTCTGAGTATAGATTCTGTGTCTCTTTGGTTAGGTTTATTCCTAGGTATCTTATGGTTTTGGATGCAATTGTAAAGTGGTGATGCAACATGGGGGCTTAAGTGGGTAGGAGAAGAATAAATGAAACAAGATGGGATTGGGAGGGAGACAAACCATAAGTGACTCTTAATCTCACAAAACAAACTGAGGGTTGCTGGGGGGAGGGGGTTTGGGAGAAGGGGGTGGGATTATGGACATTGGGGAGGGTATGTGCTTGGGTGAGTGCTGTGAAGTATGTAAACCTGGTGATTCACAGACCTGTAACCCTGGGGATAAAAATATATGTTTATAAAAAATAAAAAATTAATAAAAAAATAATAAATTGTAAAAAAAAAAATACCAGGTATTTACCCAAAGAAAACAAAACACTCATTTAAAAGCATATGTGCAGCCCTGTTTACTGCATTATTTACAATAGCCAAGATATGGAAGCAATCTAAGTGTCCACTGATAGATGAAATGGATAAAGAAGATGTGGTGTGTGTATATATAATGGAATATTACTTGGATATAAAAAGGATGAGATCTTGCCATTTGTAACAACAGGGATGGACCTAGAGGATACTATGCTAAGTGAAACAAGTCAGACAGAGAATCCTGTATGATTTAATTTACATGTGGAATCTAAAAAACAAATGAATAAACAAACAGCAGAATGAACTTATAAATACAGAAAATAAACTGATGGTTGCCAGAAGTAGGAGATAAGGGCTTCCAGTTATGGGAAGAATAAGTCAAGGGGATGAAAAGTACAGATAGCATAGAGAAGAAAGTCAATGATATTTAATAGCACTGTATGGGGACAGTTGGTAGCTACACTTGTGGTGAGCATGGCATAACATACAGAGATTTTCAATCACTATGTGTACACCCAAAACTAATATAACACTGTGTGTCAACTACACTCAAATAAAAAGGAATTTTTAAAAAAGAAATGATGTATCTTAAAGAAAAACCTAGCTCACTCCCAAAAAAGAAAAATAAAATTAGATGTAACTTTTCTTATCATATACCAGTAACTTTTCTTAATAGAAAGATTTTATGTAGAAAACTCATAAAATTTGGAAAAATCCTCCCTTAATATATTTATCTACTATTTTGTTTAAGACTGAGAAAATGACTGCTCCTATAAAGAGTGTTAGACTTGGCATGGACTGCATTCATATACATATATTAGACATTAGAGCTTTTCCCACTCCTAACAGAGGATTTAAAAACAGAAATGCTTTCAAAATTATGCCAACAGAGTATTAAAAGGCAAGAAATGATAGTAAGATACATATTGGGATAGTTTTTCCTAAGGTTTATATTTATGGAAGATAAAAATCTGAAACAGAGAAATGTTACAAACATGGAGAAACAGGCTGAAGATGCCTGAATAAGAGTGTATAAATGAAAATGTAAGTCTCTGAAATAATGAGAAAATGCCTAAAATGCCCAGGCTGTATTTTTTTAATGGTAGGGGTCTATGAATCCCATGTAGGAAGCCCAAGATATCTCAGAACAGGCTGTGGAGGATCCAAGAACCTCTAAAATTGCTTTTAATCAGATTTTAAAACAAGTTTAAAACCCAAAGTATATTGAGAATTACAGCTGAAAGGCAGTTTTCAGTGGCTGTTACTGAAGTTATAATCACTGCTTATGGGAGAGAGAATTCTTTGGAAACCTATGGAAAACTACAGACTCACTCTACAGCACCCTCCTCAGAGAAAATGCACTTTATATTACACTGCCCTACAATTTTGAGAGAGTCTACAAACCCCTAAATCTCATACAAAGCTCAGGTTTCCTGCTTTAGTTCGCTCACAGTAATTACAAGAATTTTAGTCTTCCTCCTTTGCTGGAGTAAAATAAGATACTAGATATAGGGGCACCTGGCTGCCTCAGTTGATAGAACATGTGACTCTTTTTTTTTTTTTAATTTTTATTAACATATAATGTATTATTTGCCCCAGAGGTACAGGTCTGTCAATTAATTTCATGGTTGAGTTCTAACCCCACATTGGGTACAGAGATTACTTAAAAATAAAATCTTAAAAAAGAGAAAGAGAAAGATGCTAGATATTATGTAATTTTTCCTCCAGATTCTTAATGGAGAAAAGTACTGGTACCACCCTGTACTACTGAATGTTTGGATTTGGCATAATCATGATGCCAATGCCAAACATTATCTAGTACTCTACATATGTGACTATGTGAGAAATGGAATTTATAAGGGTTTTATGATTCTTCTGGTGAGTTTAGAAGATTTAAGTATTAAATCAGGTGAGGAAAAAAGTTTTATTAAAAACAAAATGTAGTTATAAGGTAATAATGTAAACAGTGATTTAAGCAAAATCTGTGATAGATTATATTGAAAGAAATAGTGGTATTAGATGATGTCAATAGTTTTAAACCTTCATTTCTCATGACATGAAATCAGTATATATCTACAATCGATAAATCTGGAAAACTGCAGGATAAGCTGGAAGTTATTGGGGAGGGGATGTAGGGAGGGAGGGATAAAGCAGAACACAGTTCTTTCATTATAAGCTTTGTAGTAGTATTTTTTTTAAAGATTTTTATTTATTTGACAGAGATCACAAGTAGGCAGAGAGGCAAGCAGAAAGAGAGGGGGAAGCAGGCTCCCCGGCAAGCAGAGAGCCCAATATAGGGCTCAATCCCAGGACCTGAGCCGAAGGCAGAGGCTTTAACCCACTGAACCACCCAGGCGCCCCAGCTTTGTAGTAGTATTTGACTTAGCTTTGCATATATATTAGATTTTAAAATTTTAAGTCAAAACACTAAAATAATATTTAGGCTTACTATGTGAAAATCTTTTATATTTGCTACTTTAGTTCTTATAGCCAAGATCTATAAATATGACGGCAAGTTTTACATTATAAGGTGTGGCTCATGCTTTCACCAAATGTTTTTTTTTTTTTTTTTTTTTTTTTTGGTCACATTATTGAATAGATATCCTTGAGAAGATGATTCATATGAAACCATGTTTCCCACTACCTTACATTCCTTCCAATTCTATGGTAGTACCTTCCCATTTTATGCTGCCAACAACTCAAAAGAAAGAAAGGGAGAGAAGAGCAATTCCTTCTCCGGGCATAAGCTATCCACGGAGACGGAGCCATCAGTAACTTGTTCTTATGGGCCTGTGCATTTCCTAAGTGAAAAAGCTAGAGAAAGCTGAAGTCTCTCAGAAAGAAGGGCCAATGGCTCACAAAGGTAGTAAAGCACTTACACAGAAATAGGTGTGTATTCCTGAAAGTCCAGTCTTTCTACCCTCTCAGTACATTTTATCTTTTTGCTTTTTCCTTTCAGTACAAAATATGTAACTGAAGTATCAGAGCAAAAGAAAGATGGTAATTCCAGGATACTGTCTGAAGTGACAAATATGATCCCAGTCCCTTCTAGACCACATTCTATAAAGTCCACCAAATCCTAATACTAAAGCGTAAAACTCAGATTTTCAGAGAGCAACTTTTCACTTCAGAACCAATCCAGTCTGTTAATTAGTCCCACTTACGTGGGGTGGGCAATCTGAGGAGCCCACAATCCAACCAGGCATGCCAGCTGTCCCCTGCAGCGCTGGTGTTCCCGAAGAGGAGACTTCTGCTGCAAGCACCCAGGCCCACAGGTTTGCTGGGACTAGGGTGTTACCAGCTGAGCATATTAATAATTTCATTGCATCAACAGGCTCTCACCTATGGAGCACAGTATATGAGATTTGGAGGTATTTTCCCTAATGCCCAAATACTCTTCTTTCATTCTCAGTCTGGTTGTTTTCCAAGAGGTTAATAAGGACAGGGATGGTTGAAAGATAAGATCTTACTACCAGTTAAGCAGGCATTTGTGAAGAGTGCCAAAGAAGCATTAAGTTCCGGAACAACTAACAGTGGTGCCTAGTATAATCCCTGGCACATGGTAATACTCAAAACGTTTGCTGAATGATGAACAAATGAGTTCTAAGAAGTAGAGGGACAAGCAGCTGTCTACATTGGTATGTAGCAATCAAACAGCACTAGGTCCATTTTTAGGGCCTGCCATGCTTTATAATTTTTCTTCAGAGACAGGCAACGTTTTTCTAAACAAACCCAAATGGCTAAACTGTGGAGTCCTACATATTCATGTAAAAAAACATTAGAATAGCACTACAGCACACATTAGGTGTTCACTAAATGTTTGCTAAGTTAATGAACAATCCTTCAAATAATAAAGCTAATAAAGTCTGTTAGTCCGGAATTCATAAAGGAAACTACGAAGAAAGGTGATCGATCCCAAGCAGAAGTTCTTTAGTGCCTACTAAAAGTAGGTAAGTATGTGATATTCTAAACATATTTTTCCCACCTC
Organism: Mustela nigripes; assembly: GCF_022355385.1. Classification (NCBI taxonomy): domain Eukaryota; kingdom Metazoa; phylum Chordata; class Mammalia; order Carnivora; family Mustelidae; genus Mustela; species Mustela nigripes. Next base: position 43,084,600 of record NC_081564.1, on the reverse strand, counting down.
CACCTGAATGGATGCAGACAAGAAGCCTGGAAAGATAAATACCCAGATGCTATCCATGGTAATCACTTTAATAATAAATGAATATAGCTGGGTTTTATTTCATTTACTTACAGCTAGTGAACAGGCATTAGTTAGATGTTTTTAAATTTTGGGGGAGGGGCTTTTATTTCCGTCCACCCCAAACTCTTTTTTGACAGATACCACAATTAAAAGGTTCATTAATCTAGCCTAATTTCATGAAGTAGGAATTTGGTAATATAGAACTTAGCTCAAAATGAGAAAGAGATATGCAACAATTCAGGCTGCAGAAAAGATGTACAGCTGAATACTCAAGAATTCTTTAAAGACAACCAAAATTATCTCTTAAATGACCCGTCAGTTCTTAATTCTCCTTCCATGTATAAGCCAGGGCCCCATTTTACTTATCTTTATGTCACCTTTGTATGCCTAGTAAAAGAAGCTCAAAGTTTTGTTGAATGGAACAAAAGAAGATACAATCAAATGAACAAACATTTTCTGAATGTAAGGGAGACAAGGAGATTACCAACCTGTTAAATTTTTGGTATACTCCCAAGTCCTCAAGAGTGGTAATTCCCTAACTGGTTTCCTTATTACAGACCAGAGTAGGAGTACGGTGTGGCAGTAAGGAGCTCAAAATCTGAAGCCAAACTAGCTTGGTCGAAATTCTGGCATTAGCAAGGGGAATGGCCAGTGACTTGAGCAGGTTACTTAATTTCTATGCCTTGGTTTCCTCATCTATAAAATGTGAGAAGAATCACAGATTCTATCTCAAAGACGTTGTTATGAAAATTTTAAAGGATTTAGAAGAGTACCCAGCACTTCACATTTGCTTTAAAAACAAAAACAATAACAACCATAACAACAACAAAAAACCTTTCACTGCTACAAAATGGGGTTAGGAAAAAATGAGGCAATTTAGAAATCTGAAAATTAACCTATCTTAAACTGAGACATGTGTCATCTTCTCACAGTATGTGTAAAAAGTATTCCACTATCTAGGAAAGCTGGCTCTTCAAAACTGTCAAATATCTACAGAAGCACTTTGTATGTCACTGCTTTAAAATAGCCATCCAAAATAATTCACTTGCTATGGTACTAAACGCTAAAGACAAAAAGAATGTCAAGGACAAAACTTCCCTTTCAGGAAAATGAGCTTAAAAAACTGGTAATAGTTTTTCTTAATTCTGAATTGAATCAGTACTTTATAGAACACTGTATCTGAATTAAGAACAAGGTATAGATATGGTTTAGGAAGAACAGAGTTTCCCTTGGGCATTTTTAGGTTTTTAAAATCTTAAAACTGTATATCCACAACTACGTTAGATTTGATGTTATAATACTCTTTTCTTCTTGGTTAAAAAAATAAATTTCAACATTAAAATATATTATGAATATGCTACTAAAATTTAGAGCAAGAGTATTTTTGCTCTGAAGCATATACTATTATGTGGCAACATTACAGATTAGGTTAATGACTGTTTCATAGTCTCTGGTAAACTAGAAATGTTATAGATTAGGTTAATGACTAATTCATAGTGTCTGGTAAAGCAGAAATAATCATGCCTAAATGACATTTCATAAAATTTAAAAGAAGGAAAAAAATACTTTACATTTGAAAATGGAATAAAAAAGAATTTTAGTAGTTCTGTACGTAAATATAGTTTCAACATAAAAAGTACACAATTATTCAAAACCATTCTAGACCCTGTTTCTCATCTAAGCACTACAAAAAGTTAACTGAAACTGACATGGAATTAAGTTTTAAGTAGATTTCACATTTACACACTACTCTTTTCTCCCTTACTGATCTCTCTCCATCTTTAGTATATAAGTTTTACTTACCATTTCTACAAATTTTCCACTAAAATAGTATTCCTTAAATTTAAAATGTATGTGTAGTAATAACTAGCTCTAAAGATAACCCTGCAAAATCTCTTCAAGCCTTTAGTTACGTAAAGTATCATCATCCATAATATTTTTTTACCAACAAAAAAGTTATGTTATGAAATATATTTTGGCAGCAGAGGGATTTTACTTATTCCAGGTCTGTCTCAAAACTGTCTTGCAACTAGCCAGGATAATATTTTTCCTCCTCCCTCTTTTTCTCTGCAGTGCTTCTAAGTATAGTGACAGCCACATCAGGCTTTCCTAGTCTCAGCGCAAGCTCAGTGAAAATCTGGGAAATGTAAGTGGAAACATGAGAGACCGCTTTATTTGGCAGTGCTTTAAAAAAAAAAAAAAAAAGGGCAGAACAAATGGCAAAGCAGTGTTTGGACCGCAGGATGAACAATCAATAGGCAGAAAGCAAGATAGAGGCTTCCTCAGCTTTTGGATCGACAATCGACAGCTGAGAGACTATTTTTTGCTATGGTTGACTAAATATGGTCAGGGAAGAGAGAGGCACAAGAGAGCCTGTTTGCCTGGGAGTGCATGTTTCAAATGCTTAGCTGCCTATAAAGCTGTAACAGTTTAGCCAGTGGCCACTGAGAGAAGAATATAAGTTAACCTCTGTAGTGACCATGTGGAAGTCCTGACCTTGCCTGCAGACTTGACCTCTGGATATGACAAGGTGGCTTCACTGCAGATCTACCAATTAATTCTGGAAACTAAAAACCAAAACCAAACAAACAAAAAACCCAAAAAAACAACTTCACAGCAAGAAAGATACAGAATATTTCCTGAGAAGTCAGAAGAACCTAATGTATTCTGGTGGGCAGAGGAAAATAGGGTGAATGCTTAGTTACTTGGGGGGGAGTGAGGCGTGTTTTGTTTTTTGGCTTTTTCTTTTTTAGGTTATAAAATTAACTTTCCTGCAACTTTCTCCCCTCTTCTGAAGCATTTCATCTGAAAATAAGCGAAGGCTCCTTTTCTTGGCCATTATATCAACTCTCCTTCGTTGCTTAACTTTCTGTACAGCAGATACAAGGTACTCGTATCTGTGTAATACTGGTAATATGACCTTCCAAATCAAATGGCCAACTTTAATTCAATTTTGTTGCTTGGGTATTTTTTTTTTTTAAGGTGAAGGAAAGGGAGAGGGAAAAGATGGCTTATTGGGGTTCTTTTGTTTGTTAATTTGTTTTTCAAATGTATCTTAAAAGGTGAGGTTCTATGTTCACTGATCCGGCCCCCTTGCTTCCTTCGGCTTATGAAAAGAAGTGCTGAATCAGCGAATAGAATGAAGGAACCATCAAGAGGAGATGGCTGCTGCTGCTGTGGCTCTCTAGGTCATTATCTCTCTTCCTCCTGCAAATGCTGCATGGCACTAAGCTTACAGGTAACAGTATCACAAGGCCTGCACTTTTAAGGATGCTTATGACTTTCTGCATGCTTACCTATTATAGACTCGATACACGCTTCTATTGTTAAAATTTATCTAGGCATTGCCTAATTTCACAGTTCAAACAGACAGCTTATGCAGCATAAAAAGGCATGTTCAAGTAACTTGGCAGATAATTCTTGATCCCAAAAATGTACAAATCCATTACTGTAACTGACATTACTAAAGATTTGGTCTTTGTTTCAGATTAAATAATGACTTTGCATCCTTAGTAAATCATATCCTGCTTTGAAAGTATGCACCGTTTTAAAAACTATTAACTGTCTATTAAAAGGTTTAGCCAAGCAAGAGACTTGGCAGATCAAAAAATACTTCTTAATGCTAACTTTTAGTTGGTACAAAAATAAATCAGAATGTGCTTGGTAAATCCCAATACTGAACGGCTGAAACTGCTGTACGCTGGGCCACTACTGCTACATTCCGATTTGCCCTCTAGAAGCTGCACCAACTTTTCATCACAGGCTGCAGAAATTCTACTCTCCCTACCTTTTTGTTTTCTCCTTTCCCAAATGTGGAAATTTCTTATGGTGTTCTTTTAAATTAACCTTTTAATACCACAAAAGTTAAAGGCAACTCACCAACTATAATGTCTTTTCAAGCTAAATGATTATGCTCAAACACCCCGTGCCACAGGCTAACACCTTTCAATTCTTTTCAGTAAGACTTTAGAAAAGTTGACTATTCTGGTAGTTATCCTTTTATTTAAAAAATTAGAGAATCAAAAGAACCAAATTCACCAAAAGTAGATATTTATACATATTTTCAAATGTGTATTCAACCCCCCCCCAAAAAAGGCACCAAATGCAAAATTCAGGTAAGTAACTAATAAAGACAAAGGATTGAGAAAAAGTTTTCAAATAATCATGAGTTCCTTCTCTGTGACCTTTAAAACAGTAACAAAAAGTCCATCACCTTTAAAAATTCAGTTCACTCACTCTAAAAAGATCTAGTTTTTCTCCTTGTTCTTTCAACTTTACAGTCAATATTAGAAATAGTACAAATTGCTTAACTGGTTAAGTTTTCAATAAGACATCTAGTTTGTAAAAAGAATTTGCACTGAATTCATTACTATCTACTTGTAGGATCTAGAAGCAAACTACAAAATAAGAAGAAATTCTCTCTGAAGACTATGAAGAAACACTAGACTGATTTTACCAATTTCTGAAATAATACTCTGTAAAGACTCCACTGATTCTATGAATCTCTTGCAAAAACAACCAGACAAGGACAAAGTTCAACAGATAACTGGTTAGTGTTTAGAAGTATCTATGCCCACCAAGAACAAGGAGCCGTAAATGGCACCAATGCCATGCTTCAGGTAAATCTGCTACGGTTTAGTCTTTGACAGTCTCTGCAAATAATCTACCACGACTTTGTATCAGTAAGCTGAATGTTTCACTAACAAATGGGAAAATAAAACATTTCATGTTTTTACAGCTAACAACTTAGTAAAACCTACTCAGAGTACATACTTCTTTATGTACCCATATGAACATACAATGCTATGGAATGTAAAGAAGTATGTATTTTTGGTAGGCAATAAACTGCCAGGAGGGAACTACACTGCGGCTAAAAGAAGCCCTTGCTTCTTTCTATGTGAATGACCTTCATATGGTAAATTAACCTGGTATCAAAAAGATGACCTTTGGCAATACTAACACCATAAAAATGTATCTACTACTTTTAGATGGAAACGAAATGTTGCAAAGATTTCTACGTTGTGAAGAAAACAAAGTTTAACTAAGGAGATTTAAAATTATCATGAAACTCCTTTTAAATCTTTCAAGTTTAAAATACAATATGCTTTACATTTTTTAATTTAGTACTCACATGATTACAATTTGGATACAGAAATCAGTATTACTAGAACAAAAGAGGGATAAACATGACCTATGTTCTGTCTCATAATATGATCTTAATTAAAGTATATATCATATTAGTAGGGTCAACTGGTTTAAGAATAACAAAATATAACAAAAACTGACATCATTACATTTTAACAATTTTCTTAATACATTGATAAGTATGTAGTCTACTGACATTAGAGGAATTTCTGAAGCAAGTTTTGTTGTTTTAAGCTTTTCTGAAAGCTACATAGTCATAATTGGAAAAGACTATCTTTTAAGTAACACTCTATTCTCAAAAAAAAAGGTGGTGTTGTTCTTAAATTAATCAGGTCCTTAACCCAGTCTTTGCTTTAAATGCTGTCAGTATGTAGAATAAATTAAAACCTAAGATTTATGCATGAAAAATGATAAAATTCTGGGCCATAATTGTAGGTTAACAGGGCACATTGGTAACAGATTGCCAAATAATTAAAATAAATTATCAATATTATCCTTGAATCTGCTTTCTCCAAAGGGGAACATAAAATGAAAATGCTATAGTCAAGTAACCAATTTACACAGACAGAATAATCATCTTTCAGTGGTACTGTGCAACAGCAATTCAATATTTACAAACATGATAGGGTCCACTATTTGTCCTGTGTTGGAGGTATCACAATATTTTTTGTACCTTATACAAAACTTATTTTGTATAATAGACATATATTAACAAAATAATAAATAATAAAGCTGCTCTCAATACTTTAATAAGCAGTACCTGCTTCATGCTTCAACAGACTTGGAAAAAAAGAAATACTAATATTCATATATTCTAATCATTTCTTACTAAAAGTATTATTTCAACTGGAATATTCAGACATGTATAAAAAGCACAATGATAAATGAAAATTCTTATGTGTCCCAAGTTGAACAGAAATGGCTATAAGGTTAACTACAGTTATAACTGAAAATATGTATGTCAAAAGTACAGGTTCCCTATAAAACTAGACAAAGTGTATTACTATACTCATGATTTATAACATTATAAAATTATTGAGCATTATAAAATTATAGAACAATTTTATCCATTATTCTGTAGGCATGAAAGTTTTTTTATAATTATCTTAAAACATCCTGGTGTTAAAGTCTTATTGCTCTAATATTAAGAGTACGTAATCCTCAGAAAATAAAATGACAGCAACTGCTATTCATTTTAAAAAATAAGATTATATACTGGTTTTAGTGCTTACAAGTTTAACTGAACATATCTGAGTCTTTTCAATCATTCTAAAATGTCACATCCATTGCTTAGATCAGCTGTTCATTTTTAACTGAGTACACAGTAAACTCTGGGCATCTGCTGACACTGGTGTAACTCAAACATTTCAACTGTCTCTCTGACAGGGATAACAGATGCTGACATTATCAAATGCTGTACTATTTTTTTTCCATGGCCTCTCCTTGCCCCAATATGGCCAGTATATGAAACTGAACTGCCATCCAAAAGCACACTTGAGCAACTGGATCTGCTAAACAGCTCCCATATAACTAGTAAAAATAGAAGCCAGTTTTATTGCTATCTTCAGCACTTAAGTCCAGGCAATTTAACACCTGTTTCATTTCTATTAGAATAAATGGAAAGAATTGTAGTTACATGAGTGTCACCAGCAGCATGACACTTACCAATCAACAGATGCAGAATATACTTAATATGAGAACTGTTTGAATACTGCCTGAAATAGTGTCAGCCTTTTTCCAGTTTAGTTCAAAAGAATAACTGCTTCTTTATAGGTGAAGTGAGTTACTTATAAAAGTAAGTGAAAGCACTTACTTTATAGGCAAACCATAGTATCTCAAAGTTTTATTTTGCAATTATATTTCAGAAGATATCCCTTCCCTGATACTGAAATGCAACACAAATCATATTATAACAAACACCTACTGTACTGACTTTTAAAATATTACTCATGTAGTAGACTTTAATACTCAAATTTATTGATTATAACTATGCACTGCAAGTCCATGTATTATTAAGCTGATAATGGAAGTAACTAGGCAATCTGTACCCAAAACGATGGAGAACTCAGTCAGGGAAATAGACCTTGAAAAGGGTTAAATTACTAACCTATGATTAGTAACACTACATAAGCAAAAACAAAGAAAAAATCTGGCATGTATCGTAGTTCCTTTCAACACAAGTCCAAGCAATACACTGAACACACGTGTGATCTATTTATAAACCAAAGGGCAGAGGTACTTTCTTAAGGCTGCTCATTTTCCTCCACCCCCTCCCTGTCAGCAACTTGCTGTTACCCTCAAGTATAATTTGAATTAAAGGAGCAGTGGTAGACGGGTTACCAGTACTCTTCCCTAACCTATTAGCATACTTCCTTGGTTCACTGCCTCAAAGATAAATACAAAATAGTATTCCGAAATACATCAAGGTCTGTTTGTTCCTTTAAATGCTGTTGGTTTTAAAACAGGTTATTGTCTATACTTAAGAATTATGCAAAGCTGTACACTGGTAATTCCTTAATGCATCAACGAAATGTTAAAGGGTAAAGACTTCTGCTCCACTCAAGTAGGAAATAGTAGGAAAACTGCCTTCAAAATAGAAAAGTTGACACGTAATGACTGAAGTACTGATTTGAGAATCTCTAACATTTGTTGAAAGTCCATAACCATAATTGTACAAATAAAAAGCATTTAAACTCTTTCGTATCCCAAACTAGCAGCACTGCAATGCTTTGCTAGAGCTGGTAAAATGGAACCAAATCGCCTCTTCAATGGATTTGGTCCCCTTCAACCAGCTGTAGCTATGCATTGATTACTACAGGACAGCCAACGTTTTTCATTTATGAATATCAGTCACATGTCAACTAGTTTCAGCTTATTTAAGTTATTCAGACTGTGGTTTAAATCAAATAATTTGTTACTGTTAATTCTCCTTAGGAGAACCACAGGGGTTAACAATGTTTAGAAAAAGTTTTATGAAAAATGTGTGGATGACTTATGAACTGCAAATAAAATAATTTTACTTATTTACCATCTTGGTGGTTTTTTTTAATCCTTCAGAAAAGAAATGGTAATAAAATATAGCCTATACTGCATAATAAAAAAATACACTTCCTCCAAAGAAGAAAATATTTGGGAAGGTCACCTAAAACTTACAGTATGGTTCCAAAGAATGGACATGCACATATTTTAAATTAAGGAAAAACATAACATTAAATAGAGTACTCTAGAAATGTTGGGTCACTATTTTCCACAGGATTAGCATTTACTCCTGACTGCTATTTACCTGAATATTGATAGATAAAGGTAAAAAAGAAAACGAACAATTCTGCAGAAACTGCAGAGACTGCAACAATATCTAGTTCTTCCAACCACAAAACAAAAGTTTTTAACCTTCTGAAAAGAAAGGAAATGGGAAGCATTCACAGCTTTTTACTATGTAGGTATTTCTCCATACTCTGTTGTAAAATGAAGATCTCTTCTAATAATAACATCCTATGACTCTCCTCACAATCCTCTTTGTCCTTCACAAAAAAATATAGACACGAGCCTCTCTCTCTCTCTCTCTCAGTGGAGAGAAAATGAAGGAAGAGGAAAAATGACAAGTTATCCAACATCCCTCTATTTTTCTTACTGAATGCAATACAACTATAGGTAATATAACATTCTTTAACACATGGAAACAAACATTTCAGTAATTAAAGAAGGGTTACTAATGGTAAATAGTAGTTTAAAAAGCTACATGTTCATACAATTTTCAATAGACCACTCCTCTATTTCAAAGTTAAGATCACCCCTTAAAAGAAAGTAGGCAAAGGAAAGTATATATATAAATTTTATCTCTTCATTCAAATTATTAGGCCTTCCTGCTCATATTAATCACATTTCAATTAGTCACATTAAATATATTTATGTATCACAAGGCACATCGTGTCTGAGAGTGGATGAAAATGTACATACTATAAGTATAGTACCATTTAATACACTCTCAGCTATTTTTTATACATAGCACTCAGCATGTTCAGAGTTTACAGGAAAAGAAAAACATTAAACACAAAGATATGGTCTGCATTATCAAATCATCATATATTCAACGTAGTCTTATTTACCAGGTCTTATTTTAGAATTTAAAACGTTAAATAAAGGTATCATAACATTCCAGAGGGAAATTTATGAGTTGCTCACATATTCCGTAAGATTTAGTATGTGCCTTTGTGCAAATAAAAAGAGATATGTAAGAAATGACTGTGAAGTTATCTTAGCACTAACCTAAAAACACAAGTGTGTCACATTATGTGGTCCATTCATATTTTGCTATTACTTTTCACACTCGATTTATATTAAAGAAAGATTTGTAAATAACACTATATAAGGTAACTTCATAATACAGTTAACAGAATCTCCAAAATATCTATCTGGTATCAGTACTTTCAAAATACTTATTAGCTGGTTTTTGGCTAGTTCTGCAGAGAATACTGCTAATTTATTTTCATGCCTGTGAAGATCTAAAACATTAAGAGCTAAAAATGCAACATCCTCATTAGAAAGTACCTAAGTAATGTGCCAATTAATGTTACTCCAAAGAAATTTAATTTCCATTTTCAACAACAGAAATGCTTCCTGCTCTTCATCTAAATCTGAAATTTCACCTATATGCAAAAAAAGGTAATATGGATAAACTCTAGGGAAAATAATCTCTAAATATCAAAAATAAGAAAAAGCATAGTTCTTGGTTAAGATTCCTGAAATACAAAAAACTTTATTAAGTCATATTGTAACTGCTATTCTAAAATGCCCCAAATTTTATAAAGCATGATACCAAAATATTCAGTGTCTCAGAATGAAAGCTTATATTGTCTCCCACAATTCTGAAAGGAAAGAAACTGCTTTATAATTCCTTCTCTCTTAATGTCTTTATTTCAGTTATTGTTATACCACGAGGAAACATCAAGATCAGCTTTGAAATCTATATTGATCTGAAGTTTTGGAATCTATATTTCAAAGTATATTCTTCAAAAATATTGAACATCTAGACATATTTTTGATAACCAGGGATATTATATTTTCTTTTTAAAAAGCACAGTCAGGACACGTGGGTGGCTCAGTCAGTTAAGTATCTACCTTCAGCTCAGGTCATGATCCCAGGGACCTGGGATCGAGCCCCACATTGGGCTCCCTGCTCAGGAGGGGTCTACTTCTCCCTCTACTCCCTGCTCATGCTCTCGCTATCTCTGTCTCTCTCAAATAAATAAAATCTTTATAAATAAATAAATAGCACAATCAATAACTCTACTGTCATTAACTTATTGCTGAAAAATTATTACTACTTACTAACAGCAAAGCTAAGGAACAGAATGTTACTTTAATCTCACATATATACACATGCACATATAAACTTTGGAAACTTTTGCATATTGCTAACCATAATAAACTGAAATAATTTTAAGTAAACATTTGTGCTGTTATTAAGTTACATTTGCAGTGATATAAGTGATTTGCTGTAGAAATAATATATATGCATTCTAATAAAAGAAAAATCTCAAAATTAGCTAAGAATTATATTAACTGAAGTATCATCAACTACAATTAATATTGACTACAAATGAAATTCAACAATTAAGCCAAGTATACTAAAGAAGTATAACCTAGTTTAAAACAAAGATCACAGGACACCTGGGTGGCTCAGTGGGTTAAGCCGCTGCCTTCGGCTCAGGTCATGATCTCAGGGTCCTGGGATCGAGTGCCACATCGGGCTCCTTGCTCAGCAGGGAGCCTGCCTCTTTCTCCACCTCTGCCTGCCTCTCTGCCTGCTTGTGTGCTTTCTCTCTCTCTCTTTCTGACAAATAAATAAAAAATCTTTAAAAAACAAAAAAACAACAAAAAAAACAAAGATCACAAAGAACAAATTAAAATGTTGTAATTCAAGGTAATAGATTCATTAAGTTATATAAATTATAAAATGCTTATAAGAAAGGGAAAAATGTTGGCCCATATTAATCTTGTCTAATATTTTATTCAAAAATACTAATTTCATCAACCTCTGGAAATAATAAATGAACTATATCTGGTTTTCTCAAATAAGGGCTGAGGCCAAAGACTTTTAAAAAAAAATTCTGAGGGGCTCCTGGGTGGCTCAGTGGGTTAAGCCTCTGTCTTTGGCTCATGTCATGATCTCAGGGGCCTGGAATCGAGCCCCACATCAGACTCTCTGCTCAGCAGGGAGCTGGTTTCCCCTCTCTCTGCCTGCATGTAATCTCTCTCTCTCTGTGTCAAATAAATAAAATCTTTTTTTTTTTTTTAAGATTTTATTTATCTGACAGACAGAGATCACAAGGAAGCAGAGAGGCAGGCAGAGAGAGAGAGAGGGGGGAGCAGACCCCCTGTCGAGCAGAAAGCCTTATGTGGGGTCAGATCCCAGGACCCAAGCCAAAGGCAGAGGCTTTAACCCACTGAGCCACCCAGGCACCCCAATAAAATCTTTAAAAAAAAATTTTTGAGTACACCAAAAATTATTTCTTCTGTCTTTTGACATCACTGATCAGTACAAGGAAAGAAAAGCACATTTTAAGAATAAAAAACTTGATATGAAAAAAAGAACCAAAAACAACCTCAATTTGCAATTTCCACTGATAATATAAGTTCAACTGATGTATATCTTCTGATATTCTTTAGTGTCCAATTAAAATCCTATTGTTTATCTGGCAATCTATAGTCACAATTGCATGAAATGTCTTAAGGAAATAGGAATAAAAAACAACCATGTAACTTTAACAAAAGCACTTTGCTGCAGAAAGAAAATGGCTTTTTTCTCTTTTTTTTAAATGTCACCTGACACTAGTTATTTGATTAGAGAAATAACCCTTATAAACTTCAGGGGAATTCTCAAGATATATGCAAGAATTGAAGAAATACTAATAGTATACTCTCTTCTTCTTGTAAAGGCTTATTACCATTAGTAAATACACTACCCCCACTCCCAGTAAAGTGAGACAATCCAAAATATTTAAAGGTGATTCATGTCCTAAACACTTCAATTTTCAGTTTATCTTAAACGTTATGATTTAATATAATAAGCTAAATTCCCTCAATAAAATCTTTTTTCTTTAAAGATCTCATTTATTTATTTGAGAAGGGAGGGCATGTGCAGGCATGAGTAGGTGGAGGAACAAAGGAAGAGAGAGAAGCAAAATCTCTGCTGAGCAGGGAACCTGACCTGGAGCTCAATCCCAGGACCCTGGGATCATGACCTGAGCTGAAGGCAGATGCCAGGTGCCCCAATAAACTCTCTTTTGACCATTCTAACCTGAAATAATTGCTGTTCGAACTCCTAGCAGTTTCTCTACAGAATCTGTAATCACATAACATCCTGTCATATCTAGCATGGTCTTGACTATGAAATTAAGGCTATCATCTATTAAGTCCCTATCACAGTCAAGGCACTGTGGGAGATACAGAGATGGAAAGGAGTGCCAACAATTTTAATAGAAAGAAACAAAGAAATACCACACAAACATAAAGTGCAATAAAATAAGAAGAAAGAACACATCAGTACAGGGCAAATAGAAAATAATTCCAATGTTGAGATCTAGGAGCTCTGAAAGAAAGATGGTTAAGGGGGTGCCTGGGTGGCTCAGTCCTTAAGTGGCTGCCTTTGGCTCAGGTCATGATCCCAGGGTCCTGGGATAGAGACCAGCATCAGGCTCCCTGCTTGGTGGGAAGCCTGCCTCTCCCTCTCCCACCCCCCTGCTTGTGTTCCCTCTCTCGCTGTGTCTCTCTCTGTCAAATAAATAAATAAGATCTTTTAAAAAAGTAAAGAAAGATGATTAAGATCAAGAAGGGAAGGGGATAAGGATATCCTGACTAAAGAAAATGCTTAAATAAATGAACAAAGTAGACAAAATATTTTAGAAAAGGGGAACAGCATAATGTAACTGAAGGGGTAAGGTAAGAAGAGGGAATCTAATTACTTGGAGATAAAGTCAGAAAGTCTTAAGAAAGACCACAAATGGATATGAAGGCCAAGTTCAAGGTGTGCAAATTTTATTCTACGTACAATAGGAAGCAATTGAAGATTTGGGAACAGGGAGAGGCACAATTATATCTATGCCTTTAGAATGGTAAGTTGGTATTGTATGAATGTCAGAAATAAGACTGATATCAGAGAGAAAATTAAAAAGTTACTATAATAGTTTAAGTAAAAGTGGTGAGTGCTTAATTACATCAGCAACAACGGGAATAGGAAGAATGAAATAGATTGGAAAAGACTAGTAGAATAAATGGAATTTGAGAACTAACTGGAAGTTGAGAATTAGTGAGAAAGTAGTCAAAAATAACACTAAACAAAGAGGCAGCAAGGGGACTGCTGGATGTATTAGCACATTCTTAGTTAAATCATTCACTATCCATGAGTTTCGGTCTTAAAACCACAATACAGAAAAAATACTGTAATGTAATTAAGAGTGATTTTTCTTTTCTTCCTTTTTCTTTTTTTTCAAGTAGGCTCCATGCGGAGAAAGGGGAACCCTCTTACACTATTAGTGGGAATGCAAGCTGGTGCAGCCCCTCTGGAAAACAGTATGGCGGTCCCTCAAAAAAGTTGAAAATATAACTACCCTATGACCCAGCAATTGCACTACTGGGTATCTACCCCAAAGATACAAACATAGTGATCCAAAAGGGCATGTGCACCCCAATGTTTATAGCAACAATGTCCACAACAGCCAAACTATGGAAAGAGCCCAGATGCCCATAGACAGATGAATGGATATAGATGTGGGGTATGTGTGTGTGTGTGTATGAATATTAATCAGCCATCAAAAATATTAAATCTTGCCATTTGTAATGACATGGTTGGTACTAGAGGGTATTATGCTAAGCGAAATAAGTCAATGAGAGATAGACAATTACTGTATGATCTCACTCATATGTGGAATTTTTTTTTTTAAAGATTTTATTTATTTGACAGACAGAGATCACAAGTAGGCAGAGAGGCAGGCAGAGAGAGAGGAGGAAGCAGACTCCCTGCTGAGCAGAGAGCCCGATGCAGGACTCGATCCCAGGACCCTGAGATCATGACCTGAGCCGAAGGCAGCGGCTTAACCCACTGAGCCACCCAGGCGCCCTCATATGTGGAATTTTAAGAAACAAAACAGGATCATAAGGGAAGAGAGGAAAAAATAAAACAAGATGAAATCAGAGAGGGAGACAAACCATATGAGACTCTTAATCATAGGAAACAGGGTTGCTGGAGAGGACGGGAGTAGGGGGTGGGGTAACTGGGTTACAGACATTAAGGAAAGCCAAGTGATGTAATGACCACAGGGTAATATATAAGACTGACGAATCACTGACCTCTATTTCTGAAACCAATAATACATTATATGTTAATTAACTGAATTCAAGTTAAAAATTTTTTCTTAAAAATGAAGTAGGCTCCATGCCCAGCATGTAGTCCAACCATAGGGCTTGAACTCACAACCCTGAGATCAAGACCTGAGCCAAGATGAAGAGTTGGGACACTTAACTAAGCCATCCAGGCACCCCTAAGAGTTAGTCAGATTGTTGCTCAACGTCTAGCTGCTCATAGTCAGATATGTGGTCTTAAACATAAATTCCTCTCTTTATAAGCTTCACATTCCTTATCTAGTACAAGGGGATATTAACACCTACCTCAAAGAGCTGTTGAAAGGATTAAAGGAGATAGTGCACATAAACCTTTTAATAGAGGCCTTGCCTGTGGTAAATGCTATCTATCATCATCATCTTCTACTTGAAAGGCAGGAACATGTAATACTATTTTGTCTCCTTCACAATGCCAAAGTATGAAGTGTTCATATATTTGTCATTTGAAAAACAAATCAAAATATAATCTAAAATATGGTCATTTATTTCCTCCTACATTATATGCCCATCATTAGGAGCATTAACAAGCAATAGCAGTAAAATCCTTTTGTTCTCTGTGCTCACCCTCTAGTGGTGATCCTAAGAAGCACTGTGTATTTCCAAGTTGCTAAGAGAGTAAATATTAAAAATTCTTCTCACAAGAAAAAATATTTGTAATCACATGGGGTGAAGGATGTTAACCAGATGTGCCATAGAAATCATTTCATAATATATTCATATATTAAATCATTATATTGTGCAACTGAAACTAACAATATTTTATGTCAATTTTGTCTCAATTTAAAAAAAAGAATTCAGGATAGATTAAACTGTCAAAATAAACTTCACAGTGAACAGCTAGCTCCCTCAGGCAAGATATGAAGGCTTAATTCAACTATAAACAGAAGACATCTAATGCAGTTTTCTAAAATGCCTCGCAAGGTTAAGTTGTTCCCCAAAATTCATTCACAGCAAGCTCTACATTAAGGAAAAACTAAGTATTTTCCTGTTCTGTGAGACTACTGATCCTTATGAATTCTGTGATTTCCCAGAAGTTTTTCTCAAACTACAACCAGCAAATCCTTTTTCTAGTAGACTGCCTATCACCACTGTTAACAATGGCTGGGGAATATCTACACTAGAAGCTTATACAATTACATTATTAATAAGGAATTATGTACTTAAGAGTTATTCAGCCACAAATTAAAAAAATAATCATGCAAATGGGGTGCATGGGGGGCCCAGTCAGTTAAGCATCTGACTCCTGATCTTAGCTTAGGTCTTGATCTCAGGGTCTTAAGTTCAAGCCCCATGCTGAGCCACATGCTGGGCATGGAGCCTACTTTAAAAAAAAAAAATCAAAACAAATGGATAACATAAGATTAGAGGGACACTGGGAATGATCTTAAAGAAACAAATCTCAAAATGGAATGCATTTTAATTAAATCTTTAGATATAAGCAATATTCTTGGTAACTTATATCCATACTTAATATATATAATAGTCGTTTCATAATACTTGTATTAGTTTAACAATAAAAAAATTTCCACAGACTTTAAACTGATTTATAATGTACTAAAATAAGCCATTACTTCCTCATTTGTATCAGAAAAAGAGAACCAGCACTAGGAAAATATTTTTAAACTGCATATAAAATAGTAAAGGTGAGATCTTTACCTGGGATTTCCTCTTAGTGCCGCATGGTGTAGAGCATTAAATCCATTATTGTTTGTAATGGTAACATCTGCTCCAGCTTCTAGAAGTACTGCCAGAATGTCATCACGTTTCTTACTTATTGCATCATGAAGAGGGGTATCACCTTCAGAATCCTTTTTTTTAATTTAGAGAGGTTTTCATTAGTTCTTGAGCCAAAGATCACATGTAATATTAATATGTACACTGAACTACTAAACAGAAGCCGTATCTAGTAACCTTCAATAAAACATTCTGCATTAAATTTTAGGATGTAGGCAAGAAACATTAGCCTCATTATATTATATTAAACTCATCCTCAATCTAGATGGGGATCAATGAACATGTTATAGCCTACCAAGGAAAAAGAAAAGTAAAATTAAAAAGTACCCTCAAATATGATTCAGGTAATTACAAAAATTAATGAGGTAAAAAGCTACCCCCAAATTTCACTGGTTTAAAATGGCCTACTATACCATATTCCTACCAGTAATCGTTATGCCTAAAATTTCAAAACAAACCTACACAGTCTTGGGGCCCTAGAGCAATGAATTAAAAGTCAATAGTTCTCAACCTTGGCTGTACATTTAGAATCTGTAGGGGAGCTCTTACAAAGATACCCAGGCACAGGGTGCTGGGTGGCACAGTCAGTTAAGCCTCCAGCTCTTGGTTTCAGCTCAGGTCATGATCTCAAGGTTGTGAGATTGAGCCCTGTGTCAGGCTGAATGCGTGACAGAGAGTCTGCTTGAGATTCTCTCTCCTTTTCCCTCTGTCCCTCCTGCTCATGCATGAACAAGCATTCTCTCCCTAAAATAAATAAATACATCCTTTAAAAAAAGAGAGATACTTGGGCTCTTCTCTAGGACAACTAAACCAGAATCTCTAGGAGTAAGACCCAGGCATTAGTAGTTTCTCAGAGTCTGCCAGCTGAATATATTATGTAGTCATGGGTGAAAATATTAAATCTAAATGTTTTCAAGGGGCAGGAAAGTGGCTAATTAGTCAAAATAGAAAACATATAAAAGAAAAGAATATACAGCGGGACGCCTGAGTGGCTCATGCCTTCGGCTCAGGTCATGATCCTGGAGTCCCGGGATCGAGTCCCGCATCGGGCTCCCAGCTCCATGGGGAGTCTGCTTCTCTCTCTGACCTTCTTCTCGTTCATGCTCTCTCTCACTGTCTCTCTCTCAAGTAAATAAATAAAATCTTTAAAAAAAAAGAAAAGAAAAGAATATACAGCAGTCTCGGTCTTCCTTTTTTTCAAGCTGACTACCTTTCCCATTAATCAACTGATTTTAGTAGTATGCTGTTATTCATTATCAGTTATCTCCACAAATGGGTAATTTAGACTTCATTTATTTCATAGTTTCATAAATACTGTTCTCAGTTAAGTCATACCTATGGTTTACGCCATGGTTGCTAAATCCAGCCTGCCACCTATTTATGCATTACTGATGGCTGCTTTCATACTACAATGGCAGCACTGGACAGTCGTGATAGAAACTACATGAAAGCCTAAATGATCATTTGGCCCTTTACAGAAAAAAGTTGGCTAATCCCAGGAATATACTCATCTAACCTCATAACAAATTCCTAATCCAACTTCAATCCAACCAGCCACTTTTTAGTCTCTTATCTAGTGGCACTAAAAATTCATAGTCTTCAACTTGACATAGGCTCTTAATATGGCCTTAACAATATATTAAGAGCCATTTAATATTAATATATAATTAATATATCAAGAGCCATATAATATGGCTCTTAATAATGGCTGGAATAAGCTTCTACAGGCCCAGATCGTCCTTCCTTCTGGTCCCCACAGAAGCTACTCCAAACATTTATCACTCTTCTCAATTACCTTTTCTATACCCATTACTCCCCATTCACTCTCAACGGATGACTTTGTCTCCATTTCAGACCCCCCCAAAAATAGGTATAAATTATCTCTCCTTCAACAGATTAACACTCTCTAATTCCTCCCCCATCCTCCAATTCTATAATCCACTTAGAAGCTCTAAGTTCCAAACCCTGTCAGCTCCAAAATGCTGTACCTAATACAGCATTATCAGTCTCTGATAATCATCTAGCTGAATAAAATCTCCAATTCCTTTAGTTCTCAAGCCCTCAGTCCCATTACTCCTATTTTTCTTCTCTGTTGCTTCTCTGACGTATCAAATCCATCTGGCTGCTAATACTGTGGGTGGACAGGAATCCCCTCTTAGGTGACTCTTGCCTCAAAAATTAGGTCCTACTGAAAATTAACCTTAAAATCCTGTATATTTTCCAAATTAGAAAATCTTCCTAGACTAATGACTAGATCAAGACCTGAAGATAAATTAAGCTACAATTAAAATAATTTAGATAAAGTAACTATCATTAAATGCAGCCTATTCTACTTCCTTTAAGCTGCTGAAGCTCACTGTCATGATCAGTAAAGTTAAATCAATTCATAAGCTGATATTTTTGCAAAGAAGTCCCCACCCCCACCCTCCAATATAAAACCAATCTACTGACACTTTCCTTCAAAGGCCTTTCCAAGAATAGCTGCCAATTTTATCACATAGAATGATCAAACAAAAAAGGAAATGATAACAAAGGAATGCCTGCAACAGAACTTAGTATTTCCTCTTTATAGAATCTTAGCAACGCCTGCAGAATGTACACCACTGAAGGTTTTACCTGGAGGCTAGGATGACAGCCAAAGTCCAATAAAGTCTTCACCACCTGCAGATGGCCTTTGTTGACAGCAATATGAAGCGGCGTCTGTCGGCGCTTGTTGCGAGCATTCAAGTCGGCACTGCCTCGGTGCAGCACTTCTATGACAGCGCCTTCGTCTCCAAAAGCTGCATGGTGAACGGCTCTATCTCCATCTTTATCCTAAATGTCAGCATTTAAATCTGAATTAGTGAGGGAATATTTTAGAGAGAAAATAAAACCTGAAGCTCTGATACGTCATTAAGAATTAATGTGAGAAAAGAAAACACAGAATGGAGTCAATAAAATAACTAGAAATCCACTTGACTAGTGATTAACTCCAAAGATAAATGATGACTGTGGATCAATACACTATGTCACATACATACTGGACCAATACTTATATCAGAAGTAGTCTGATCTTTCATTACTCCTAATTTATCAGCCATGATGATAAGTCAACATTAAGAAAAACGCTAAATTATGATACAAATATACATAAACATTTTTCCATTTAAAAACTGTATTTACAGGGCGCCTGGGTGGCTCAGTGGGTTAAGCTGCTGCCTTCGGCTCAGGTCATGATCTCAGGGTCCTGGGATCGAGTCCTGTATCGGGCTCTCTGCTCAGCAGGAAGCCTGTTTCCTCCTCTCTCTCTCTCTGCCTGCCTCTCTGCCTACTTGTGATCTCTCTCTGTCAAATAAATAAATAAAATCTTTAAAAAAAAAACTGTATTTACAAAGGCTTTTTAATGACATAGAAATTGTATAAACATTAGGTGAGTAATTTAAAGAGGAAGAAAGGATGCCAAACTGTGATCACAATTAACTTTGAGAGAAATATATCAACATATTAACACTGGTTATCTCTAGTTGGTAAGCATATACTTTTCTGTATATTCAAGAAAAAAATTAAGTACCACCTTAAAAGATAAAAATGAAACACAGATCAGTGTGATTTCATATATGCATATAACTTCATATATCCAAAATTGAGAGAAACGTCTACTCACACTATTTCAGAAGAATCAAGGAGGTACGCCGTACCCTTTTAAAATAGGCCTATTTCTGAAGAAGTAGAGAAAGACCTGATTGCTTAAAACTTTTTAATGTAAGAAACCTTTTTTTCTTTTCTTTTTTTTTTTTTTAAAGAGAGAGAGCTTGTGTGAGCATGGGGCAGGGGTGCAGAGAGAGAATCCCAAGTAGACTCTGCAGAGCCCACTGCCCGGCTTGATCTCATAACCTTAAGATCATGACCTGAGCCAAAATCCAGAGTCTAACACTTAACCGACTAAACCACCCAGGCAGCCCTGTAAGAATTTATTTTTTAAAGGGGGAAAAAAATGCCTGTACTGCATAAAGATAATATATATAGTCCACATCAAAAAAGGCCTCAGGACTCCTGGGTGGCTCAGTGCGTTGGGCCTCTGCCTTCGGCTCGGGTTATGGTCTCGGGGTCCTGGGATCGGGCCCCACATCGGGCTCTCTGCTCAGTGGGGAGCCTGCATCCCGCTCTCTCTGCGTGCCTCTCTGCCTACTTGTTCTCTCTCTGTCAAGTAAATAAATAAAATCTTTAAAAAAAAAAATCCCATTACTTTGCTAAATGCAGACAGAGATGGGTATTATAAAGATACTCTCTTTATTCCAGACCATGTCTCAAGTTTTAATACCCAGAAGTAAGCATGTTTTAAGACTTTCTCCAAAGCAGTATTTCCAACCTTTAGTCCTACCTCCTCATAGACTCCAGCTTTAGCAAGTGGTTTGAAAATCCATAAAGTACCCAGGATTATTTTAACTACTTTCCACAGATTTAAATAAAAAACAAAACAACAGTTCATTCAAAACAGCTGCTGAATTCACCAGTCTTTGGTCTTAGCATATTTTCTCAGACAGATATTTAAAGTAAAACCACTTGTGTAGGAGTCCACAACAATTTGACAACCACTCTTGAAAAGGTAGGAAACTACAACTCAGCAGTACTTCTACCTTCTAAAAATCTAGCTAAGCCAAAGTAGCAGTTTCTGTTACCTGTCAGCTGTGAACATAAAGGAACTAGCACACTACCACATAAAAGTTTAAAGATGCAACTCATGTGCCTCTGAGTAGCATTATATTTAAACAACCCAGAGAAACAAGCTTTTTACAAAAAAAAAATTTTATGTCTACATGAGTATGTGTGTGTATGTTTGTGAGACACAGAGATGAAGCTCTCTAGTAGCATGTTACAGAATCTTAGATTTAAGCTCTTCCTACCCTCCAATTTAGATTTATTTATCATTTTTAAGCAGTTTCATTTTAAGCGTTATCATTTTAAGTGGTTTCATTTTAAGCGTTATCATTTTAAGTGGTTTTCCTTATGTTAAAAAGAACCTAACACTCCCTAAATAAAAACAAGGACTGTTTATGAAATGTACCACATGTTTATGGCTGTTAGAAAACTTATTGTAATGTTGTTATGCAGGTCCTGTCATCAATTCATGTGGGGAAAAAAAAACACTGAAAAACAAAACCATGAAAAATAAAAACCCTAAATGTGTGTGTGTGTGTGTGTGTGTGTAATATATATATATAATATATCAAGTATTTTTATGTATTTGTCATATATATGTCGAAAGAATATATATGAGAAAAAATTTATAGAATTTGGAAGATATATGCACTAGAAAATAACAATTTATTTTGGGTTTTTTTTCCCCAAATAAAAAACCTCAGTTGCACAAAGATCTAAATAGGGTTTGTTGCTGTCTTGTGAATTCATCTTAAGTATTTCCAATAAACCTAATTAAAAAAGCTCATTATTATGACTCTGATACTAGCACCAAGTGAGATGTTGAGGGACAATATTACAGTAAAGTTATCTGAAAGGATTTCGGCAGGGACCTCAAATTAAATCTAAAACCCATCTTGGTTCTTTCTACCCTCTTATTCCCCCCTTTCTTCCTGCTTTCATTCCAGTCTTTCCTAGCTTAGTTGGCAGAACCACAGGCCATATCAAAATCCTATCTGTAAGTCATGCTTACCTACTTCATGTCCCTGAGCCACAATATATACAAGCACCAAACCCAATGGCTCTTACGCCTCAATTTATAATCAGATCTCTTTTCTTTTCTCCTATTCTACCACTAATTAATTAAGTCCTTGATTCTCACTCATCTAACTTAGAGCCATAGCTTACCTGCCTCCACTTTATCTTACCCCGATCTATTCTTCACACACATACACACACACACCAGAATTCTCTCTGTAATGCACTAAACTTATGTTTAAAACCTTTTAATGTAACTCTACTATAAAATGAACAAACCTCTTTTAAAGCCTACTTCTGCAGACTACACCTGATGCCATCATCGTCCCACATAAAAAAACTCTAACTTACCAACTTATTTGACCCACTATGCCCATGTACAATTATTTGACCCAGATTTCAATGCTCTAATAATTCTCCACTGTCCCTCTGTCCAGCTCCTGGACACCATCACTCTACTTCCTGTCTCTATGATTCTTGACTACTTTAGGTACTTAACAGCAAAGGAAGCATACAGTATCTGCATTTTTGAAACTGACATCATGACCTCAACAGGTTCATCTACATTGTAGCAAGAGTCAGAATTTCCTTTAGGACTAAATAATATTACATATGCCACATTTTGTTTAGCCATTCACACATCATGGACACATGGGTTGTTTCCAAGATTTAGTTATTGTGAATAATGTTATGAATGTGGGTGCAAAAATATCTCTTTGAGACCCTACTTCAAACTCTTTGGGGTATATAACCCAGAAATGGAATTGCTGGATCATACAGTAATTCTATTTCTAACAAAACTCCATATTGTTTTGGAAGAGTTTGTACTGTTATAATGTTATGCTGTTTTCCACAGCAGCTATACCATTTTACATTCCCACCAACAGCCCAGAAGGGTTCCAATTTCTCCACATCCTCCCCAACACGTTTTTTTTAAAGATTTTATTTATTTATTTATTTGTTTGTTTATGTGTCAGAGAGAGCAAGAAGCACAAGTTGGGGGGTGTGGGAGGGCAGAGGGAGATGCAAGCTCCCCATTGAGCAGGGAGCCCATTGCAAGACTTGATCCTAGGGCCCTGGATCATGACCTGAGCCAAAGGCAGCCACTTAACCAACTGAGCCATCCAGGCAGGCATCCCTGATTTGTTTTGTTTTGCTTTTATAATAGCCATCTGACTAGGTATGAGGTGGTACCTCATGATGGTTTTGATTTGCATTTCCCTAATGCTTTGTGATGGTTAGCATCTTTTTATGTGCTTATGAATCATTCATATATATTCTCTGGAGAAATGTCTACTCAAGTCCCTTGTCCAGTTGTGCATCATTTTTCTGTAGTTGCTGAGTTTTAAGAATTCTCCAAAATTCTGGATATCAACCCATTATCAGACATACAATTTGCCAGTGTTGTCCCACATTGTACAAGTTGTCTTTCCATGGTTGATAGTGTCCTTTGGTGCACAGAAGTTTTTAATTTTCATGAAGTCCAATTCGTCTATTTCTTCTCTTGTTGCCTGTGCCTTCAGTGTCATGCCCAACAAATTACTGCCAAATCCAATGTTGGGAGCTTTGCCCTTTGTTTTCTTTCAAGAGTTTTATACTTTTAGATTTTACATTTAGGTCTATGACCTATTAATTTCCATAGACAATGTTAAGTAAAGGTCCAACTTAATTCTTTTGTACATAGATACCCTGTTTTTTCAGCACCATTTATTTAAAAGACTGTCCTTTCCCCACTGAATGATCTTGGCACCCTTGTCACAAATTATTTGACCATGTATGCAAGGATTTGTTACTGGACTCTATTCCATCCCACTGGCTTATGTATCTGTATCTATGCCAGTACCACACTGTTTTGATTATTGTAGCTTTGTAGTAAGTCTGGAACCATCAGGAAGAACGAGTCTTCCACAATTCTGTTACTCTTTTTCAAAATGGTTTTGGCTATTTTGAAGTACCTTGAGATGACATACTGAATTACAGAATGAATTTTTCTATTTCTGCAAAAAACATCACTGAGATTATGACAAGGTTTACACTAAATCTGTGGATCAGTTTGGGCAGTTTTGACATAATAATACAAATTCTTCCAATCCATGAACAGGAAATATGTTTTGACTTACTTATATCTTCTTTCTTTCAGGAGTACAAGTCTTTCACCTCTTCGGTTAAATTAATTTCTAAGTACTTTTTTATTATTTTTGATGCTATTATAAATGGAGTTGTTTTCTTAAAATCCTCTATTGATTGTTGATGGCTAATGTACAGAAATGAAACTAGCTTTAGTATTGATACTTTGCTGAATTATCTTAACTAGTTCTAAAAGCTTTTTGTGTGGAACTTTATGGTTTTCTACATGGATCATATAATCTGCAGAGACGATTTTATTTCTTCCTTTCCAGTGTGAATGCCTCTTATTTATCTTGCCTAAATACTCTGGCTAGGACTTCCAGTACCATGTTGAATATGAATGGAAAAGTGCACATCCTTATCTTTTCCCTGATCGTAGAGGACAAGTTTTTAATTTTTCACATATGGCTTTTATTATGTCAAGGTCATTTCCTTCCTTTCTTATATTTCTTTGACTCATTCTGAGTAGGTTTCGTGTTTCTAGGTATTTGAAGGAATCAAGATGGTGGAGAAGTAGCAGGCTGAGAAGACATCAGGTAACAGGAGATCGGCTAGATAGCTTATCAAACCATTCTGAACACCTACAAATCCAACAGGAGATGGAAGAGAAGAGCAACAATTCTAGAAACAGAAAATCGACCACTTTCTGAAAGGTAGGACGGGCGGAGAAATGAATCCAAAACAACAGGAAGATAGACCGCAGGGGGAGGGGTCGGCTCCCCGCAGGAGCAACGGAGCACAAAATCAGGACTTTTAAAAATCTGCTCCAGTGGGGTGCCTGGGTGGCTCAGTGGGTTAAGGCCTTTGCCTTCAGCTCAGGTCATGATCCCAGGGTCCTGGGATCGAGCCCCACATTGGGCTCTCTGCTCAATGGGGAGCCTGCTTCCTCCTCTCTCTCTCTGCCTACTTGTGATCTTTGTCTGTGAAATAAATAAATAAAATCTAAGGGAAAAAAAAAGTCTGCTCCACTGAGGGACATCGCTCCAGAGGAAAACCAGGGTGAAGCTCACACAGGGACAGCATGACCTCAGGTTCCATGAGGTCACAGAAGGATCGGGGGTGTCTGAGTGTCACAGAGCTCACAGGTATTAGAGCAGGGAAACCGGCTATAGAGATGGAGCTGAGGAGTGAGCTCTCAACTCAGGGTTATCTTGAACCATAATCCATGGCACCAGCCACTGCTCTGTGAGTGAGGTCCCCACAAGATCCAGCACACCCCCCCCCCCCACAACCCGAGAGCTCAGGGATCGACAGGGTTTGGAGACTCCAGGCAGAACTGTCTGCCAGAGACAGAGACGCTTGGTCATAGGCTGGGTGAGCTCAGAGCACAGCCGGAGGCTAGGGAGATGGGAGTGATTAAGCGTTTTTCTCCAAGCACAGCTGAGGCCAGGGAGACAGGAGTGATTGACTGGTTTTCTCTGAGGGCATACTGAGAGTGGAGCCCCGAGCTCTAAGCTCCTCAGGCCAGAGATTGGGAGGCCGCCATTTTCATTCCCATCCTCTGGAACTCTACGGAATGCGAAGATCAACAAGAAATCCAGCCAAGACCAAGTTCACTTATCAAGGAGAGCAGCAGAATTCTAGAGGAGAAAGCGAAGCATGGAATTCATAGCTTTCTCCCCATGATTCTTTAGTCTTGCAAAGTTGATTAATTTTTTTAACTTTATTTTTTTTCCCCTTCTGCTATTTTTTTTAACTTTTACTCTTTCCTCTTTTAACGTTTTTTAACTAGTTTATCCTAACAATACCTTTCATAAAAAAATAAATAAATAGGCAGTCCCTGGTCTGAAGATCCTCGGAAATCAAGAGCAGGCATTTCCCCAGTAGCCTTATCTTCAGTCCTAATTCCCACCATCATGTATAAACTAAACATAAATCATGCACAAGTCTACTTGATTGAAGTTCTACAGAATAAAAGGAAATGATTTTGCAGAAATAAATAAATAAATAAATAAAATCTTTTTTGAACATTATTATAATCATATTTTATACTTCATTGTATCTAACTTTATTTTTTGTATACACATAGGTTTATTTTCTTCTTAAAAATCTGGGGTACAACTTCTTCTAATAGATCAAAATACACCCTAAGTCTAGCACCAGGCTTGTTCTAGTTTCCAGCCCAAGCAAATTCTCTCCACTTTCTTTTTCTTTATTCTCCTAACCAACTTACCTTATCAACTCCTTTTTTAGAAATTAAAAAAAAAATTTTTTTTTCATCTTTATAGTCATATTCCATCCCTTCGTTGTATCTAACCTTATATATGTTTTTCATTCCTTAAAATTTTGGGAGGTAGTTTCTTCTAAGAGACCAAACTACTACCAAAATTAAGTGGGTGACCTTGCTCTAGTCACCAGTCTAATATATATATATTTTTTTCTTTTTTATATTTTTTGGGTTTTTTGTTTTCTTTTTTTTTTTATTTTTTTTCCTGAACTTCTTTTTACCTGTTTTCTTCCCCCCATGATTTGGGGTCTCTTCTGATTTGGTTAAAGCACATTTTCCTGGGGTCTTTGTCACCCTTTTAGTACTTTATTTGCTCCTTCATATATTCTTACCTGGACAAAATGACAAGGCGGGAAAAACTCACCACAAAAAGAACAAGAGGCAGTACCGAAGGTTAGGGACATAATCAATAGCGACATCGGTAATATGTCACATCTAGAGTTCAGAATGATGATTCTCGAGGTTCTAGCCAGGCTCGAAAGAAAAAGGCATAGAAGATATTAGAGAAACCCTGTCTGGAGAAATAAAAGAACTAAAACCTAACCAAGTTGAAATCAAAAAAGCTATTAATGAGGTGCAATCAAAAATGGAGGCTCTCACTGCTAAGATAAATGAGGCAGAAGAAAGAATTAGTGACATAGAAGACCAAATGACAGAGAATAAAGAAGCTGAGCAAAAGAGAGACAAAGAACTACTGGACCACGAGGGGAGAATTCGAGAGATAAGAGATACCATAAGCTGAAACAACATTAGAATAATTGGGATTCCAGAAGAAGAAGAAAGAGAGAGGGGAGCAGAACGTATATTGGAGAGAATTATTGTAGAGAATTTCCCTAATATGGCAAAGGGAACAAGTATCAAAATTCAGGAGGTACAGAAAACCCCCCTCAAAATCAGTAAGAATAGGTCCACACCCCGTCATCTAATAGTAAAATTTACATGTCTTAGCAACAGAGGACAAGAAGTCTGTAACATACAATGGTAAAAATATTAGATTGGCAGCAGACTTATATCCACAGAGACCTGGCAGGCCAGTAAGAACTGGCATGATATATTCAGAGAACTAAATGAGGAAAACATGCAGCCAAGAATATTATATCCAGCTAGGCGATCACTGAAAGAAGGAGAGATGAAAAGCTTCCAGGGCAAACAAAAACTGAAAGAATTTGAAAACACCAAACCAGCTCTACAGGAAATATTGAAAGGGGTCCTCTAAGCAAAGAGAGACCCTAAAAGTAGTAGACTGGAAAGGAACAGAGACAATATACAATAATAGTCACCTTACAGGCAATACAATGGCACTAAATTTATATCTCTCAATCTTATATCTCTCAGGTTACCCTGAATGTAAATGGGCTAAATGCCCCAATCAAAAGACACAGGGTATCAGAATGGATAAAAAAACAAAACCCATCAATATGCTGACTACAAGAAATTCAAAGACACCTCCAGATTTAAAGTGAGGGGGTGGAAAACAATTTACCATGCTAATGGACATCAAAAGAAAACTGGGGTGGCAATCCTTATATCAGATCAATTCGATTTTAAGCCAAAGACTATAATAAGAGATAAGGAAGGATACTATATCATACTCAAAGAGTCTGTCCAACAAGAAGATCTAATAAGTCCCTCTAACATGGGAGCAGCCAACTATATAAACCAATTAATAACAAAATCAAACACATCGACAGTAATACAATAATAGTAGGGGACTTCAACATTCCCTTCACTGAAATGGACAGATCATCCAAGCAAAAGATCAACAAGGAAATAAAGGCCTTAAATGTGTTTCTAGGTATTTGTCCAGTTCATCTAGGTTATCCCATTTGTTGGCATATAACCATTTACAGTACTCTCTTAAAACCTTTCCATTTCTGTAGAATTGGTAGTAATGTCCCCATTTTCCTTTCTGATTTTAGTAATTGAGTGTTTTTTAAAGATTTTACTTATTTGTCAGAGAGAAAGAGAACGAGCGAACACAGGCAGAGGTAGAGGGAGAAGCAGGCTCCCTGCCGAGCAAGGAGCCCGATGTGCGATTTGATACCAAGACGCTGGGATCATGACCTGAGCAGAAGGCAGCCACTTAACCAACTGAGCCACCCAGGTATCCCTTGAGTGTTTTTTCTTAATCAATCTAATTAAATAAACATTTATCAGTTCTGTTGATCAAAAAACCAACATTGTGGTTTCACTATTTTCTCTCTTGATTTTCTATTATTTTATTTATCTCTGCTCAAATATTTATTATTTCATTCCTTCTGCTATCTCTGAATTTAATTTTTTCTTCTAGTTCCTTAAGCTGTAAAATTAGGTTGTTGATTTGGAATCACTTTTTAAATATAAGCATTTACAGCTATAAATTTCCCCCTTAGCACTGCTTTCACTACATCTCACAGGTTTTAGTATGTTCGGCTTTTGTTTTCATTCATATCTCAGTATTGTCATATTTCCCTTGCAATTTCTTTAATCCATTCATTGCTTAAAAGTATGTTATTTAATTTCCACAAATGTGTGAATTTTCCAGTCTTTCTTCCATTATTGATTTCTAACTTCATCAAAATGTGGTCAAAGAAAATATTTTGTAAGACATCTACCTTTTCAAATATACTGAGACTTAATTTGTGACTTAACATATAGTCTACCACAAAGAACACACCAGGTGCACTTGAGAAGAATGTACATGCTATTGTTAGGTAGAGGGCTCTGTACATGTCTATTAGCTCCAGCTGGTTTTACTGTATTGTTCATTCCTCATATTTCTTATCTTCTGCATGGATGTTCTATACATTATTGAAAATAGGATACTGAAGTCTCAAACCAGTAGTGTAAAAATGTCTTTTTCCTTTCACTTCTGTTAATTTTGTTCGTATATTTGTATGGTCTGTTATTAAGCATATAAATATTTAGAAATTTTATATCTTCTTGTTGTATTGTACTTTTTATTAATATACAATGTCCTTCATGATTTAGAACCTATTTTATCTAAAATTAATATAGCTATCCCTGCCCTTTTTTGATTACTATATGCATCAGTATCTTTTCTTATTCTTTCACTTTAAACCTATTTCTATCTATGCATCTTAAAGGGAGTCTCCTATACACAGAACATATCAGATAATTTTCAATCTACTCTGCCAGTCTCTTTTAGAGTTTAATCCACTATATTTAAAGTAATTATTGATAAGGAATAACTTCTGTCACTTTGCTATAATTTTTCTAGATGCCACATAGCTTTTGCTGCCTCATTTCCTACATTACTCTTTTATATTTAGTTGATATTTTGAAGTAAAAAACGTTTTACTTAACTTCAATAACATAAAAACTCATTTACAAGCGTTGTGCAGTGGCAGTATCATAAACAGCGAGGTTTATCTGAGACACAATTACTGCTAATTGAAAACTCATTTATGGGGCACCTGGATGGCTCAGTCAGTTACGTGTCTGCCTTCGGCTCAGGTCATGATCCCAGTGTTATGGGTTCTAGCCCTATCTTGGGCTCCCTGCTCAGTGGGAAGTCTGCTTCTCACCCTTCCTTTCCTTCTGCCCCTCTCCCCCTGCTCATGTTTTCTATCTCAAATAAATAAAATCTTAAAAAACAAAAACAAATAACTGATTTACCGCTCTATCCACAACCCTTTGTTATCGTTATCACAAAATTACAACTTTGTACATTGTGTAATCAAAACCATAAACTAATAATTTTTTAAAATCCCTAAGTTTCTTAAATTACATAGAAAACAAAATGTGGATTTACAAATCAAAGTTACAATAATGCTAGATTTTAGACTAATAATTTTTTTAATGTATTAGTTTCTTAAATCATCTGGGAAACAAAAAGAATTATAAACATTATTAAAATAATGTTATCTTCTGTAACTGCTTACATATTATACTTTTATTGAGATATTACTTTGTCATATGGCTTCAGGTTACTATCTAATATTCTTTCATTTCAATCTGCAGAACTCCCTTCAGGATTTCTTGCAAGACGGTGTGCCAGTAACAAATTCCCTGAATTTTGGGGAATGTCTCTCACTTTCAAAGGAGAGTTTTGCTAGATACAGGATTCTTGGTTAGCAGGGGTTTTTTTTTCTTTTTAGCACCTTAAAAACATCAGTCCACCACTGTCTTCTGAAGTTTCTGATGAGAAATCTGCTGAAAATCTTACAAGGATCCCTTTTCAAGTGACAAGTCATCCCTCTTATTTCTTTCAAGATTCTCTGGCCTTGGCTCTTTAAAGTTTAATTACAATGTGTCTCAGTATGGGTCTCACTCAATTCATCCTACTTGGAATTCACTGTGCTTCTTGGATGTTTATAGTCATGTCTTCCATCAAATTTGGGAAATTTTTGGTCATAGTTTCTTTGAATAATCTCGCTGCCCTTTCCCCTCTCTTCCCTCCAACCCTCACCCAATCCCTTCTACTTCTCAAATGCCCACAATGCATACAATGGTCCACCTGATACTGTTCTACACATCCCTAAGGCTCTGTTCATTTTTTTCTCCAATCTCTTTTCCTTCTATTCCTCAGACTCCGTAATTTTGATTGCCTTAACTTCCAGTTCACTAGTTCTCTCTTCTGTCTAGTTAAATCTGCCTCTGAATTCCTCCACGAATTTTTCATTTCAGCTTCTTATACTTTTCAACTTTGGAATCTTTTCTTGGTCTCTTTTTAGGTTATCTATGTCTTCACTGATACTTCCATTTTGTCCATACATCATTTCTTAGCTTTCTTCTCATCTTCAATTAGCTCTTAGGGCATTTTAAGGTAATTGTTTTAGAGTTATTTGTCTATTCAGTCTACATCTGGATTTTTTCAACAGTAGTTTCTGCTGGCTTATTTTGCTTCCTTTAAATGGACCACACTTTCCTGCTTCCTTGTATGCCTTGTGATTTTTTTTTGTTGAAAGCTGGACATTTTATTCTAATAACCAGTAACTCTCGCAATCAGATTCTCCCTCTTTTGCAGGGTTTGCTGTTTTCCGTTTTTGTTTTGTTTTTGATTGCTTTAGACTGTCTTTGTGGTTAGAACCTGAAGTGTAAACTTATGGTCTTTTCTGAGCCTGTACCTTTCTCTGGACATGTGCAGTGACTTTCTAATTTCTCATATATATAATTGCTCTTGAAAGTCCTAGACTTTAATGCCAAGGTCACAAAAGGAGAAAAAGAAGAAAAAATGGTGTGGGGAGAGCAGGAAAGATACCATTCCTTAGAACTTCTGGAAGTCACTTCAGCCATGGCAAAATGGCATACAACAATGGGAGAATACAACAATGGCTGTCCAGCTCTGTGTCTGCACATCCATGGTTAGAGGCAGCAATCAGTGCACAGATCCTGGTATTTGTAGCAAGGACTCCTTGTTGCCCATCCTGTCCCTTGCAGGGTGATCTAAGAACATGAACATGGCTGTCTGCCCCTGGGCGGGAAGGTGAGGTATAGGTAGTACCTGCTGAACTAAGACTTAAAACTGACAAAAATCAACCACAATTAACTTGTAAGTCCTTCCTCTGGACATAACAAGACTTTAGTAGACTCTAGAGTTCTAAAATAGTTACATCAGAAGGAATTCTGCCAGGGCGCCTGGGTGGCTCAGTGGGTTAAAGCCTCTGCCTTCAGCTCAGGTCATGATCTCAGGGTCCTGGGATCCAGTCCCGCATCGGGCTCTCTGCTCAGCAGGGAGCCTGCTTCTCTCTCTCTCTCTCTCTCTCTCTCTCATCTGCCTCTCTGCCTACTTGTGATCTCTGTCTGTCAAATAAAAAAATTTAAAAAAAAAATCTTAAAAAAAAAAAAAAAAAGAAGGAATTCTGCCAGTACAGTTGTTATCTAGGTGGGGAGATGAATTTCTACTACATCATACAACATTATATTCCCAGAACCTTCTCAGTAAGCACTGTGATTTTTAACATCAGTGGAATTAAACATTTCCTGAACATGCTGACACTTTCAGTAAATTAGTTCAACTATTTTATTATCCCTAAATATCGTCAGTAATACTGTACACTTCATCTTCTTTTCCCTAAAACTCATTTAGTTCATCAAGATGCTGATATTCTGATCATACTAAAACTTTGATACAATTGTTTGAAAGTAGTGTATTCTGCTTCATTCATTCATTGACTATTTATTGGGTGTCTACTACAAGCTCAGTATTGTTCTGGACACTAAGGATACAGCAATGGGCAAAATAAAATTCCTACCCTCATAGACTTTAAGTTCTAGTAGGGGAGACAGAACATTATAAACAAAATAAGTAAATAAAATGTAAATGTTAGGTAGTAAAAAGGCCAAAGAAAAAATATCACAGGTAAGAAGGATTAGGTAGGACAGCCAAAGGATGGCCTCTCAGGGTGGGTTTCATTAAGTAGTTGAAGGGAGCAAGAGAGAAAGCCAGCCATGAATCAATAGCTGAAGGGAGTAAGAGAGAAAGCCACTAGAATATCTGGGAAAAGAAGTGTGAGGACCAAAGTGGTAGCAGCAGGAAGGGTAAAAATAGTTCAAATTCTGGATATATTCTAAGAACCAATAGGATTTAATGATGGACCAAATGAGGAATGTGAAAAAACAAAAGACAAATCAGTGATGATCTGGTAAAACTCAACTCAGCAACTGAAAAAATTGGCAGATAAGGGAAGACAAAAACTCTGGTGTTGTCTCCTTTTAAAGCTTGACCTTTTCTGCTGGGACAATCTCAGATTTTAGTCTGCCTTCCTATAAAAGACAACTTAAAGACTGTTTAATGGGTCTTGATAATCTAATCTTTTGTTGACGCTCCACATTCTTAATAATGCCAGTTTTGGGGGTGGAGGATGGCCATAGGGAGGTGGGGTTAATTCAGAAACTGAATTAACATGGGTCCTCAGGAACTATGTACACCAATTCCTAGAGCCATTTTGGAGGTTACTAAGAGAAGAATTTCCTTAAATTGACCAGTCTTGAAGCCCACTTGCCCTTTCCTTCTCAGTTTTACATTTATATAGAATTTCTACAGATTTGTTTTCATTACTAGGTAAGAATCAGACAGAATTAGTATCTGTTTCTTAAGAAACCATATTCTCGGGGCACCTGGGTGGCTCAGTGTGTTAATCCCCTTGCCTTTGGCTCAGGTCATGATCCCAGGGTCCTGGGATCAAGCCCCGAATCGGGCTCTCTGCTCACTAGGGAGCCTGCTTCCTCCTCTCTCTCTCTCTCTCTCTCTCTCTCTCTCTGCCTCTCTGCCTACTTGTGATCTCTGTCTTCAAATAAGTAAATAAAATCTTTAAAAAAAAAAAAAAAAAGAAACCATATTCTCTGCCTTCTGCCAGTTGGAAAGAAACAATCAAACAAAGGCAATAATAACACCACAGATTCCCTTGTTGCCGTTGTATACTATAGATAGTATTTTATTGCCCTTACTCCACACCCCAACCTTTTAAGTTCTTATCATATATAAGGAAACTGAAGTTTATACCAATTAAACGTTTTGCCCAGTATCACTTTAGACAGCAACAATACCATTAAAATGTGGGTTTTCTGAGAAACTCTGTTTTGTTCTCTACTTAGTCCTCTCCTTCAAAACAGCTTTCATCAACCTTAAATGATAAAACCACTCCCAAGTTTCCAGACAACTGCTGTATATATGTGTACTGTATTTGAAAACTTAATGTAAATGACATACTTTTTTAAACTGGTCTTTCATTCAATCAACCATACCTATCTTCTTATAATTCATCAGTAGGGGAAAAAAAAAAATACTAAGTCCCTAAGGGATCCAAAATTAGCTCACTTATAAAAACACACCTAAGATCTCACAGTTCTTGGTGCCTTTACCTATACATTAAGGAGGAAACAGAATGTAATTCTACTGTACTCAGTAGATCATAGATGGAGAAAACTTTCTTAGTTTTCCCTAAGAAGAAGAAATAGGAAAAAAATGTAATCTGATATCACATATTAGAAAGGTATAATATATACCAAATAATTTAGTTTAATAACAGCTGAAATCAACTGACAAAAGAACTGCAAGAGTCATCTATAGTAGAGACCAGTAAACTTTTCTGTGAGGGACCAGGAAGTAAATATTTCAGGTTTCCAAGCCACCCAGTCTCCTGTCTGAACTATTCAGGCTCTGCAGTTGTAACATGAAAGTGGCCATACACAATAAATAAATGAATGGATATGCTATATTCCAATAAGATTTAGTACTATAGATGGAGGGCTGGATTTGGCCTGCAGGCTAGAGTTTGCAACCCCTAATCTATACTATCTTGAGCTCACCTCCTAATGCAGATGAAGAAAATGAAACGTTACAGAATGATAACTAGAGAACAAAGTATATTATTATTTTACTCTTCAGCTAACCTCAAAACTTTTAATACAATTTAATTTTTTTAAATCACTTTTAATTATTATTGCTTTATGTCTGGTAAAGATATAATGAAGTTTAAAAAAAAGAGAACTTCTCTTTTAAGATACATACCAAAATATTTACAGATGAAATAATGTATCTGGATCTGCTTCAGTAGAAAGGGAGGATGGTACAGGTTAAGTCAAAATTGGCCATGAAAAATAACTGAAGTGGGGTGATGGGAAAACAGGATTCATTCTACTATTCTACTTTTATAAATATTTGAAATTTTCAGTAATAAAAAAATTAATAATGACAAATTACTTTTAAAAAAAGGCTGGCAAATGATGAATCACAAATTTAAGTGCATTTGTAAAGTTAACTGTTTTCTCTGTCTTTTAAACTAGGGTTTCTCAACTTTGGCAATATTTTATAGTTGGGGCCAGATAGTTGTTTGTTGTGGGAACTGCACTGTGCACTATAGGATGTTTAGTAGCATTCCTCATCTCTACCACTAAGATGCCAGTAGTGCTCCCACCACCACACCCCCACCACCAGTTGTGACAATCAAAACTGTTCCCAGACATTTCCAAATGTCCCCAGTTGAGAACCATTGTTCTAAAAAAACTACACTGCTGTTTCTAATAAATTCTTAAATTCTAGAAAAATGATACTTTGATGACTTTTTTGTTTTAGTCTTAGGCTAGAAATTATATTTATATTTTAACCCAATTTTTAAATGTAGTTTTTTCTTTGCCAATTGGGAATCTGTGTTATTAATTTAACCTGAGGTATAAGTATCCCTTTCTCCCACTATTTCTATAAATTATATCTGCCTACAATGGTTTTTATTTTTTATTTTTTTTAATTTTTTATTTAAATTCAATTTAGTTAGCATGTAGTGTATTATTAGTTTCAAGGGCACTGATGTTATAGGCAACTTATCAGTTGCCTAAAACACCCAGTGCTCTTTATATCAAGTGTCCTCCTTATTGCCCATTACCTAATATCCCATCCCTCACCTACCTCTCTTTGCCTACAAGGGTTTTTAAAACAGAAATCCAGAGAATGGAAATCCAAATGAGGTGTATGGTTGAAGTCCAGATATATCTCACTGATCTAGTAATAGACATAATTTTAAAACTTTCTCAAAGAAATTATTTACAAACACTTAGCTTACTGCGCCACACCCCAACTCCAATCTTACTGGGTTTATAGAATCAGCTACCCATGTTTTGTATTTGAATTTAGTTAAGAAACAGTGCCAATTTTGTTCCCACCCCCACAGCTGCACTGCCATTGTGCACAACCCCTCATGTGAATAAGAAGTCTTTAGAAACACAAATGGTTAGATAGTCCCATGTTGTCTGCTTTATTAATCAAATTCTGAATCAGAAAGCACAGTTTATAAAAAATAAGGCAAAATATTTTACTTATGGCCTCTTGTCTTATTAGCTATAATCAGAAGGGCTTTGGTATGTTAGTAGTTCTTGCTATTTTAGTTGCTGGATTCATTAAATAAAAAATGGATATTTGGAGCACCTGGTGGCTTAGTTGGTTAAGCATCTGCCTTTGGTCCAGGTAATGATCTCAGGATTTAGGACTGAGCCTCAAATCAGGCTTCCTGCTCAGCAGGGAGCCTGCTTTTCCCTTTCTCTTTGCCCCTCCCTGCTTGTGCTCTCTCTCTCTCTCAAACAAATAAAATCATTTTTTAAAAAATGAGGTATTCAACTCGGGAAATTTCATTCCATTTCCCCAAGCTAGATGGAAACAGTAACACAATAAGTAAGTGTCTTCCATCTACAAAATACTAAATTTAAATTAAGTTTTTCATTACTGAAAGAAATCCTGTAACATATACTGGGTTCCTAAATTCATAACCAAAAAAGATGTGAATTAAAAATTACTACTGTGCAGGGGCGCCTAGGTGGCTCAGTGGGTTAAGCCTCTGCCTTCAGCTCGAGTCATGATCCCAGGGTCCTGGGATCGAGCCCCACATCAGGCTCTCTGCTCTGGGGGGAGCCTGCTTCCTCCTCTCTCTCTGCCTGTCTCTCAGCCTACTTACTTGTGATCTCTGTCTGTCAAATAAATAAATAAAATCTTAAAAAAAAATTACTACTGTGAAAACAAAATCAAATCATATAATCTCATTCATAGAGATATCACAGTAATGAAACTTATAAACATCTACTTGCTACTTTAAAACTCAAGCTTTTTTAGACAAAAAAGAAAATTCCAACATCAGAAATGACTTATGTACAACTACAATACCACTGATTCTTTAGTAGCTGTCCAACCAATCAAAACACACTCAATCTAAGAAAAAAGCAAAAATAATGTAAGACTTCTCTTTTCAAATATGTGTCTTTAAAATTTTTTAATTAATAAAAACAGGCTGGCCCACTAAGTTAGTCCTCAGAAATTCAAGTCATTTAGCTTCCTCAGATGGGAGTATCATTTGGACAAAATTACATCTTTCTGCCTAGTCTAAATTTACTAGGATTTGACTTATTCCTAAATAACCTTTATACTGTAACATGTGATTTTTTTTTAAAATAGTTTGCATTTTAAAGATTTTATGTATTTATTTGACAGAGAGAAATCACAAGTAGATGGGAGAGGCAGGCAGAGAGAGAGAGAGGGAAGCAGGCTCCCTGCTGAGCAGAAAGCTGGATGCGGGACTAGATCCCAGGACCCTGAGATCATGACCTGAGCTGAAGGCAGCGGCTTAACCCACTGAGCCACCCAGGCGCCCCTGTAACATGTGATTTTAATGTATTTTCTCAATAATGAAGTTATAGTATACTGTCACAAAGGACAACATCCTTCATAACACACAGAGAAATTATCAACTGAAACTCCAATGACAGTAAAAAATATTCATTTCCCTTTTAAAAGACTATACTCTCAATTAAATTAAGCATATATGCACATATCTAGTGATAAACATGCTCTGTAAAGTTTTCAAAGATCCACATTATAGTCAAGAAATAGTAAGACTAAACAAATTCTAATTTACTGATTCCCTTATGAGATTAAAATAAAGCCCTCTGAGTGTCACTGATCAGTAAAAAATCTTGACCTACATGATCTATATATTCTCTTTCCCTCAACTTCTTTAGTATGATTCTTGGATGAACTCATCTGGGCTTCTTGTAGCATGGTGGTCCTACTATATATAGTAAAGGAAAACTCAACTCCTATCTTCACTTAGGGTTATATCTACAGTATTGAGAGATCAAAGAGAAACAAGAAATGCTTCAAATTATCTCTTGTCAAATTTTTCTTTCCAACCAGAAGAGCCTTAGGTGATTATTAAATTTTAGGAAAGAAAGCAATTCATTTTATAATATAGAAGTACCATTTATAGAACATTAATTTTTTACTTAAGTATTTTTTAAGCTTAGTTTAATTACCTCTGCTTCTACATCCACATTTTGCTTCAAAAGTAACTTCAAAATGTCAACATGTCCATTCTGACTAGCAGCTTGCATCGCTGTGTGACCAGCACATTGTCCATTTACCTAAATAAAAAAGAAAAAAAAAGGATGAAGGATTGTCACAAATCACAAAAGAGCCAATATATAGTATAGGTTTAAATCTGCCACACTGAAAAAAAAATTAAAAAAATAAATCTAGCACACTGTATGATTCCTTGAAAGTAATTTAGGATGGTGTTCCATATATCCAGTACAGATCACCAGAAACTTTCCTCTAATCTAAAGAAGGGAGCAGACGCTTTTTTTTTTAAAGAGGAAAGTTCCATTGTTCAAAGAGCTATCAAAGCACTCTTTCAGCCAATCTGCAAAGTTGAAAAAGAAAGGAAGTGAGAGAGTAAAGTAAGTTATATTTTGTATATTTATTTCTATTTGAATTATTAAAGTTCAGAGTCTCTGCTTAAATGGAAAAAAAAAAAAGCAATGAAGTAAATGGAAAACTTTTAAAAAAGATACTGTCCACTATATAAATAAATACAATTCAACAAATATACTGAATACTAACTGTGAGCCACCTATCATGAGGAACACATGAATGAATCAGTAGGGTAGCTATACACAACTATGACATAGAGCAGTAATTTTCAATGTTTTCTTCACTTCGCTGATGTTGTATAAATAATTTCTCCATAACATAGTGCTAAATGCAAAAGCACTGGTTAATAGCTATTGTTTTTTTTAATAGTTTTTTTTTTTTTTAAAGCATTTATATCCCTGGATTCCCTCACTCCACTCAGCTAAGTTAGTGGTCCACCTTAACCGCTAGCAGAATTTATTCTTTAAAAAAAAAAAATTTATTCTCTGGAAAGAGTAAAGTGTC
This sequence comes from Mustela nigripes, assembly GCF_022355385.1. Lineage (NCBI taxonomy): Eukaryota > Metazoa > Chordata > Mammalia > Carnivora > Mustelidae > Mustela > Mustela nigripes. The sequence continues at coordinate 43,045,613 of NC_081564.1, read as the reverse complement.
CCTAGCCTACAGAAACCAAGCACTGTTATCATTGGGGCAAAGTACTAAAATCAGAAGTTTCATATAAACATTTAAATGATGAATGCTGAGAATCCAAGCCCTCTTCCCTTTCTCACTATTCATGAGCTTGCAGCCAGGTTTATACCCTCTATGCAGGAGAATTAAGAGACCACTCTAGGGAGTCAGACCAGCCCAAGAGAAAAGACCTAATGGCTAATGCCAGGAGTAACCCAAGGAAAAAAATGAATCCCGACACAAACCATATACCTTCATAAAAACTAACTCAGAATGAATCATAGATTAAAATGTAAGACACAAAACTCTGAGTCCTACAAGATCATAGATGATGTCTTTGGTGTTATATCTAAAAAGTCATCAGCAGGGACGCCTGGGTGGCTCAGTTGGTTAAGCAGCTGCCTTTGGCTCAGGTCATGATCCCGGCATCCTGGGATCGAGTCCCATGTCGGGCTCCTTGCTTGGCAGGGAGCCTGCCCTCTCCCTCTGTCTGCCTGTGCTCACTCTCTCTCCCTCTCTCTCTGACAAAAAAAAATAAAAATAAAAATAAATTAAAAAAAATAAAAAGTCATCACCATACTCAAAAGTCACCTACATTTTCTCCTATGTTACTATCTCTCAGAAGATGAAATGAACACATACCTGATGTGCCTGAATGTCTTGGGAGATTAGACAGTTAGAAGCTTGCAGAAGAATTAGTTATAACAATATAGATTACAAACAAATGAAAAAAACGTTAAACTATGTCTGAAGTTAAGAGGGACTGATTGGGAAAAACTGTAAGTGAACTTCCTAGAATAAAGGAAATGTTCTATCTAATAGGGGTGTGAGTTACATGTATGCATTTGTCAAAACTGATCCATGTATTTCATTATATATAAATTACACCTCATTTTTTTTTTGATAAAACAATTATGAGCAACAAGGAAAGCAAATGGTTATATAGGAAAATACAATCTAGCATCGTCTAGCTCAGATATGAATTTCATTTAAATAATACCATGCACAATTAATTTTAATCTTACAAAGTCACCATACAACCTAACCACATTAAGAAGCTGAGAAGAGTGTGTGAAGGGAATGAGCTGGAGGTGAGAAAAAAAGCTAAATCCTCATTTTCACAGTGAAGTATCAAAAGGTAACTCCTAAAACATAAAAATCAAGAAAAAACAATAGAAATATGTTATTAGAAGATGTGGAGGTAAATATATGAAGAAAATCAACTGAACAAGGTGAAAACAGTTGTCTCTGAAGAATGGGTAAGTAGAATTGAGAAGGAAATGTTTTTCCTAACAAACCTTGTAGAACTATTTTCTCCCTTTAAATGGTTAGAATGGGAAGGCTCCATAGCTCAGGGGTTAGAGCACTGGTCTTGTAAATGTTTAGAATGTATATTGTTTAAAAAAACTTATTTAATAATTAAATGAAGAAAAAAAATAAGTATAATTTAAATCTGCTTGGTTGAATATAAAAAAGTCATTTGGTACTTTGACAACCAAAATAAAGTATTTGTAATATATCACACAATCAGGAAACCGCTGTGCTGTGCTGCTGCAATTGACATCTCCCTCGTAACTGAAACGCCTCACGAGCTCATAGGAATATGATGTTGTGCTACTCCAACTACGATCTCTAGGCCAGCATGGAACATCATCCTGGTAGCAATAATAAAGCCAATGAATGCCTACCTAGAACCAAAATGGCCCACCTAAAATACGGCTTACGTGAAAGGTAAAATACTATAAACTATTAAGATTTACAAAATGCATGACTTCTGGGGCACCTGGGTGGCTCACTCAGTTAAGCGTCTGCCTTTAGCTCAGGTCATGATCCCAGGGTCCTAGGATTGAGCCCCACACTGGGCTCCCTGCTCAGTGAGGGGCCTGCTTCTCCCTCTCCCACTACGCCCCAGCTTGTGTTCCCTTCTCTTGCTATCTCTCTGTGAAATAAATAAATAAACAAAATCTTCTAAAAAAAAATGCATAACCTTTCATTGTTCTGCACTATAAACTATAAAATAGTCAATTTTCACAGGAAAAGGTTTAGATTAAATGTTTTGAGAAGAGGGATAGAAAACTGTTTATAAAATTTATGAAAGTACATGTAAAAGACATGATAAAATGACATTTCCATGAGAAATGGAGGACAACGACCACTTGAAAACCTAAATGCAAATTTTGTCAACCATAAATTTAAAAGGTCACAGTGTTAAAATAAAAATGTCAATATATTTTAGAAGAGTACACTGATGATTTCCAGCGTCTTCTTTAAAAATACTTCACAAAAACAAGAGGAATAGTTGAACCACATGTAGAAAAATCTCAATAATTATTGAACTGTTATGTTCATTATACTGTTCTATTTTTGTACATGCTTCAAATAATTTTTCAATGCTCACATCCACATCTGGTCTTTTTAGCAAATCTTCCACTTTAGCAACATCTCCATTGGCAGCAGCCTTAACTAATTCTTCATTGAGGTCACCAGATTCTTGGGTTTCAAATAATTTCTTCAAGAGTTGGGAGAGTCTTTCTGTAAAGCATCAAATAAAGCTGCTAACACAGGAGGATCTCGAACCTTAACTACTAACAGATAAGTATTACCCACATAACTGTAATACATACTTATCTTTTTTTTATAATTTCTATCATTAATATTATTTTCATACTATACTACAGATATTACCCAAGCAAGTTATAATACCAAATAAAACTGCATTAAATTCCAACTCTTAAGTATTCCCAGTTTTCTTCATGTATTTCAAGTTACAATTTCAGAAAAAGAGTTACATATAAACAATATTAAGATTTAGAAGTCATACCAAAGATAATCACAAATGAATACACTACAATGGAAGTATCCTAACAATACATACTTTCTTTCAGGTTTTAAGCATACCCTACCTCAGAGCTCTCTGCTACACACATTAGAATAAATCAGCAAATCAATTATTCTGATTCAAAAGCAATGTAATCTCTATAATATTTGGGGAAATGTTTTAGGGACAAACCAATTTTCCGTTGAAAATGGCCATCTAAGTGTTAACATATTTCAACAGGTGCCACGTGATTAGTACTGACTAAAACAAAAAAAGAACTAGGGATGTATTTACTCAGATTCTTTCATAAGATTTTTTTTTCCTAAGTAGCATTCATCAGTAAAGAAACTACCAAGTTCTATTCCTTAATTCTTGAATCTACTTAGTGGAAAGCAAAGAAATCACGAAGTGAGGCAGAGGATCAACACCAAGTCCAAATTATTTGAGTAGGATATTAACTATTTCTCATTCTTTGTATTAGTAGGTAGTCACTGACTGTGCTATGAAGCCATCTAACTACAAGGTAAAAAAATAAACACTGCCTGATTTAAATTTTAAGCACACCAACAAATTACATCAGGAAGGAAGAAACAGCACCACAAGTAGAAAGCAGTATAAAATAAGACATTTTCCTTTACTTTCTTAAAATTTAATTATGGCTCTACCTTCTTTTCTGAATGATAATATATAGTACCCTGCAATATGTTCTAGAATGAATTGAGGCTATGTGTATGTAAGGCTAGAGCACAGGAAGGACAGACTTTGGCATGAATCTACCCAAACATCCAGCTTTATTCATATTTCAAACGATTTCCTACTTATTTTCAACTTATTCACATTTCAAGATGATTTCCTACTTATTATTATACATTTTTATATGAATAACAACTCTTATTAAATAGTGAGAGGACAGGGGCACCTGGGTGGCTCAGTGGGTTAAGCCTCTGCCTTCAGCTTAGGTCATGGTCTCAGGGTCCTGGGATTGAGCCCCACATCGGGCTCTCTGCTCAGCGGGGAGCCTGCTTCCCTTCCTCTCTCTCTCTGCCTGCCTCTCTGCCTACTTGTGATCTCTGTCTGTCAAATAAATAAATAAAATCTTAAAAAAAAAAAAAAGGTGAGAGGACACCTGGGTGTCTCAGACAGTTAAGCATCTGCCTTCAGCTCAGGTCATGATCTCAGGGTCCTGGGATCAAGCCCTGTATCTGCCTCCTTGCTCCGCAGGAAGCCTGTTTCTCCCTCTGCCTGCTACTCTCCCTGTTGTGCTCTCTCTCTGACAAATAAATAAATAAAATCTTTTAAAAAGATAAAAATAAAAATAAAATAAATAGTAAGGAAGAAACCATGGCTGATATGTAAAAATATCCAGGAAGAAAGCCATCTGCTAGCAACAATGTTGAAAATAAAAAGAGAATAAAATAGTCTAAGAAAGTGGTATTTCTTGTCAGAAAACAAAAGTTCTGACTAAAGAGTATAATGATGAATTTCAGTTATCTCAGATTTGATGTGGAAACACCTTCAATATTATGCCCCCAAAAAAGCACTTATTTTCAAAAATTTTCCAGGGTATACCTCAGTCAGAACAAAAACCATTCATCAGGGACACCTGGGTGGCCAATGGGTTAAGCCTCTGCCTTCGGTTAAGATGATGATCTCAGGGTCCTGGGATCAAGCCCTGCATCAGGTTCTCTGCTCTGCAGGAAGCCTGCTTCCCCCTCTCTCTGCCTGCCTGTCTACTTGTGATCTCTGTCTGTCAAATAAATAAAATCCTTAAAAATAAAAAAACCTCATATAAAAACAAAAAACAAAAACCTTTAGAAAAGTATAGAACTGTCAACATTCAAGTGAGATCACGTGATCTGGGAGAAAATTAAGAACACATACAACATTAGCTGTACAAGAGAACACAGAAATTAGCAAAGATTCTAATGTAAACCGTATTACTTTTAAAGACAACAATACAAACATACCACCAGATGCGTTGCTAATGGCTGATCCTGCAGATGCCACCTTGGAAACTGCTGCTGGATTATACGTCCAAGATGTTCCACAAACTTCCACCTTTAAATCACTGTCTGAATAAATCTGTTGTACTCGGCCAACTTTACCTAAAGTCTTTCAAAAAAAAAAAAAAAATTAGTTCATGTTCCCAAGTCTAAAGTACATACCATAGGGGAAAAAAAACTCAATTGTTAGCTCTTACATGTTTAAAGTATTAATTTTCTTTTGTTCCTAATGAAAAAACTGTTAAAGGACAACATATTCAAGTGGTTATTTGTTAGCTACAAACTTGAAAGAGTATCTTTAAAAAACATTTTAATTGGGCAACTGTCTCAGGTCCCCTCCATCTTCAGGAGCTTTGTACTATCACTCAATAAACTTTGTTCTATCGCTCAATAAACTCTGTACTATCGCTAAATAAACTTTGCTTTGCTGTCCACCAAAAAACCGAAAATAAAAAGCATTTTAATAAACAAAACTATAGTACTTCCACAAAAATATAAAATCAAAAATAAGTCATGACAGTCTATCATTCTTAAGAATTCAAAACATTTTGCTTTTTGATATCCAAGCATTTTTTAAAATAATTTTTTTAATTAATAATGTTATTATTAGTCCCAGGAGTACAGGTCTGTGAATCGCCAGGTTTACACACTTCACAGCACTCACCATAGCACATACCTTTCCCAGTGTCCATAATCCCACCACCCTCTCCCTACCCCCCTCCACCCACCACAACTCTCAGTTTGTTATGTGAGATTAAGAGTCTCTTATGGTTTGTCTCCCTCCTGATCCCATCTTGTTTCATTTATTCTTTTCCTACCCCGCAAGCCCCCCACATTGCCTCTCAACTTCCTCATATCCAGGGTTGATACCCAACCTTTTAACCCCATAATCTTATCTTTCATCTTGAGAATTTATAAATCAAAAAGTCCAAAATTCACCACCAATCTAGCCTAAAAAAATAAAACCTTGATTTCTAAAATAAACTATACTTAACCAAAAAGGTACTCAGTATCCATTCCAAGAGAGAAGTATGTAGAAACAATATTTATTAAGTGTATGGGAAAGGGGGACACCTGGGTGGCTCAGTTGGTTAAGCATCCAACTTGACTTCGACTCAGGTCATGATTTCAGAGTTGTAGGATGGAGCCTGGGGCTCCGTGCTCAATAGGGAGTCTGCTTAAGATTCTCTCCCTCCCTCTGTCTCTCCTTCCCATGTATACTTTCTCAAATAAATCTTTAAAAAAAACAAAAAAAGAAATATATATAATATATATATATATATATTATATATATGAATGAATGAAAAAAAGTCAACTGGGTTCAGAACACAATTAGCAGCAACTCTTAACCAAGGGCAGATACTGTTCTAATAACTTTATACAAATTAACTCACCTAATACATATACCCTGAAAGTAAAGCGCTATTATTAGCCCCATTTCAAACTCCAGTCCAAAACGCTTTCCCTTAAGCACACAGAACAGCAAACTACAATACTAGAAAATTGGTGAAGAAAGTGATAATATCTGACTACTTCCTAACAGAGTAGACTGTCCTTCAATATGTTATCCTTTGCCCTTCCACAGCATGTGACTACAACTACTTCAAACTATCCCCTTAATTTCTGGATGGCAGTCTAACCTTTTTACCTGTTCCTTCTCTTTCTCCACTCACTGGCTCCTTGTCCTTTTACAGATCCCTAAATCTATTTGTTGTCCCCCAAATTTTGTTCCTTTGTTTTTTACTCCTCTTCCTTAAAAGTTTAATCCACTTTGACAACTATCACCTTATTACTAAAAACTCCAAAATATACTTCTCTAGCCCTATTTATTCCTACCCCTGCCCCCTAACACACATCAATTTTATAAACTCTAACTAGATATTTTCTCTTGGAATTTTCCATCATCTCAAACTCTACGAGGCTGCATTCTTTGTTTTTTCCCCCTTAACTGTTTAATTATAGTAAGTCTCAAACATACAAAAATACGTAACAGTATTTTGAATCCCCACATACCCATCAACTACTTTTAACAATTTTTAGCTCATGGCCAATCTTGTTTCCCCCTCCCATTCTATTTCCTCCTGTATTTTTAATCATGTAAACTTTGGGGGGGTGGAAACTACTACTAACAACCCTCCCCAAATTATCAATTAACTCTGTAATATCATAAAATACCAGTGTTCAAATTTCCAATTCCCTCATAAATGATAAAATTTTTCAGTCTGCTTAAATCAAGTTCCAAATAAAATCTATACATATATTTTTCTCTGCCAATTATTTGTTGAAGAAACAGGGTTATCTGTCCTATGAAGTTCCTTACAATCTGGATTTTGCTAATTGGTATAATTTAAATAGTTCATATCTCTTTACAGAAAGAAAGGCTACTCCTCAAGACTGTAATCTGGGCACTAAATTTGGTTATTGTTACTAGAATGGTTACTGTTTCTAAGTCTTTTCACGGACAGAGCTAGGAAACAGTGGTAGGAGGGTGTTTTGTCTTGAAGATAAAATAAATCACAAATACATAAACCCTCTTCCAATGCAAATTCAAGAGTACAAGGTTTTCACTCAGCCTCTTTTACGTTACATCCATATCTCATTTTCCCACCCTGATCATTCTGGTTCTCAAGGCCACTTGGGATAACAGAATTAGAATTACCATGTAATTACTCATTTGGTTTTTTGTCATATCATACATACAACAATCTCAGGATAATAATATTAACACTATCACAAACAACAAGATCTCTGAAAACTGTTGAAAATTGTTAAAAAATTGTTTTTTACATGTAGTTCTTTAGGGTATATTCTTCCTAAAAAGATACAAATTACTACGCTTAAAAATCACTTGTACTTTTCACTCTGTATGGTTATACCAACAAGATACACATTTAAGTTTGTTTACTTCATTTTCCACTTTTAGGAATTTGATTTTGCTTTATAATTGTATAAAATATGTATCTGGTTTCAAATCAAATCTATAAAACAAGACATATTCAAAGACATCTCCCTTCTACCTTTGTCCGCCATACCACATTCCTTCTTTAGATGGAAACATGTTTTTTGAGTGTAATGGTTAATTCCTCCATTGTCTGCTTTCTTCATATAAACTCTGAATTATCCTAATAGTTATATTTACAATAATACTAAGACATAATGTATATATACAAAACCTAATTTCCTCTTTAAAAAAAAAGAGCCAGAATATGTTGGTCAACTGGTTCCCGTATATACAACACTGAAATGAATCACTCATGTTCTTAGCCTTACCTTCTTTCTCCCACAATATTTTGATTTAAAGTTACAGTATTTAGTTCCAGTTAATAACCAGAGGCAAGCAAACGGTTTACTAAACTTTCCATAGTCTCCCTCCAATCCTAACCTATTTTTTGACAGTTATACTTTATCTGTGATGATAGAACTTATAACCATTACACAAACTCTAACCCTTCCTTTAACTATCATTTACTCTTAGTTCAAAAAATACATACATATTTAATGTCTACCATGAGCCCTTAAATTGGTCTCTCTCCAGTCATCTTGGCTGTCTGAGACATCTTCTAATAGACCAATCAGAAAAGGCTAATGAGAACAAAATTCTCTGAATTCTTATACATTCATAGCAATTTATAGCCTTTATACTTGAAAGTCAGTTTGGTTATAAACTCTTAGCTTACATTTTTGTTCCTTGAATACCCTAAATGTTATTTCATTGAAATCATAAAGCATTGAGATCAGATTTTTCTTTCTCTTTTAAAGTAAAACCTGACCTTTTTTCCTAGATACCCAAAGACTTTTTTTTCTTTTCTTGAAGATTCAGTTATTTTACCAGAATATGGCTCAGTGTTTTGTGTTCTCAGTTCCCCCAGTATGCAATGTGTCCTTTTAATATTTAGTTTTAAATCTTTTAACTTGGGGACTTTTTTTCTGAAATTTTAAATTTTAGCAGTTGTTATATTCCATTGCTTTGGTTTTTATTTTTCCTTTTCTGCAAGGACTCCAAATACACTACTATTAGATATATTTGTCACTTTCCTGAAATACTTTTTATCTTTTTGATTTTAGCAATTTTTCTTCTTTTTACCTTGTTTCTCTTAAGGCATATCTGTCATATTTATTTGATCTGTGTTGCATCAAGCTTACTCTTCTCTTTCATAAAATTATCTTCCTTTCCTTCTTAATTCTTTCCTAAGTTCTGTTATCTCATTTCTAATTATGATCTATTTTGTTCTTTCATCTTTTATCATTTTAGTTTGTTGGCTCATTTTGAATCATTAGGTTTTAGTTTTATGTGCGTATCTTTCTAATATATTCTCATTTGTCTATAAAGAAGTTATGCTATTCCTTGTCATTTTTCAATAACTGTGTATAGGGATCTACTTGTGATCCCTTCCAACTTTTATCTTTCATCTGCACCTACTGTCTCCATTCTAATAAATTTGGTCTCTATTCCCTCAGTTCTTCCTTAATGGGAAGGCTCTCTAGAGGAAAGGAGCTATGGCTGGTTAATTTTGAGAGTTGTCAGACCCAGGCATTTCCCAACTCCTTTAACCTTTAGCATGGACCTATTACCCTCACCCCAAAATGGAGTCTGAAAGAGTCCTCCCAAGGCTGTTGTTTCTACATTAATCTAGACTAGCCAATGAATACTTGTTAGCAATGTTGGAGTCCCTCTGTTTTCAGGGCCATCCGATGCCAATTAATTCTCTCTGCTGCTGGGCAGACAGATGTAGATCTAGTAGCTGTCAGTATTTTCTCACTACTAGCTCGTATTTCAGAGTTCAATAGGCTACTCTGTAACCTGGTTTTTATACAGATGTTTGCAGCTTTGGTTTTTTTTGGTTATGCTAATCCAGTTGTTGACTATTTTTATCAAGATGATTTGGGAAGATTAAAATTCTACACAACTACCACTGGAATCCCAGAATTCCCCTACAGATATAATCTACAGGTTTTTCTTATACAGCAACTTACTATGGGAGACCGATGACTTGGGCTTTGAAGTAGAACAGGTTTGGGTTCAAACTCCAGTTCAGAATCCCAGCTCTGACTTCCTCATCTTTAAAATAAGGATGCCATACCACCACCTGCTTATAATATTCCCAGGATAAATAAAGTCTGTGTATGTATCTATGTGTGCATACACATATGTTTGTTCACATGTATGTACATATTCATCATTTAGCACAGTGCTTAGAATAACTGGGCACTTCAAAGACATAAGCTGTTACATATAAGGTGTCATTGCTAAGGGGAAAAACAAAAACATCTTGACTGACCCCTGGGACTAGTAATACATTATATGTTTATTTTAAAATAAAATATTAAAAAAAACCTAAATCTTAAATCTTAAATCTAAATCTAAAAAAATCTAAATCTTAAATCTTGAATCTAAAAATTCTTAAAATAGTATACGTAACTCCTATAAAAGCATGTCAAAAATTACATTTATGTAACACCACACTATAGTTAGGCTTAAAGACAATCGATATATTTTTTTAACCAACTTCAATATCAAAAGCAAACAAACAGATCATATGCTACTTAATTTTTTGGACAAAAATAAAGTTCCAGGGCGCCTGGGTGGCTCAGTGGGTTAAGCCACTGCCTTCCGCTCAGGTCATGATCTCAGGGTCCTGGGATGGAGTCCCGCATCGGGCTCTCTGCTCAGCAGGGAGCCTGCTTCCCTCTCTCTCTGCCTGCCTCTCTGCCTACTTGTGATCTCTGTCTGTCAAATAAACAAATAAAATCTTTTAAATAAATAAATAAATAAATAAATTTCCAAAATACAACTCCTACAGAACATACACAACTACCACTTAGTCACTATGTTAACTAAAGCAATAAAAAACACAAGCAGCATCTGCAAACTATGAAATGTCTTCGAATGAAAGCACCGTAACAATGAATTTCTTTTCTTTCATTCACTGTTACATCCTTGAAGCCTGACAGGCACATTTTGCTAAAGTATCTGCTGAAGGATTAAGGTAGGAAGGAAGGATGGACTGATGGAAAGACAACACACCATGAAGGATGGGAGCGGGACCTGGACACGATGGGAGGGAGCAGAGGACTAAATGAGATAGGCAATGGGGCTAGACAGGAAAAGGAGGTGCTAGCTAGGACAGGCACTAGACAACACATTAGGGTGCAGGGATGAGACATGAAGAGGGATGGGAGGGAAGGTACTTGGTAGAGGAAGGAGGCACTGAATGGGATGGGACCTGGGGGGGACAGGAGAGGACCAGTTAGGTGACTGGATGATAGGAGGACATAACAAGGAAAGAAGGGGAGAGGATGGAAATGGGAGTACAGAGCAAGAATGTATGGGGGGGGGTGCGGCAAAACAATATGAGGAGGAAGGCAGGACAGAATGGGTAGTACAGAAGGATGGGACAGAAAGACACAGATGGAGAAAGAAGATAGATGCCAGGAGGGTAGAACAAACAAACTTTTCCGTTGTTGCTGAACATTTGGTGAAAATGTACTGAATGAATAAATTAAAAATTAAACCGTAACTCTTTGGGAGCAAAGCCACCACAGAAGGCACACATTCAGAGTTGTTCTTTCACACTCTGTGTTTTAGAGAGCCAGGCCCCCAAGTGAGAAAAGCAGCAATGGTCCAGCACTGCTGGTAACTGGATGAGCACATCTCTCTCACTCTGGGGTTAAGAATCAGGAAAGTCTCTGTTGCCTTCAACCTACATGACACTCTCTACTAACAACTCTTTCAAAAAATATTAACTGCTGCCATATTTGGACCTTCCTGGGCTAATTTAACTGGAACAAATTAGAAAGAAAAAGGCATTAAGTATGCCTAGCGGCCAATGAAGAGTACAATTCTCAAAGGTTTATGCTAATTTATTTTCCAAAATTAAAGTATTTTTTAAAACTACATTAGCATAATATAACTCCTCATCTAAAACTATTTTATCATTCCTAGTCTGAAACTATTTTAGATATACTTACTGGGAGCATAGCTTCAGCCCATTCTCCATGTCCTCTCTGTAGAAGTTTGATTCTTTCCAGATCGTAACAAACTTGTACAAGATCACCCACTTGAAACTGTGAGGTGCCTCCTTCTGCACCCTGAGCAGCATCCCCACTTCGGACAATGTTTGCTTTCGTGAGAACAGCAGGATTGAAGGTCCACCTAAAAATCAAGACAAAACTCAAAATGGGTAAGTCTAACTTAATTTTAATATAACATTCTTAGTTAAACACTGAAGGAAAAATTCTGTGACACATCAACAGAGTAAAGCAATCCTTTGCAATGACAACTTGCATGATACGTATTTCTTTTTATAACTGTATCATGTATAACTTTTAAGAAAAGACTTATCTGTAATCACCACCCTAATATACTTCTCTCTTGCTTTCTTTTGCATGTTTCAAAAATTATTATAAAATACATACTTATTGTTAAGTATTAAAACATTTCAGAAACATATAAAGTGAAATTTCTATTTCACACAAACACACCTGGATCACCATTTCCTATCCCACTACTAACCACTGTTAATACTCATTCTAGTGTCAATTATGCTCCAATTAAAAACAAAATCTAGTGAAATTAGGACAAAAATAGACATCCTTGAGTATGTTATTTTATTTTTTATTAAATTTTCTTTATTTTTTTATAAACATATAATGTATTTTTATCCCCAGGGGTACAGGTCTGTGAGTGCGCTACTACTTTAATGCGCTAATATTTATAATGGAGACAGAGTCATTTCCTTTTTCATAAATAGGAGATTTTATATATATCTCTTTTTCAGTGTGACAGATATAGTACTACTTATTTCAATTCACTGGCCACAGCAGCAGTCCACTGGAAGATTATACACTAAAGCAGTTGGCCATTTTCCTACTGTCATTTAAAGTATTTTCAAATTTTCACTATGACAAATAATACTATAAAGAACATCTCTCCATGAACATCTTAGTACACATGAGGTCAGTATTTCACTAGTGATTCTTAAAAAGCTACCTAATCATAGAATATATTTGCTTATGATTCTGATAGAGCCAAATTTCCCTAGATAGTGCAGCATTTCTCTATACCATTAATAAGCTCATGGATAAAAAAAGTACTACTTTCAACTTGTCACACATGGGTATTTCACAAGATTATAATCACCGCCTCAAAACAAATCTGGATTCTGATTTCTTCTTTGCTATACATAAGCATTTGTCTATGTTGCTACCATCTTCATGACTACCATTTTATTGACTACTTAATATTTTATCAAATAGAGGTACCACAATATATAACACATTTCCCCCCAGTCCTATATGTCACTCCACAGAAAAAAGGTTCCCCAAACAAGTTTTTACAATATGACATACTATTCCCTCCTCCCCTTAATTCAAATGGTCATCAGCATATAAAAGACTCTAAGAGATCATACATATAAAAACTTACTAAGTTCAAGTAACCATGTAAGCAAACTTTACTTTCTAAAGCAATCACAAAGAGAAAGAAGTGCATCTGACCAGTTAAGAAAAAAAAAATCAGATATGCATACATTTTCTTCTAGCCTTACAATCCTGGTGCTTTTTACTTTGCTCCCAATACTCCAAAATTGATGAGACCTATGATAGCACCAGAGCATGACAGCACTCCCTCAAGTTGTTCCCTCTGCTTCCAGTGTTGCCTCCCTGATGAAAACTCCATCTTCTAAACTCACTCCACAGGTAATTTTCTCTCTGAAGTTTCTTCTGATTTGCCTCATTAAAATCACCATGCTTCAGAATACCGTTAATACTCATCCATCATAATTACTTACACCATTTTAACACAGTTCTTCCTGGTTTTGTCTATCCAAACTAAAAGGGAAACCCCTTCAAAGCAGAGGACCATATCTTGTCTTTGTACTCCTAGCACTGATCATAGGGCTAATACAGGTTAAGTACTTATAACATTTTTGTTGAAAAAAAGAGCAACAAAAAAGATTGATTTTCTAGAATGCAAATGTCATATTTCTGTTGACACTACTGCCCGAGAAAGAATTCTGACCAAGAAAGAATTTGGCAAGCAATAATCCCAATTTATCTTAATATTTCCAAACAACAAGGTAACAAAATGTTAGTAAAAAGTAACACTAAATGTTTACATGCTAATCTGAACTTAAATTGTGTAAATTTAAGATTTCCTTCTCTTTTTATTAACAGCTTTGAGATATAATTAATATACAATTCACTCATTTAAAGTGAAATTGGTGGTTTTAGTATATTTGTAGACTTATACATCCAAGTACTATCTAATTTTCATCATTTTCATCACCACAAGATACTCCAAAATGATTAGTTGTCGATCCACATTTACCTCTCACTCCAGCCCTTAACAACCATTAACATACTTTGTTTCTACGTATTTGCTTATTCTGGATATTTTACATAAATCACGTAATACGTGACCTTTTGTGACAGGCTTCTTTCACTGAGCACAATATTTTAAGATTTATCTATATGCAGCATATGTCAGTATGCCATTCCTTTTTATGGCTGAATAATATTCCATTATATGTATGCATCTTATTTTTTTTATCCATTGTCAGTTGGTTGACATGTGGGTTGTTTCCATATTTAGGGTGTTATGAATAACACTTACATAAAAATTCATGTATAGGTTTTTGTGTGGACACATGTTTTCAATTTTCTTGACTATAAACCTAAGAGTGGACCAGCTAGGTCATATGTTAACTCTATATTTAACATTTTGAGGACCTACCAAACTGTTTTCCAAAGCATCAAGACCACTTCACATTCCTACCATCAATGTATGAGGATTTCATTCTCATTTCTCCACACCCTCACCAACACTTTAATCACATACTTTTTTTATTTTAGTCATTCTAGTATGTGAAGTGGTATCTCACTGTGATTTTAAATTACATTTCCCTAGTAACTAATAACATGGAGCATCTTCTTCATGGGTGTTAACTCCTAACCCATACTGTGACTGTATTTGGATAGGGCCTTTAAGGAAATATTAAGATTAAATAAAGTCATAAAGGTGGGGCACCAATCCACCAGGACTGATGTCTTCATAAGAGGGTCTGTTCCTCTTATGAAGAGAGAGAAAGGCCTCTCTTTCTCTCAGCATGCACAGAGAAAAGGCCATGTGAGGACATAACATTCCCTTACCCCAGCAGTAAGAAAACTGATTTCTGTTGGTTAAGCCATTCAATCTGTAGTATTTTGTTAAAACAGCCTTAGCAAATTAACACAATGCACTTATTGGTCATATCTGTATTTTCTTTGGAAAAATCTCTATTTAAATATTTTGTCCATTTTTAAAATGGGTTAGTTGTCTTTTATTGTTGAATTTTAGGAGTTCTTTGTATACTCTAGACACAAGTCCCAAATCAGACATATGATTTGTAAATATTTTCTCTTACTCCATTGTCTTTTCACTGTTAGCTTCCTTCAAAACACAAAATTTTTAAATTTGATGATGTCCAGTTTTACTTCTTCTTTGGTTCTTCTGCTTTGGAGGTCGTATGTTTAATCCAAAGTCGCACAGACTTACACTTCTGTTTTGTTCTAAGAGTTCTATAGTTTTAGCTCTTACACTTAGGTGTATGATTGATTTTTTATTTCATATTTCTACATGGTAATATAGTTGGGGTCCAATCTTATTCTTTGCATATTGATAACTAGCTGACTCAGCACCATGTTCATTTCATTGCAGCTTTATTTATTGAATTATTTGAGGTATGACTGACATATAACATTAGATTAGTTTAAGGCATAGAACACAATAATTAGATGTTCATATGAGTATACCTCGTTTTATTGTGCTGCATAGACAGTGTTTTTATAAATTAACAGTTTAGGGGCACCTGGGTGGCTCAGTGGATTAAAGCCTCTGCCTTCAGCTTGGGTCATGATCCCAGAGTTCTGGGATCAAGCCCCACATTGGGCTCTTAGCTCGGCAGGAAGCCTGCTTCCCTCTCTCTCTCTGCTTGTCTCTCTGCCTACTTGTGATCTCTGTCAAATAAATAAATAAAATTTAAAATTAACTAACTAATTAATTAACAGTTTATGGCAACCTTGTGATGAGCAAGGCTACTGATGCCACTTTTCCTATAGCTTTCACTCACTTCCTACCTCTATCACATTTTGGTAATTCTCACAGTTTTCAAACATTATATTTGTTATGATGATCTGTGATCAGTGATCTTTGTTTTTGTTTTTTGGTTTTTTGCTGGATCAATGATCTCTGATGTTACTACTGCAATTGACTTAGGGAGCCAAACCCATGTAAGACAGAAAACTTAAGTCTATAAATGTGTGTGTCTGGATTGCTGCAAAGACCAGAAGTTTACCAGTTTTACCATCTTTCTCCCTCTCCTCCAGCCTCCCAATCCCTGAGACACAACATTATTAAATTAGGCCAATTAATTACCTTACAATGGCCTCTAAGTGTTCAAGGGAAAGGAAAATCACAAATCTCTCACTTTAAATCAAAAGCTAGAAATTATTCACCTTAGGGAGGAAGGCATGTCAAAAGCCTAGATAGGCTGAAAACTAGGCCCCTTTAACAAGTTAGCCAAATTGTAAATGCAAAGTAAAAGGCCTTGAAGGAAATCCAAAGTGTTACCCCAGTGAAAACATGAATGATAAGTGAAAAAGTCTTATTCCTGAGATGGAGAAAGTCTGAATGATCTGGATAGAAGATAAACCAACCACAACATTCCCTTAAGCCAAAGCCTAATCCCAAGCAAAGCCCTGACTCTCTTCAATTCTGGGAAGGCTGAGAGAGATCAGGAAGTTACCAAAAAGAAGTCTGAAGCTGGCAAAGGTTAGTTCATGAGGTTTAAGGCAAGAAGCCGCCTCCATGATGTCACAGTGCAAGGTGAAGCAGCAAGTGCTGATGGAGAAGCTGCCCCAAGTGACCCAGAAGATCTTGGTAAGATCATTATTGAAGGCGGCTACACTGAACAACAGTGCTTCAGTATAGACAAACAGCCTTCTCTTGGAAGAAGATGCTATTCAGACTTTTCACAGCTAGAGAGGAGCAGTCAGTGCCCAGATTAAAGCTTTTAAGAACAGGCTGACTGTCTTGTTAGTGGCTACTGCAGCTGGTGACTTTAAGGTGAAGCCAATGTCCTTGACCATTCTGACAATCCTAGGGCTCTGAAGAATTATGCTAAATCACTCAGCCTGTGCTCTATAAAGGGAACAGCAAGGCCTGGATGACAGCACATCTCTTTATAATATGGTTTACTGAATATTTCAAGCCCACTGATGAAACATACGGCTCAGGAAAAAAAATTCCTTTAGAAATAGTGTAGCATTGACAATGCATATGGTCACCCAAGAGCTATGATGGAAAGCACAATGAGACGACCGCTGTTTTCATGCCTCCTAATACAACAGCATTCTGCAGCCCACGGATCAAGGAATAATTCTGACTTTCAAATCTTATAATTTACAAATACATTTTGAGAGCATCTGGGTGGCTCAGCTGGTTAAATGTCCAACTCTAGATTTCGGCTCAGGTTGTGATCTCAGGGTGGTGTGATCAAACCGCAAGTCAGGTGCCCCACCAGCAGAGGTCTATTTGGATTCCTTCTCTCCCTCTGGCCCTCCCCTCAACGCTCTCTCCCCAAAATAAATAAATCTTTAAAAATAAATAAAGAGCACCTGGGTAGGTCAGTCGGTTAAGTGACTGCCTTCAGTTAAGGTCATGGTCCCGGGGTCCTGGGATCAAGCTCTGTATCAGGCTCCCTGCTCAGCGGGGAGTCTGCTTCTCCCTCTGCCTCTCCCCCTGCCTGTGCTCTCTCTCTCTCTGTCAAATAAACAAAATATTTATAAATAAATAAATAAATAAATAGCGTAAAAATAAAAATACATTTTTGTAAGGCTTTATCTCTCATAGATGGTGATTCTTCCAATGGAATTCAGCAAAGTAAACTGAAGACCTTTGGAAAAGGATCTGCCATTCTAGATGGCATTAAGAACTTTCACAATTCATGGCAAGAGGGCAAAATATCAACACTAACAGGAGTTTGGGGAAAAGTTGATTTGAACCCTCATGGGTGACTCTAAGGGGTTCCAGACTTAAGTGAAGGAAGTCAGTGGAATTGTGCTGGAAACAAGAAAAGAACCAGAATTAGGAGTGCCGCCTGAGGATCTAACTGCATGGCTACAAGCTCATGATCAAACTTTAACAGATGAGGAGTTGTTTCTTATAGATGAACACAGAAAGTAGCTTCTTGAGAAGAAATCTACTGGTGAAGATGCTGTAGAGATTGTTGAAATGACAACAAAGGATTTAGAAATTACATAAATTTGGGTGACAGAGCTGAGACAGGTTTTGAAAAGACTAACTCCAGTTGTGAAAGTTATTCTGTGGGTAAAATGCTATCAAATAGCACTACATACCACAGAGAAAACCATCCATGAAAGAAAGAGTCAATCAATGCAACAAAGGTCACTGCTGTCTTAAGAAACTGCCAAAGGGATGCCTGGGTGACTCAGTTAAACATCAGCCTTTGGCTCAAGTCATAATATCAGGGTCGTGGGATCGAGTCCCTAATCAGGCTCCTTACTCACTGGGGAGCATCCCTCTCCCTCCCTGCCATTCCTCCTGCTTGTGCATTTCCTCTCTCTCTGACAAATAAAGGAATAAACAAATAATCCTTAAAATTTAAAAAAAAAAAAAGGAAAGAAAAAAGAAATTGCCACAGCCACCCCAAGCTTCAGCAACCACCACCCTGATCATGCAGCAACCATCAACACTGATATGGGCACCAAAAGATGAAAACTCACAGATAGCTTAGATTATAGTTAATGTTTTAGCAATAAAGTATTTAAGGTATAACTGCATATTTAATAAACTACAGTATTGTGTAAACATAACTTTATACACACTAGGAAACCAACACTTCACTTGACTCACCTATTACAATGGTCTGAAACTGACCCTATAATATCTGCAAGGTAAGCCGGTATATGTTATCAGCATCATCTATTGAAAAAACTGTTCTTTCCCCCACCAAACTGTGCTAGACCCTTGTCAAAAATCAAATGACCTTAAATGCAAAGGCTTATTCTCAAACTCTCAACCCCTGGCCCATCAATCTACATGTCCATTTTATGTCAGTAATATACTGTCTTGATACTGTAGCTTTATCATAAATTTTGAAATTAGGAAGTGTGAGTCCTCCAATTTTGTTTTTCTTTTTAAAATTATTTTGGCTAATCTGGGTCACTTCAATTTCCATACGAACTATAGAATTAGGCTGCCGATTTCTATAAAAAAGGCACCAGGGTTCTTTTTTTGTTTTTGTTTTTTTAATTTTATTTATTTATTTGACAGACAGAGATCACAAGTAGGCAGAGAGGCAGGCAGAGAAAGAGAGGAAGGGAAGCAGGCTCCCTGCTGAGCAGAGAGCCCAATGCGGGGCTCGATTCCAGGACCCTGAGACCATGACCTGAGCTGAAGGCAGAGGCTTAACCCACTGAGCCACCCAGGTGCCCTGGCACTGGGGTTTTAATATGGATTGCATTAAATTCGATTAGTTTGGGGAAAACTGCCATGATATATGCTGAATTATGTCCTCCAAAAAGAAATGTTGAAATCCTAATCACCAGTACCTCTGGATATGACCATATTTAGAAACAGGGTCTTTGCAGATGTAATCAATAAAAGGAAGTCATACTGGATTAGGATGGGCCCTAAATCCAATGAGTGGTGTCCTTATAAGAAGGTCATACGAAGTTAGCTTTGGTCATTTTTATGTAAAAGATTTTAGAATTCCCATGAGTTCAATTAACTTCCCTCTATGTCTTCTCAGGGTTCTTTCCTTATGGATGGCAAAGCTACAAATATTGACCAAAATAAAACAGTGGAGTTGGGGAATTGTTTACGTGGCTCTCCATCTCAAATGATTTTCTACAACTAGCTGAGTTTGACCAATCAGATTGATTTGAATGCATTTTAAAATAAAATCTATACCCAGCGGGGGAAAAAAAAAAAGAGGACCCATGAAGACACACGGACACACAGAGTCACCGAGGAGAAGGTCATGTGAAGACAGAGATAGAGAAATGAGTGATGCATCTGCAAGCCAAGGAACACCATGGATTGCCAACAACCACCAGAAGTTAGGAGAAGCATAGAACAGATTCTCCCTTAGAATTTCCACAAGGAACCAATCCCACCAACACCTTGACTTTGGACTTGTATGTAGCCTTCCATAAATGTGAAAGAATAAAGTGCTGTTGTTTAAGCCACCAAGTCTGTGACAATCTGTTATGGCAACCCAAGGAAACTAATACACCATCTGCATAGTATCACATCTCCCAATCCATAAGCATAAGATGTCTTTCCATTTACTTAGATCTTCCTCAATTTCCTTCAACAATGTTTTGTAGTTTTCAGTGTACTAGTCTTGGACTTACTTTTTTAAAGTAATCTTTACAGGGGCACCCGAGTGGCTTAGTTGGTTAAGCATCTGCCTTAGGCTCAGGTTATGATCTCAGAGTCCTAGGACTGAGTCCCACATCAGGCTTCCTTGCTCAGCAGGGAGTCTGCTTCTCCCTCTACTCCTCACCCAGCTCATTCTCTCTCTCTCAAATAAATAAAATCTTAAAGGAAAAAAAAAATCTCTATATCCAATAGGGCCTCAAACTCATGACCCCAAGATCAAGAGTCACATGCTCTGCCAACTGAGCCAGCCAGGCTCCCCAAGTCTTGCACTTCTTGGGCTAAACTAATTCTTAAGTATTTTATTCTTTATGATGCTACTATAAATGAAAATGTTTTCTTAATTTCATTTTCAAATTGCTCATTGCCAATCTACAAAAACGCAACTGACTTTTCTACATTGATCTTGTACCCTGCAACTTTGCTGAACTCACTTATTAGCTCTAATAGATTTTTGTGAATTCCTTATGCTTTTTATATACAAGATCATGTCACCTGTGAATAAAAATGGTTTAACTCCTTCTTTTCTCTTACTTCCTCCTTTTATTTATTTTTCTTGCCTGTCTTGGCTAGACCCTCTAGAACAATGCTGAGTAAGAGTGGGGAGGGCAGACATTTTTATTCTGTTCCTGTTTTTACGGGAAAAGCATTCAATCTCCACCAATTATGATATTAGCGTGGGTTTTCACAGATGCCCTTTACCAGGCTGAAGAAGTGCCCTTCTGTTACTGCTTTATGTAGTTTTTATCATGAAAGGAAGTGGAATTCCGTCAAAGGTTTTTCTTCATCTCTTGGTATTATCACATGTATCCTTAAGATTTTAACATAATTAGAGTTAATTCTACACTCTAGTAAGCAATTTCATGTTAATTGTTTCATTATCTATATAGAATTCCTCCCCTAAAGAACTCAACAAGTTCGTTTCTTTATGTATATGTCAGTAATAAAGCTTTGACAACTATTCAATTTAACTACCACTTTTTCTTTAAAATACAACCATATTGGTAAATTGAATATATTTTATTTTATGTTTTAAAGAACAGAATTTTTTTTTTTAAGATTTTATTTATTTGACAGACTGAGATCACAAGCAGGCAGAGAGAGAGGAAGGGGAGCAGGTTCCCCGCTGAGCAGAGAGCCCGATGCGGGGCTCGATCCCAGCACCCTGGGATCATGATCTGAGTCGAAGGCAGAGGTTTTAACCCACTGGGCCATCCAGGCACCCCAGTTGAATATATTTTAGCCCTTAAGAGCAAATAAATAAAAACCTCCAAGAAACTTGCAACCTAGAGGCAAAATAAATAACCATTTTCATATATAACAGGAGACCTAAACAGAGGAATGCATATACCAGGGAGAGTGGAATACGAGAGAAGGTTCCCAAAACACAAAAACACAGTATTTATGGGATGCAGAGGAGTTAATCCAGACAAAGAGGGAGAAAAAAGTATTGCACATAGAAGAAACTGTATGTACAAAGGTACAGAGTGAAGAAATGCATGCAATTGATGATACTAATAAGGACTGATACATGCACATATCTGTGGCAAGAAAAAGCTATGCTACCAAGAGATGACTCTCTGGAGATATGGGTCAGAGTTCTAATTTTATTCTTCTCATTCAGACTGATACAGTCCATTGTGAACAAAAAACTTTTTAACTATATTTTACCTCATACTGATACAACATATTCTGCTCCAGCAGAAGAAAAAAGTAGATAAAACATTGTATCATAAATATATTCATATAAATTCATATACATACCACACACACACTTCTTATCACTTGTTCTCCTCCACTTTACCAACATATTCTGGATTTTTATCTACTAACAGCTAGCTTTAAGGAGTCTTTGATTATAGCACATTATTTGCTTTCTCTAAGGCTCTTTCCTCTACATACTAACTTTATTTACCATTACTAAAAATTAAGAAATATTACCAACCTATTGCCACTTGGATACTGTACTACAATGTCATGATCTTCATCAATGCCACAAACAGTTCCAGTTGTAGTTAAAGTCTCAAACATGCCATCAGTCCAGCCTCCATGACCGTGCTGCAAAGACTGTACAATTTCTAGGTCAAGATCTATATTTACCAAGTCACCGATCTGCAATCCACCAGGATTCCTATTGCCATTTTGCTCGCCTGTAATTATAGAGGGAGTTGAGAGAGGAAAAGGAAAACCACAACAATATCATGCAACTGCATTATTTTTAAATAAAAACAAGCTCTACATATTTTCATCTTAATCTAATCTTAAAATGTTTTGAGAGAATACTCAATAAATATCAGATTCTGGAGTTAGCATCAAAAGAAAGAAAATAATCAGACTCACAAACTCAAATAATGTGATGATTTACAACAATTGAACAAGAGCAGAATCTATTAGACTATGCAAACCTATATCAAAGTTCGGGGTTTTGAAAACATTCACTTTTCTGCCTGGATGACTTGCTGACTATTCATGCAATAACTACACTACAATTACGTTATTGAGGTTCGGTAACTAACTATAGTCACAATAATTAGCTAGAAAATATGAAAGAGAACCTTAAAATTATTTTCTTCTCTGAACTACTTAGTACTATTATTTACCAAATGACCCCTGTGATTTTTTCCCTAAGGAACATTTTTAAATATTTGTAAGTTCTTTCCTTAGATTATTTTCAAAACTAGTTCTAGTCAGGATTCATGATCAGAAAACACCATGACAAGGGATCCAAAATATGTATGCTGATTCTACACTTTTCCTCTGAAGGCAAGACACAAAACAAGGAAGTTTCTGAAAGCAAGAAAAAGGGATGATCTTGTCAAAAATATAGATATTTCTTCCACATTCTCCTAAAAAAAAAAAAAAAAAAAACAGGGTATGCTATAAGAAAACAGCACTTTTTAGCCAAAAGGGAAATAAAGAGGAACATAGGCAAGCATTCGGAGACTAAAGCCTTAATTAGAAGAATGTGGTAAATATTCACCAGCAATAAAGAATCCGTAATATGAGGAAAATATTGTTTTCTTACCTTTTTCTTATTTAATGACACATGAAAATTTGTTAATTATATAACCTTAATTTTTTATTTTTATATTTAGAAAGCGATTTTACAAAAATTCTAAGGAATTTATAAGCATTAAATTGTCAGATTCTATTATCAATACTTAAGACATACTGAAAGTCTAACACAAATTCAGTATGTCTAACAAAATTTTTCAACATGTTTATAACCAAAAAACAAAGGTTTCAAAAAGATTATGACACATAAGTAGTATATCAATTCTCAAGATACAACAACTTCTTCAGAGTCTGAATAAATTTTAAAAATGCATACTTCAAAAACCAAAATAAAACCCAAAAAGTATCTCCTTAAATAACTTTTTTTAGAGCCTAATTTAAACATTTTCTGATTTCATAAATTCTGACACACTATTTAGTAATTTTCACTAGTCTGCTGACTCACCTAGCACAGGGCAGTGATCTCTGTAGAAAGAACCTCCCTTGGCATCCTGGACACACTTGAGATCAGACTAAGAAGAAAAGAAACCAGAAAAATCACGCTTGAAAACTTCAAGTATAGCTCAGTACCTAAAATAGGCAAAAATGTTCATTCAGAACATACCCTCCACAAAAGTTAGTAGCTCTAGGTTAACAGTCACACTAAACACTGCTTTCAAAAGCACCCATCAAAAATTAAAAGACTGGGGACACCTGGGTGGCTCAGTTGGTTAAGCGGCTGTCTTCGGCTCAGGTCATGATCCCAGCGTCCTGGGATCGAGTCCCATATCGGGCTCCTTGCTCAGCAGGGAGCCTGCTTCTCCCTCTGCCTCTGCCTGCCATTCTGTCTGCCTGTGTTCGCTCTCCCCCCCTCTCTCTCTCTGATAAATAAATAAAATCTTTAA
>NC_081564.1:42988665-43021336 GCF_022355385.1 Mustela nigripes | reverse complement strand
AAGGTCATGATCCCAGCGTCCTGGGATCGAGTCCCATATCGGGCTCCTTGCTCAGCAGGGAGCCTGCTTCTCCCTCTGCCTCTGCCTGCCATTCTGTCTGCCTGTGTTCGCTCTCTCCCCCTCTCTCTCTCTGATAAATAAATAAAATCTTTAAAAAAAAAAAATTAAAAGACTGATCCTCAGATAGGTTATACTTTATTTACCTTTAGCTTTCCTTCAAAGTTAAAAATTAAGATACCTAGATCTTTACATTAAAATATTTACAAAAACACATATAAGACCTCAACAAATACCTAGTATTTAAAATGTATATAACACATTCCATTTTAAAGATACTTTTACAAAATGAAACAGCACAACTCATTTTGCTCTGTTCAGTCAATTTTATGACATACACAAGGCAGGTATTAATTCATTTAATAAAGAAAATTATCCAAAGGTAAACAGAAAATACAAACGGATAGGACCCAATCCAGTCTTTTGGTTCCTTAGCCAGTTAATTTTTCTATTTATGTAAACTTTAGTCCTTACTTCCTAACTTGGGCAACTCAAGTTCCTTCCCACTTAGTTTTTATAAGAAAACAAATTATTTTTTAAGTATCTCAACAGGGAGGCAGTTGTCCGAAAATGTGAACTTAGAAGAGCAACCTTGAGAGTTACTATAAACATTTAGATTTATTTTAAAGTGCCTAATAGCATAAGGGGTCAGTATATACTTACTGTATTAAGGAAAGGAGCTCCCTTATAGAGAGAGAGAGGGAAACACACACACACACACACACACACACACACACTTTTTTTTATAGCTTTTTTATAGCTTCCTTTGCCACTAGAGCATCACATTTCGCTCAGTCCTAGCCAAAGAGACAAGGGATCAAATTGTTTTGTTTTGTTTTTTAATATTTTATTTATTTATTTGACAGAGAGAAATCACAAGTAGATGGAGAGGCAGGCAGAGAGAGAGAGAGAGAGGGAAGCGGGCTCTCTGCTCAGCAGGGAGCCCGATGCGGGACTCGATCCCAGGACCCTGAGATCATGACCTGAGCCGAAGGCAGCGGCTTAACCCACTGAGCCACCCAGGCGCCCGGGATCAAATTGTTTTAATGTGATACTTTAATCCAATAATTCCACTTTTAGGAATCTATCCTAAAAAAATACAAGCATAAATGTGTACAAGGATGCTTACTGAAATGTTTGCAACAATTAAAAAAAAAAAACAAAAACCCAGATACCATTAAGAGAACTATTAAATAATGGCATAACCATACAGCAGAATACTACTCAGCCATCAAAAAGGATCAACCTACACACACACACACTATATATATACATCACTATATATATATACTGCTCATTAAGTACCTCTGCACATATAACTTCTAAGGCTTCATCTGAAGCAATAATCAGAATCCCC
Source organism: Mustela nigripes (assembly GCF_022355385.1). Lineage (NCBI taxonomy): Eukaryota > Metazoa > Chordata > Mammalia > Carnivora > Mustelidae > Mustela > Mustela nigripes. The sequence goes on along the minus strand of NC_081564.1, from coordinate 43,019,922 downwards.
CCAAAATTCACAATTTAAAAACAGGAGGAGGCATAAAAATACTAACAAAAAACTGGAAACTAATGCTATTTGCAAGTATTAAAATTGGCAAATCAGGTATTTTTTTAGATTCACGTTTTGGCTTTTTAACTTATCCCATATAAATATATTTATTCCACATAAATGGATTTATGGATATGGGCTATGGACATGGGATAACCATTATTCCATATAAATGGAATAAATTAAAAAGCAAAGGGACAGTGGGATATTTTCCCCTCCTACCAAGGGGCATAAAACAGTTGGGACAAAACAAAAGTTAAAGAATTCTTTGAAGGAGGAATGTATTTGAGATGGAAAAGATATAAAAGGTATTAATACTTTGGCATTAATATTTAGTTGTACTCCATAAATTAAATAGCTGAGGTCAACATTTGAACAGTGATCCATGAAATGCAGAAATACCGAGCAATCCATTGAATAAACCACCATTATTCTCCTAAGCATGTAATTCGAAGTGTTTTTAGGTCAATCATTTTCTTTTTTCCCACCAATTTTGTTTTTTTAATTAACATATAATGTATTGTTTTAGGAGTACAGGTCTGTGATTTGCCAGTCTTACACAATACCCAGTGCTCACAACACATAACCCTCCCCAAAGTCTATCACCCAGCCACCTCATCCAGCAACTCTCAGTCTGTTTCCTAAAATTAAGAATCTCTTATGGTTTGTCTCCCTCTCTGATCTCCCCTTATTTTATCTTCACTTTCCCTATGATCCTCTGCCTTGTTTCTTAAATTCTGCATATCAGTCAGATCATATGGTAATTGTCTTTCTCTGACTAACTTATTTCACTTAGCATAATACCCTCTAGTTCCATCCACGTTGTTGCAAATAGCAATATTTCATTTTTGATGGCTCAGTAATATTCCATTATGTATATACACACACATATATACACACATACACACACATCTTCTTTATCCATTCATCTGCCAGTGGACATCTTGTCTCTTTCTGTAGTTTAGCTATTGTGGACATTGCTGCTATAAACATTAGGGTGCACATGCCCCTTCAGATCACCACATTTGTATCTTTGGTGTAAATGCCCAGTAGTGTGATTGCTGGGTCCTAAGGTATTTATTTTCAACTTTTGAGGAACCTCCATACTGTTTTCCAGAGTGGCCACACCAGCTTGCATTCCCAAGATTATTTTCAACTACCAACACTACTCTTTAAATATAGAGGGGGGGAAAAAATCTCCTTAAAAACAACTGTAACACTTATTATAATTTATACTTTTAATAGCTACCAGAGCTAGAATACGAATATCCTATAAAAACCTCATTATAATACCATAGTCCATGTCCATCCTGAGGAGCAGCCTTACAGATGATTCTAAATCTTTTTGATAGATTTTAGTAAATAAGCCCCTAACTCAGATTTATAAGGGATCAGCTCTACACGGTCAATATATGGCAAGCTACCCAAATATTAACTGAAGACAAAATCATATTTACTATCAAACAGCATAAGCAAATGTACTAAAAATGTAAAGTTTATTATAACCTCACTTTACAGATTTTCTTCCTACTGCAAAGTCATGATTCAGGTGGTTATATTCTGACAAAAGAATATGACAAAAGGAAAAAAAAGGATTATAATAAGGGCTACTTTATTTCCCTTCCTTCATCTATCCAATATTTTTATCTTTTGTGATTCTTACTACTCACCATGCCCTCAAAGCCAACTCTGTAAAGGTTCTTAGCACCATTATCCCAGAGAACATATGCTGCACTATGTGGGCTTGATGCACTCCAGTCCTGGATTTCTGTTACCTAAGAGAATTGTCAGGGAAAACAATTTTTTTAAAGGAGAGAGGATAAGTTAGTTCTTTTAATTACATTTATAATGTTACATATCATTTCATCTTATGTAAAAGGATCATGAAAAACACTTGTCAAACATATGTCACTTCTAACAATATAACTCAATTATAACTAGAGATATAATTCCAGAATTATAAGATAATTTCTAAAATCATTATAGAAATTTTGAATTGGGAGGCTTAGTGATTATAGTAATAGATTACCAGAATATACAGAACTCAATACAAAATGTTAAATTTTGATTCTTAAAGTGTTCCCTTTAAGAATAGTGTATTATTTTAAGATTTTATTTATTTATTTGCAGAGAGAGATCACAAGTAGGCAGAGAAGGAGGCGGCGGGTGGGCAGGCTCCCCACTGAGCAGAGAGCCGGATGCGGGGCTCAATCCCAGGACCCTAAAATCATGACCTGAGCCAAAGGCAGAGACCCAACCCACTGAGCCACCCAGGTGCCCCAAGAACAGTGTATATTTTAAACCCATTATTCATTACAAAATTAAAGATCTTTGACCAGATACCCAGAATGATTTAAGATAAATCTGCTCGCTGGTGAGCTGAAAGCTGTGGCACAATGCTTGATGCCAATGTTTAAGGAAGATGAGCTGACATCGCTCCTCCAGCACTATATTCCTCAGCTGCCCCAAAAGGGAAGAAACCCAAGCTAAAACACCATGCCTACAATGGAAACCCAGACACAATATCTAGGCACCACACACAACAAATGATTCATAAGCTCTTCTGACATTAAAACAAAACAATACAAAACAAAAACACTACCAACAACAACTGGGGTTGTTACTCCTTAAGGGCCAAGAATCAACAGCATAAAAATAATACACAATGAGTGCACTACTTATGAGGTTCTCTTGCCAAAACAAAATTGAACCCTAATCTAAACAAGCCTCTATCTCTTACAACTAGTTTATAAGAAACACGAGGGTTAGAGGAACAAGTAAAAGAATACCATAAAGAATCAACAGGAAAAATCCAGAGAACCTGATTTCTTCAACAAATAAATGGAATTTTTAAAAATCACTGACAATTTTTAAAATTGGATTTTAGGTACATGGAAATTTGTTATACTGTTCTTTCTACTCTGATGTATGTTTGAAATTCTCCATAAAAAAAAAGTTTTTTTTAGGCACACCTCGGTGGCTCAGTCGGCTGAGCATCTGACTCTTGATTTCAGCTCAGATCATGATCTCAGGGTTATGAGACTGAGCCCCGAGTCAGGCTCTGTACTCAGCATGGCATTTTCCCTGAGATTCTATCCCTCTCCTTCAGCCTCATCCCACGCTCGCACACACGCGCTCTCTCTCAAATAAATAAAACTTTTTTCAAATAAAAAGTTTTCTAAAAAGAAAGAAATACATCTAATGAACCTATGTAAAACACAATTGACACATATTCAAAAGCATTTATAAAATGAAAATAGTCTTCAAATACTAACAGAGTACTGGTACTTGAGAAACCCTTGAAGAATACACAACACAGGGGTCCTGGGTGGCTCAGTCAGTTAAGCGTCTGCCTTTGGCTCGGGTCAAGATCCCAGGGTCCTGGGATCGAGCCCTGCATCAGGCTCCCCACTCAGCAGGAATTCTGCTTCTCCCTCTCCTGCTCTCCCTGCTTATATTCCCTATCTCTCTTTCTTTGTCTAATAAATAAATAAATAACATCGCTTTTAAAAAAAAAGAAGAAGAAGACTACACCACACAGGGAAGACCTGGGTGGCTCAGGTGGTTAAGTGTCTGTCCTTCAGCTCAGGTCATGATGGGTCCTGGGATCAAGTGCCCAACAGATCAGGCTCCTTGCTCAGCAGGGAGCCTGCTTCTCCCTCTGCCTTCCACTTTCCCTATTTGTGCTCTCTCTCTCTCTCTCTGATAAATAAATAAAATCTTTAAAAAAAAAAATACACTACACATTTCCACGGTGTCTTTGCATCATGTTTCCCAAAGCCTACACTTGACATGCTTATTTTTGTATACGAACTTTGTTATCACCATTCAAATCATGGGACATGTTGGCGTGTGGTGGGCCAACGACCATGTCAGGACTGTAATCTCAGCCTGGGCTGGTATGTACCCCTTAATATAGCTCACACCGACCAATTTAGTTGGGACACATGAGGTAATAGTGGTGGGGTGAGGCAGGTAAAAAAAAAAAAAAAATAGGTAAGATACTACACACTATTATGTTCTGCTTTGCCCTACTCATAAAACTTTGAGTTGGACCACAGTAAGCTTAGAAACAAAAAATACATAGTAACTCAAAGTAACTATTCCTGGCCAAGGCCACCACTTCTGTCCTGCCTCGGGTCCTGTGTGAAGCCCTGTGTTTCCCAGGACCTTGGCCACTGACTACCCCTGTCAACTACCAGGGAAGCAAGACAGGTTAGCCAGAGACTATTCAATTTATATTGCCTTGGGAGCTTTAATCTATAAGTGGTAATTCTACTCTATCCTTACACTAACTAAATTTGTGCTTGCTACTAGTCTTTTCAAAAATGAAATCCTAAACGTTGTGGGACACAGCATTATCCTACAATAAGAAAGAAAAACAATGGAATAAGGACATCAAATATCCATGATCTTGGAGGCACTTACAACTGTAAAAGGATAAAAAGTAGCCTTTTAAAGGTACCCATAACTTTCTATTCTCTAATCTGTATAGTGGGAACAAAAGTGTTCATTTTACTACTACTCTTTAAACCTTCACGTATTTTATACATTCTTCTTTCTTATACAGAACTACTTTCACTGTGAAAGTTATTGTGAAAGTTGTTCACTATACAAGCGGCATCACAAAAGAGAAGACTGGGCCTTACATCCAGCCCACACTCTACTTACCAAGACCTATGCACTGGGGCAAGACTGTTCCTGCTCCCACCCACAAAAGCATGCCTTCTCTTTGCAACACCCTTGCCAAGCATGCCCCATAACATTCCATCCATCTAGAGATGGCGCCTTTTGCAAATTCTTACTACTCTATTTTCCTTTTCAAAGCAGGGATCCTTAAATTTTCACATGCATATAAATGACCTAGGGAATCTTGTTATAATGAAGATACTGATTTAGGAGGTCTAAAAGAAAGGGGACCTATTACCTTTCTAACCAGCTGTCACGTAACACCTATGCTGCTGGTCCACAGCCTATACTACAGTCACAGAATTTAGATTTACATTTTTTGCCTATCAAATCTAATTAAAATACACATTACAGCAAAGTGGGAACTTTGTCTCTTTTGTTCAATGCCATACCCCTGATGTTTGGAAGAGAACCTAGCATATACTAAGTGTTTAATAAATATTTACCAAATTTTTTAAAAAAGCAAAGTTGCTTCCTTAGTGAAAATCAAAGTACTTAAAATATAATGGCTAAAACAGATCTGTCTGACTTCCAAACATTAAAATTAGACCTTATTATTTCAAAGGAAATCAACATAAGAACACTCAAATAATAACTCAGAAAACATGTATTAGGAAAAAAAGAAAATATGTATTTGAAAAAAACATTAAAAATTTTCAATTCAAAAGGATCTATACTAAGCTACTCCAATATCTCTGCCTATCCCATCCCAATCAAATAAGCTATACAAAATTCCCTTCAGAATAACTGCAATAGGGGTGCCTGGGTGGCTCAGTGGGTTAAAGCCTCTGCCTTCGGCTCAGGTCATGATCTCGGAGTCCTACAATCGAGCCCCACATCTGGCTCTCTGCTCAAGCAGGGAGCCCACTTCCTCCTCTCTCTCTCTTTCTGCCTGCCTCTCTGCCTACTTGTGATCTCTGCCAGTCAAATAAATAAAAAAATAAAAGTCTTAAAAAAAAAAAGAAGAACTGCCATAATTGACTCCTGGACAATTACCTGAGAAGGGTAACAGAGTTAAGTCAACTAGTTAACAAAAGTAGATGCTTATTATCTCCCCCCTACCCCAGAAACAGGCCTCAAAAGAATTAAATATAAAACAAGTACATTCAAATGAAAACTTAATAAAAAGAAAGTCAAAAGCATGATACACTACTTAGGGAAGACTGGCCCAAAAAGCATGTTCAGAAATGCCTTCTGGCCAACAAAATGGCAACATGAAGCCAAAAGGCAAAAAGGTAAAATCTACCCAACAACCTTCTCAATGAATATCAATATTTACAACAACGTGGGAACAATCTTTATTCTTCCAGAAAAAAAATTTTAAAAACTGTTACTGGTATATGAAAAAAATGGGCCAAGAAATTCAGTTATAGTAGTAAAAATCTTCTGAATATACAATATTATAGAATAACATGATGAATTAATTGTAAAAAGTCACCTTTCCCCTTCGTCCATTTCCTCCATCCTGATCTTCCCATTGCCAGTCCACTCCTCGTACCACTCTGGCACCTGCAAAGATCCCTCTGGCTGTAATCTTCTTAGATTTTCTACGAGACTCTAAAAGAACCCTAAAAATAAAAGTATGTATTTTAATTTATATAAAAGTATATTAACAGTAATTTATTTATATATATGTAAGTTTTGGGGGGCGGTTGATGATCCCAAGCAGGCTCCACACCCAAAAAAGAGTCCAAAGCCAGGCTTGATCTCATAACCCTGAGATCATGACCTAAGCTGAAATCACGGGTTGGATGCTTAATGACAGAGCCACCCAGGTTCCCCGCCAGTAATTTTTTTAAGATTTTAAAAATTCATTTTAGAGAAATAGCAAGCAAGCATGGGGAGGGGGCAGAGGAAGAGGGAGAAGGAGAGAATCTCAAGCAGACTTTCCACTGAGCATGGAGCATGACGCAGAGCTCGATCCCATGACCTTAAGATCGTGACCTGAGCTAAAACCAAGAGTCAGATGCTCAACCAACTGAGCCACTGAGGCACGCCAATTTATTTTTTTTTTTAAATCATAAAAAAGGCTATTTTAAAAATACGAAAGATTTTTTATTTGTTCTAGTTAATAATACGTTAACAGCATAACACATAAATACCTTTACACTCCACAGATGATAATGGTGACAACAGGAGAAAAATTACATCTAATATTTACTGAGCTTTTACTATAAGTAAAACACTTACAAAAGTTTAAAAGTTTACTATACTCCTAAAGAGTATATTTTATCCATTGTTATGTTATTTTATCCATTTTACAAATGAGGAAACAGAGTCTCAAAGAGGTAAGTGATTTATCCAGGGTGACAAAACCTAAATAATAATGGAATGGAATCAACATATGAATCCAGCCTAACCACTCAGAGTGTCACTATATCCTTCACCACTTTAGAAGAGGCAAACTCAAACCCCTACAACTGTGAGAGAAGTAACATAAATTAAGGCCAAAAAGGTAATACCACAGCAATGACAAATGCAAGTGGCACTTGATCCCAGGTTCAGGAAGACAAGAAGCAGTGGTAGGGGCTCTGGTGAACTCAAGACCATGATTTGTCTTAAGGGTACAGATGCTCCTCTGTCAGCCAACTATCACCACGAACAAATGCCCAGTGCTGACAGTCTTCGGGTATGTGTGTGCGTGCGCATGTGCGCGTTCAAAAATTTAGAGCACAGCACAAGCCAAGTAATATATCGGTGGCCTGGATGTAACCTAACGCTAACTTGTTTCCAAAGTACTGAATACTTACAGAGAACTACGGACCTTGAAAAATTCTACCCTCAAAAATCTTGACCAGCTTAGTTCTCCAAGGCCATCTTTCCCTCATTCTTCTATATCCTTCTCATTCATAAAATCAATAAGGTTTGGGGTTTTTCCTTTTGCTTTGTAATTTTACTTCAATATTCTATTCATTTTTAGAATGTCTTTATTATACCTTAACTTTAAAACTTGTAAGCAAAAGGATAAGAAGAAACAATTTGCTCAAAACTACTCCGTTAATAAAAGCAGGACCAGGATTTGAACTGGGACAGTCTTTTTCTTTTTTTTTTTTTTTTTTTTAAAAAGATTTTATTTATTTATTTATTTGACAGAGAGACAGAGATAGCACAAGCAGGGCGAGTAGCAGGCAGAGGAAGTGGGAAAAGCAGGCTCCTCACTGAGCAGAGAGTCTGACATGGGGCTCAATCGCAGAACCCTGGGTTCATGACCTGAGGGAAAGACAGACAATCAAGTGAGCCACCCAGGTGTCCCTGAACTGGGTGGGACAGTTTTATACCTAAATCCATTTTTCTACTATTCCTACTGCTTCCGTATGACTGGCTAAATTCTTGCTCCTATACATTATTCTTATCTATCTATATAAAATCACCTAAAACTCTATACCAATTCACAGTTCATATTCCTCTCTCTCCAGGACACTTAATACTAATAATCCCTGTATACAGTGTAAAATATCAAATGATATTCACTCCTGGTCAAATAATCCCTTAACTTATAAACTCTTTAAGAAGAAAAAAGAATTCTGTGCTTTAAGGGCACCTGGATGGCTCAGTCCATTCAGCGTCCAAATCTCGATTTCGGCTCAGGTCACTGATCTCGTGAGATTGAGCCCTGTGTCAGACTCCACACTCAGCACGGAGTCTGCTTGAGATTCTCTCTCTCCCTCTGCCTCTTACCCTGCTTAGTTGCACTCTCTTCTCTCTCTCAAATAAATAAATCTTAAGGAAAAAAAAAATACTATATTTTAGTTATCTTCAAATTTATACAAGCATAATAGCTGCTACATAGTCTTAATGAACGCCTGTTGATTCAATCAATGGGCCCAGTGTTCATCTGGTAGCGATTAACAGAGAATGCACAGTAAGAAGAAAATAGTGAGACTCTCTTGGGCTGCCCTTGCATTTCCAAATACTGAGGAGTGTCAAGTCTCCATGCCAGAGATAGACTAGCCCAGATTATTCTGAAAAAATACATGCAACTCCATCTTCACAGAGCTCTTTTCTCACTATATGGCAGGCCTGGTCCACATTAGCCTAATAACTCCTATGTCCTGGTACTAAACCAGTTGTCAGCAGCTATTTCCAAATCCTATTTTTAAGGCTAAATAGTATAAAAAATTCAACGCCAACAAGGAATTACAACTGAAGAAAAACTGTTTTACCCTACCGCTCACTTCCTGGTGTAGTAATTCTATAAAAGCGATGTCTTAAATGATGCTTATCTCCATGATAACAAACAGTGCACAAATCATAATTTGTACATTCTGCACATTTCCATCGAATGCCAATGATTGGTTGCTGCCGGCAGGTATCACACATGGTTCCATCATGCTTGATGCCTATTAAAACAAAGATACATGCTTACATTAACTGCAAGAATTATTTACTTGAATATTACTCCCTGGGGGAAAAAATAACACAGCATTTTAAAAAGTAATTCAATAAAGTGGGAAAGACTATTTCAAATGTACCATATATAGTTTCAAAACAACATATTTCAAGGATTTTAAACAGTAAAAATTATAAATTAAACATTTTCTATCACTTCTTTCTTCATTAGTAAGAGTACTTCTCAGTAACACTTTTTTTTGCTGTCATCCAGAAACTGAAACTTAGGTTCAATCTAGCAACAGAAAGAAGAATCATTTACTACCACGTAAATGTTTCAGACTTCAAACATTCAGAATCTTTTGAGGAATTTCAACCTATTCTCCAGGTTAACAATTACTCCAAAAGAAAAAAAAAGTTTCACCTCATATCATGGAAACAAACTACCAATTAATTTAAGCATCCATCCCTAGGTATTGAAAAACCTGGGGTGCCTGGGTGGCTCAGTGGTTTAAAACCTCTGCCTTCAGCTCAGGTCATGGTCCCAGGGTCCTCGGATGGAGCCCCGCACTGGGCTCTCTGCTTAACAGGGAGCCTGCTTCCCTTCCTCTCTCTCTCTGCCTGCCTCTCTGCCTACTTGTGATCTCTGTCTGTCAAATAAATAAATATAATCTTTAAAAAAACCCAAAAAAACAAAAAAAGAAAAAACATTAAAAAAAAAAAAGAAAGAAAGAAAACCTCCACACCCCAAACAACAAACTTCAGAAAAGGATTACCAAGTAAGTTTCTCAGTATAAAAGGAAACAATATACTATAGTCAAGATTGCTGTTAGTTTGTTTTCCTTACAGAACAACACTACAGTCTGGAAAAAAGGAAATAAGCATTTGGCAATATGATCTCCACTAAAAATGATAACATGAATGACAGACAATTAAAACTATAAAAGGGGGGAGGGCACCTGGGTGGCTCAGTTAAGCTTCTTCTGCTCTTGGCTCAAGTCATGGGTCACGATCTCAGGCTCCCTGCTTGGCGGGGAACCTGCTTCTCCCTCTCCTTCGGTCCCTCATCCATGCTCTCTCTCCTATCTCTCTCTCCCCCAAATAAAAATAAAATCTTTAAAAAAAAAAAAAAGCTATAAAAGGTACCCCTATAAAGTAATGAAAATAACTAAACTTTTTGGGTAACAAGATTGGGAATAATGTTCATAAGCGTCTGCCTTCGGCTCAGGTCATGATCCCAGGGTCCCGGGGTCAAGCCCCACAAGGGACTCCTTGCTCAGCAGGGAGTCTGCTTCTCCCTCTCCCCTGCCTGCTGCTTCCCCTACTGGTGCTCTCTCTCTCTCTCTCTCTCTCCGTCAAATAAATAAAAAATAAATAAAATCTTACTATTCTCTTTAGATCACCTGATAAATTAAAACTAAAAGTTTTTTAAACAATGTGGGACCTGTGAACATCAGTATCACTACTTTATGGTAATGTATGATCAGGCCCAATACTGAACTACAAGCAAGGGCTGTATTGTCCATTCAACACTAACAGTCCTGGATTTGAGTTCTGACTTTCACTAGCTGTTATTGTGCCCTTGGAAGAGTCATTTTAACATTAGTATTTATATAAAAAATAATAGTATTTATTTCAAGAATTTGGGAAACAGAGAAGGAAGGTGGGGTTTAAATGAAACAAGATGCTCATGTTGAAGGTGGGTAAGAGGGATGTTCATTATATAATTCCCTATTTTGTGTTAAGTTTAGAAAATTTCCATAATTAAATAAAAGGATTCATTTTAGTTCTAAGATCCTCAGCTCCCTTTGGAGGAGGCATTATGTTCTTTAAAGGTAAGGGCTGTTCTAAGAATCAAGTAAGAATGTACTACATATGCGAGAACTAGAGCACAAAAATAGTAATGTTATTACTAATCTCTAATAGAACTAATACACTACTGCTGCTTCCAGGTAAGGGGAAAAAAACTGCATAATTAATTTTCTATATTCAAGTTTAAAATCCCATAAGGTAACTACTTTCTAAATAAAGAGTCAAACATGAAGATAAACTTGTGCCTGAACTGAGATGGTTTAAAAAAAAACAGGGTGGGAGGAAGAACAGTAGAAGGAAGATGGGATGCCTCGTGAACTACCGAAGAGCAGGACACCCTACACCAAATATGTTTCATGTGCAACTCTTCCGCATCTCCTGCCACACAAATGTCTGACTGTATTGGGGCAGATATCAGTACCTGCTGATTTCATTCCATGACTATTTTATGCTACTGTGGGCAGACCCTCTGCTGCTTTCAAGTATCATCCCTAGTGTAGAATGGAGAACAGAAAGGAAGAAAATTAAAGTGGCTAGAAAAAAGGGGTCAAATCGTAAGAAAGTTACAACTATTTACACAGGTATAAATAATGGTAGTTCTACCACTGAGCGGGACATATGATATGGGACTCATCCCAGGAGCCTGTGATCATGACCCAAGCTGAAGGCAGATGCTTAACTGACTGAGCCACCCAGGCGTCCCTGGACTTGCAATTTTTAGTATGTGTTTTTTTTGTTGTTGTTAATGGCGTGCCCTCTCTCCTTTTTTTAAGGTAAAAAGTGCAGTTCTAGTGTACTGTTTGTTCCTAAATATCTCTTATCTATTTGTTTTCTCTTGAATGATCTCATTTATACTTTTTTTTTGTTACTTTCTACATCTTTTTAGTTTTCTAACCCATAGGCATCAAGTCCTTGATCTTCCTGACTTCTGTTTTCTCTCCAATTCTACTAGCTTTATCCTGGCTAAAAGGGGTGGTAGATAGTATTTTCCAAAGGGGGCCACACCAATATATATTCACCTTAATTGCTCTTCTGACAATGTGACAATGACAGATGACCACTAAAAGGAGAGTCTATTTTCCTTCCCACAGAATCTGGACACTTGCAATTGCCACAGTCAACATGAGGAAGCAGAAGGAACAGTGTACAGCTTCTAAGGTTAGATCGTAAAACAGTGCAGGTGCCACTTGTCTGTCTGTATCTGTCTTTATGTCTCCCTCAGGATTCATACCCTGCATGCCTTGAGAGTTTTTTCATCATTAAGTCTGGCTACGCTGAAGCCACCCACGATAGAGAAGAACATGGAGAGGTCACACAGATATTGCAGAGCAGAGACTAACTGTTCCCCAAACTGTCTCCAAATCCCCAATCCATGGAAGCAATGAACATAGAAATTTCTACACACCAGTAAGTTTTGGGGTAATCTGTAACCATTTTAACTGAAACAAAGCAAGTTTTTTAAAAAGTATGAACTTTGTTATAGTTCCTTACAACATATCTGAAAAGCTAAATATGAAAATAGAAAATCAGGGGCGCCTGGGTGGCTCAGTGGGTTAAAGCCTCTGCCTTTGGCTCAGATCATGATCCCAAGGTCCTGGGATCGAGCCCCACATCAGGTTCTCCGCTCCTTGGGGAGCCTGCCTTCTCCTCTCTCTCTGCCTGCCTCTCTGCCTACTTGTGATCTCTGTCTCTCAAATAAATAAATAAAATTTAAAAAAAAAAAATAGAAAATCATAAAAGGGCTAGAAAAAAGAAGTTGAACATATTTTACAATTTTGAGTAGTCTTTCTAAGATAACATGAAACCTAGAAGTCACACACATGCCCAAATGAGCACACACACTATACAAAAAATACAATATATAGAAAATCTGAAAACCCACCTCAAACTGCTGAGTGGTTCGGGGTGCAGGAGGATAAGGAGAGAGCACTCATGTTTTCTCCTACATCCTTTTGAATTGTTTTATTATAACCATATTATTTTCATAATTTATTTTAAAAAACACAAAACAAGACTAATTTTATACTCTCAAATTGGCACAGATTAAATACATGCATGCAAAGACTTAAGCTAATAAGATTTCACTAAGAATGAAATATAAATTCATACAACCTTTACGAAAGTACTTGCAAAATGTTTCAAATGTCTTAAAGACTGTCAGGTGCCTAGGAGGCTCAGTTTGTTAAGTATCTATCTTCAGCTCAGGTCATGATCCTAGGGTCCTGGGATTGAATCCCTCATCTGGCTTCCTGCTCAGTGGGAAGTCAAGTTCTCCCTCTGCCCTCACCCTGCTCCTGCTCATTCTTTCTCTCTCTCTCTTTCAAAATAAATAAATAAATAGCATCTTTAAAAAAAAACGTACTATGACCCGGTCTTCAAATTTTTTAAAAAGTACATCCAAAGATACTAAGATTTTTGTAGATAAAAACAAAAATTGAACATTAACCTATGTCAAAAATATGGGACTATTTATGTGTAAACTATGGTAATGCATAGAGAGAAATTCTATGCAATTAAACCATGTTGTAGAAGAAATATTACTGATATGGTAAATTATATTTTTTTCATAAACTCATTATTATTTTCTAAAGTAGTAGCAAAGAACTACAGTATACCATTATATAAGACACATAATACACATGCACAGAAAACCTAGAAAGATGATCTCCAAAATGTACTAATGGGATTACCCTTTATGGTTTTCTAAATCTTCTACACTGAGTATTTATTAGTTCTAGAAAGCAGCTGAGTGAGTAGGGGCATTAATATATCATCAGAGATGCTCATGTATGTCATCTATAAATTAAAATAAAAACAAAAGCATGGTATTTACAGCAAATATTTACAGAGACCAACTTTCAAATACTCTAGCAACAGAGTATGTAACTACAACTTAGAAGTTTTTGTTTCTTTTAACCCTTACTCTAACTGAGCTATTACATGAAAATAAAATATATACTTTATCTGGCTATACTCCTCACTGGCATATGCCTGCAGTCACAGGCTAAACTGACTGACCCCTGGAAAGCACCATGACCAAAACATCAAAATTAATATCAAATAACAGTAACAATAAATGTCCACACATTTATTGTTAAGTTTCTGAATAGGTCTAAAACAGGTCTTCTTTGTCATCACAAAAAGTAAAATGCACTAAACAAATCAGTACCAATAAGCACTTAAGAGGTTTATCCTTAACTATGCAGCTCTTCAAATAAGAGTTGACTGATGAAAAAGGCAGAGGCAAAATGTATCCCACCTTCCCCATCTGACCAAAGAATGAAAAGTCCAGTTTTCAGCTATTCGCTTATTGACATATTTTTCATCTCTAAGCTCATTTTCCACAAAGCACAATGATAACAACATTCATGAGCTCATAACCTAAGTATAGGTTTTCTTTAAAAGGAGCTATTTAAACACACAATGATAACTCATTTGAAAAAAAAAAAAAACCCTACAATTCATGGTTTTAGAGAATACCTCAGGAAAACCATTAATGCACACAAAAGCACATCCAAATCCTTTCTTGGTTCCCACAGTTCAAATGCCAGCAAAGCTACTGGAACAGCTGTTAAACAGACAAGGCTGAGAACTGAAAAGAGTAAACAAAGCAGCCTCCTCCACCATCAAACTGAGCACTACAGAATTTTTAATGAGAATGCAATTAATTGGCTTTAAAACAAAAGTTGATATTTAAAGAAAACACAAAAAGGAGAAAGGGTATTTAATAAACAAGACCAACACTTCACTGAGTTCTTACTTCAGTAGCTCATTTCCCCTTAAGACATCCACCCAATTCATTCGCTTCTAAAACCATTCCCTCCCAGTTTAAACCTCCTTAGCCTTTGCAAGTGTTATTCCTTAAAACGTTCATTTCAAAAAAATTAATTCCCTAACTAAACCTATTAGTCCCTTTTCTCCTTCCTATAGAATACCGTATTACCCTAGAGACTCAATGCTCTTTTTCTTTGCTACGCTTTATGAAGACATCTGCCACTATTAAATGAACCACCTGATGATAGCTTTTGACTCATTCTACCAATACTCAAATGACCATCTGCTCTACATTTTAATGGCATCTCGCCTAAATTCAAAAACTTAAGAGAATTTACACAGCTTAAGTCTTTTTGTTGGAAAATTTTATGAGAACAATAAAACATGCTGGTCAAGATCAATGACAACAGTTCTTAAAACAGCCAATGAAAATATCTCAAAATCTTAAAGCAGTGATTTAAGTAAAATGTTAAATTTCTAGTTAGAAAAGATGACAGAATTCTCACTATAAGCAGTGCAGTCTACAAAGCACTTCAACACGTAACAAGAATACCTAAATTATCACTTTGTGTAATAGCAAAAGAAAAAAGTAAACAATATAATTGTTCACCAACAAAGAATGGAAACATGGATTAGGTATAGAATGGAATACCTAAAATTATGTTCAATAGTCACACAATTCAAGTGAATGAATCCTTCAACCATAATGCTGAATTTTTTTTAATTATCTAAGAATATAAAATGTTGCAAATAAAGTACCATATATTGTTCATAAAAACATAGCACAAATGCTACATATGTACAATTAGTACATAAAAACGAAGCACAAACGTAAAAAAAAAAAACCACACATAAATTTCTAGATAATGGTTACCTTAGGAGAGGAGAGAAAGGTACAACATTGGATAGAAGCACACAGGGCATTTTGTTTCTAGATGGGTTCACAAGTATTTATTACTCAATCTACTCCGGTATCTTATATATTAAGTGATAAATTTTAAAACATTTTAAAGTTAAAAAAATCCTAATAGACTAATATGACACCTAGTTAATCCTCTAAATTTGTACCCTAATTGGAAGATTTCACCTAACATTGAAAAAATAATTTACAAGTCATTAGCCAGTATTTAAATGTAATTACTTATTGTGGCATAACTGTTGATGTCATTCAACCAAAAAAGAAATCCTATTTCTGATTTAAGGATTCATTCAACTTTAACCCCAAATCAATGTGACAAAAAGTAATAGAGATTAAACAGAGTTAAACCAACTATAGTATGCATCTTACTCTCCCTGAACCTTCAAACTACTTACTGACTTAGAAATTGTCTCAACAATAATTAAAATTCCTAATGAGGGTAAGGCCTCTGTGACCTGCCAGCTGGTTGGTATATTCCACATTCCTTTCTCTTGAGAAATACTAAATTAATGAAAATAAGATTGTTATTACTAATAATACTGGCCACTACTCATTACCACATGAAGCTAACATGCCTTACACATACTTTATTTAAGCTTTCCAATAATACTAAAAGCTAGGCATTATGATTCCCAAGTAAACATGAAGAGACTAAGGCTGAGGTAAGTAACCCACCTTAAGTCACACAATATTAGTAGGTGGCAGGCTCAAATTCAAACCTAGGTGGGTCTGATTACAAAGTTTGGCCCTATTAAGGTCTTCGTTCCACTCGGGTTTTTTCTCCATCTGATCTTACCTAAAGAATAATTACGTATCTAGAGCAGCATGTTCCCAATTCAACCTACTAGATTCAAAATCCTTTAAGTTATCGAGTCCTATTCTAATAGTCAAATAAATCTCAGAGAGATATGCTTTAAAAATTGAAAAGATTGGGGTGCCTGGGCGGCTCAGTGGGTTAAGCCTCTGCCTTCAGCTCAGGCCATAATCTCAGGATCCTCGGATTGAGTCCCGCATTGGGCTCTCTGCTCAGCAGGGAGCCTGCTTCCTCCTCTCTCTCTCTCTGCCTGCCTCTCTGTCCACTTGTGATCTCTGTCAAATAAACAAATAAAATCTTTTAAAAAAATTGAAAAGATTATTTACTTTTTAGTTAATTTCAATAATGTAGTAATGTGCAACATCACTACTTCAAGTACAACCAATTCTTATTATACATTAAAAAAATGTCTCTGAAGGCATCTCACCCAAAATCTATAATTCCATCATAACTTTTCTGTTGGACAAGTTATTCTCATCTATTTTTGCATCCTCTACTACTCTACTGTATTACAAGTTTGCATAATTAAATTATAATCATGCCCTACACAATCCAAACAAAAGAAGTTATCAAAATAGGCATACACTTGGCAGTTTTAGTATTATGTTTGTTATTTTTAGCACTGTTGTATAGGGGTAGAAAGTTAATAAGGTCAAACAAAATTAAGAATTTTATCACTTTTGGGGAGGCTGGGTGGCTCAGTCATTAAGCGTCTGTCTTCAGCTCAGGTCATGGTCCCAGTGTCCTGGGATCAAGCCCCACATCGGGCTGCTTGTTCTGCGGGAAGCTTGCTTCTCCCTCTCTTACTCCCCCCTGCTTGTGTTCTCTCTCTCACTGTGCCTGTCTCTCTGACAAATAAATAAACAAAATCTTTAAAAAAAAAAAAAAAAGAATTTTATCACTTTTTTTCCTGCTAACCAAGGAAAATTTACTATTTCATTTTAGAAGCAAAACATACATCTGTATACCTTGACATACTCCAACTTCATTTTACAGGTGAAGAACTATGGCTCAAACAGATTAATGTTACAAAGTTGGGGAGAAAAACTGACAAACCCAGAATTTTTTTAAGATTTTATTTATTCATTTGAGAGAAAGCACAAGAGCACAAGCAGCAGGGAGGGACAGTGGGAGAGGGAGAAGCAGACTCCTCGCTGAGCAGGAAGATAGGGATTCTTCTATCTGAGGACCCTAGGGTCATGACCTGAGCCAAAGGCAGATGCTTAACCAACTGAGCCACCAAGGCATCCTGACAAACCCAGATTTTAATCTCCACCATCAACTTACTACTTGTGAAATCTTGAGCAAGCTAGTTCATTTCTCATAGCCTGTTTTCTCTTCAGTAAAATAAAGGCCATCAAGTAACATTTTTATCAGAATTAAATAATATAAATAATATACTATATATAAAATATATATAGATAGATAACATATAAAACACTTAACATAGTGCCTGAAAAATTATGGGAGCCCATGAAATATTAGTCTACTCCCCTAGTTAACAGTCTTACTTGATAAAAATCTAGAATGAACAAATAACCTTAATTTCCCAACTAAGCTAGTACATTTTCCACTACTTCATGAAGACAGACTCCAGGAAGGGGTGAGCAAGGCACCATAATCTTAACTATTACAATTCCAAGCTGTTATAATTTATTATCATCAGCCCTACAAAACTCTCAAAAATCAAATAATGACTTTTTTTAATGTAAAAACTTCTATCCCATTTCTTGTCCTTTTATGAACAAAATTATCATCAATAAGATAAATCTACCCCTGAAGAAAACCAAATGTTCATATCATGAGTGTGTTTACAGAATATAAAGTAATTCTAACAATGCAACTATCTATAAAAGTTAATGTGCTTTAAAAAAAAAAAAAAAAAAAGTACTCCCCAAATGATAAATGAATATCTGGGCTATCTGCTTTTGTTCCCTTACCTCCCCCACTAAGTTAAATGACTGACACCTTATCTTAGTTGTTTTCTATCAACTGACTTATAAGCCAGTTGTATAGAACTCAGAACCCATTTTTCCTCCAAAACAAAGTTTTAAAGATAATTTAGGTACCAGACTATTTCACAAGAACTGTTTACACAGAGCTATGGGCATACAAAGATAAAAACTGTTAAAATTGATAAAAACTCTCAACAGAGTGGGCTTAGAGGGAATACACCTTAACCTTAACACAATAAAAGTCATATACAGGGTGCCTGGGTGGCTCAGTTGGTCAAGTGTCAGCACAGGTTGTGACCCCAGGGTTCTGAGACTGAGCCCTGTATAGGGCTCCCTGCTCAGCAAGCAGCCTGTTTCTCCCTCCCTCTTAGCCACTCCCCGCACTTATACTCTCCCACTCTCTGTCAAATAAATAAATAAAATCTTAAAAAATTAAGGTCACATATGATAAATCCATAGCTAACATCATATTCAATACTCTACAATTAGGAACAAGACAAAAATGTCCACTCTTGCCACTTTTATTCAACATAGTATTAAAGTCCTCACCACAGCAATCAGACAAGAAAAAGAAACAAAAGGAATCCAAATTGGTAAAGAATCTGTCATTATTTGCAGATGACATACCATATGTAGAAAACCCTAAGAAGGCCACCAAAAAACTATGAGGACTAATAAATGAATTCAGCAAAATTGCAGGATGCAAAATTAATATATAGAAATCTGTTGCACTAGTAACACTAATAATGAAGTAGCAGAAAGAGAAATTAAGAAAACAATACAATTTACAACTGTATCAAAAGGAATAAAACACACGCAAATAAAATCAACTAAGGAGGCGAAAGACCTGTACACTAAAAACTAAGATATTGATGAAAGAAACTCACAATAAAAAAAAAGACAATAGAAACAAACAGAAACAGGGCGCTCATACACTGGAAGAATTAATATGGTTACAGTGTCCATAATACCTAAAGTAATCCACAGATTTAATGCAATCCTTACCAAAATACCAATGGCACTTCCCACAGAGGTAAAACAAATAATCCTAAAACTGTATGGGACCATAATAAAGATCCCAAAGAGCCAAAGGAATCTTGAGAAAGAAAGAAAGCTAAAGATATCACAATCCCAGATTTTAAGCTATAATACAAAATTACAGTAATCACAACAGTATGGTACTGGCATGAAAATAAGACACTGACCAATGGAACAGAATAGAGAGACCGGAAATAAAGCCATGCTTATACGGTCAATTAATCTACAACAGAAGAGGCAAGAATATACAGTGGAGTACTAGGAAAACATACTAGTACTAGACAGCTACATGCAAAAGAATGAAACTGGGTAATTTCTTACACCATACATGAAAATAAACTCAAATTAGATTAAAAACCCAAATATAAGACCCCAAGTCATAGAACTTGTGAAAAAAAACACAGGCAGTAACCTCTTGGACATGGGCTTTACTTTAACAACATTTTCTGGATATGCCTTCTCATCAAAGGAAATATAAGCAAAAATAAACTACTAGGACTACATCAAACTAAAAAGGCTTTTAAACAGTGAAGGAAACCATCACAAAACAAAAAGGCAACCTACTGAATGGGAGAAGATATTTGCAAATGATATATCTGATAAAAGTTTAATATCAAAATACAGGTAAAGAACACATACAACTTAACATTAAAACAATCCAATTTAAAAAAAAATCCAATTTAAAAACTGGCGGAAGACCTGAATAGACATTTTTCAAAAGAAGACAGACAGATGGCCAACAGACACATGAAAAAATGCTCAGCATCCTAATCACCCAGAAATGTAAATCAAAACAACAGTGAGATATCACCTCACACCCAGTATCAAAAAGAAAATAACAAGTATAGGAAAGGATGTGATGAAAAGGAAACCCTCATGCACGGGGAATGTAAGCTGGTGCAACCAGTAAGGAAAACAATATGGAGGTTCCTCAAAAAATTAAAAACAGAACTACCATATGATCCAGTAATTCCACTGCTGGGTATTACCCAAAGAAAATGAAAGCACTAATTCAAAAAGATATATCCACCCTTATGTTTACTGCAGCATTATTTACAATAGCCAAGCTACAGAAGCAACTCACATGTTTATTGACAGATGAATGGATAAACATGATGTGGTATATACATATATACATATGTGTGTATGTGTATAGATATGTATATATGTGTATACACACACACAATGGAAAACTACTCAGACATTAAAAAAAAAATGGTCTTGCCACTCACAACAACTTGGATGGATCTAGAGGTTATTATGCTATGTAAAGTAAGTCAGACAAAGAATGACAAATATCATATGATTTCATTTACACCTGAAACCTAAAAAACAAACAAAAAACAGCAACAAAAAAGGGAAAGAGACTCCTAAACATACAGAACAAACTAGTGGTTGCCAAAAGGGAGAGGTGTAGGGGAATAGACAAAATAGGTGAAAGGGTTTAAGAGGCACAAACTTCCAGTTATAAAGTAAATAACTCACAGAGATGAAAAGTAAAATGTAGGGAATATAGTCAATAATATAGTAATAACTTTGGTGAAAGATAACTACATTTCCAATGGTGAACACTGAGTAAATGACAGCCCAGGTCACAATCTTAGGGTCCTGGGATAGAGCCCCACATTATTGGGTTCCCTGCTCAGCAGGGAGTCTGTTTCTCCCTCTCCTGCTGCTGCTCCATCTGCTTGAGGTCTTTCTCTTATTCCCTCTCTCTCAAATAAATAAATAAAATCTTTTAAAAGAAGATGATGATGGTGATAAGGAGGAATATTCTTTTTTTAAAAAGCCATTTTCTGGGGCACCTGGGTGGCTCAGCTCATGATCTCAGAGTCCTGGGATCAAGCCCCACATCGGGCTCTCTGCTCAGCAGGGAGCCTGCTTCCCCGCTCTCTCTCTCTGCCTGCCTCTCTGCCTACTTGTAATCTCTCTCTGTCAAATAAATAAAATCTTTAAAAAAAAAAAAAAAAGCCATTTTCCTATAGGTATTTAAAATGCAAAAGTTCCTTCTAGGTGACTTAGAGCAATGGTTTCCAAAGTGAGGTATACAACTCAGGAGATACAGAACATGATCCTTTGAAATGCAAGAGAAAATGGAAGTTCATGATGTCTTATTGATAATCACAAACTCTAAGCGTTTTTGTAAGCTAGCAGCAAACTCACTGAGTGATAAACCCTGATCCTGAACAAACAAAATGCTATATATAGTAGGTAGTCTTTATCATCCCCTTAGTATCATTATTCTTATGCTTCCCTGCAGAAATATTAATTTATCTGATTACATGGTACTGCTGTGAACTTCAAAGTGGGTATTATGTACTGTGTTGCAAACACAGCATATTATAGTTCTAAAATCCAAAAGTATAAACTTAGTCCCAAGCATTCTAAAAAAAGGGGGTTGTGGACTTTCACTGAAACTTTTACTTTTACATTTACTTTTTTTCTAAAAATCTAAAAATGAAATTAAGTTTTACTAACTGTAAATTAGTCAGCTGACACTAATACCTTCAGTGGCCCTGTATAAAAACACATACCACAGGTGTACTGAAGGTGAGTGAGAGACTGAGAACACCTGGGCCCACCACTGTTGCCCACTTCTGGCACATTAAGACATACTGAAGCTTTTTTGTGCCTAATTAAGTGGATTTGTGGAATGCATGCTAATGACACAAAACAACATGTTGTTGATTATCTTGAGACAAAGTGTTTAAGAGGCAAAATTAAGAATGAGTTCCATATTTTTCACTTACAAAATAAATGAAAAATTAATGTTTCAAAATTACACACATTTTCTGGGATCAAAAGTAGGCATTAGTGGTATGCTCCTTATAAGATCTTTTAATTATGTTCATTTAATGTGTCCTAGGTAAAGATGATGTGAGAAAATATGTGCTGCCCAAAAGAAACTGAAGTAAGCAAGGTGAAAACTGGTATTTGGAGATGTTACCATCATTATACGGTCTTTAATAACAAAATGATGTGTATCACCAATTTTCATATTCATACTTGAAAGAAAATAATATTTTATTTCATTTTAAATTCAGTAAATTCAGAATCATTGATTCAAAATATAAAAGAGAAACACCTTCCAATTCATACATAAGAAATGATTAGCATTAAAAAGGAGGGATGGGACGCCTGGGTGGCTCAGTTGGTTAAGCGGCTGCCTTCGGCTCAGGTCATGATCCCGGTGTCCTGGGATCGAGTCCCACATCAGGCTCCTTGCTTGGCGGGGAGCCTGCTTCTCCCTCTGCCTCTGCCTGCCACTCTGTCTGCCTGTGCTTGCTCTCGCTTCTCTCTCTATGACAAATGAATAAATAAAATCTTAAAAAAAAAAAAAGGAGGGAAAGTTACTAACTAAATTTCAATAAAAATTTTACTGAACTGGTAATGCAATAGAAAAATAAGATTAAGATTTAGTAAACATTATTCATTAGGGTCCAGTCAGAAGACAGAAACTATACCAATCCATCACTTCTAGAAATGGGTAAACAAGGGGGGAAAAAATGAGAGTACTAAAATATAAGAGGCTTTAAAAAAGCATTCCATAGGGTTAGGATCCAAACCTTGATGAAAGGGTCGGACCAGCTGGTGCTGGTATCAGTGAGTGGGGGCATGCTGAAGATACTTCTGGTTATACTGGAACAAAGTACACGAGAATCAAATACTGACACTGAAACCCTACTGGATAAGATGATACCAAAAGAAAGCTAGTAAAACAGAAAAGAGCAAGTTCCTTCTCCCACTCCAGCCTTCCAGTGTCCTTTGAGCATCCCCTATTTGCATAACCAAGTAGGATCAGATGGCAAAAAATAATATGCAGAGTCCTACCACAGCCTTAAAAGAGTGGGCTGAAGCCAAGACACAAGAGCTTAATAACCAGCATAACATTCAGAAATGCACTTCTTTCTTTTGGATCAACTATCTATCTTTCGGAGTTCTCCTAAAAGCTACAGCACCTAGCAAAATCAAGAATGGAAACAAAATCAATTTAGAATCAGACTTGATTTACTAATATATTAAAATAAGATTTTCAAAAAAAGAAGAAAAATCATACTGCTCTCATTTTTAAAAAGAAGAATATTCTGATGAGAAGCAAAATATCAAAATACCACCCCGATTGTTGGATCCTTTCCAGTGCAGGTGTTAATCCTTTTTCTGCATATATTTTTCCATAATTTTTCAGTATTTAAAATTTACATAAAAAGCACAGTACCATCTATAGTACCTTTTTGAAAACTATTTTTTACTTAACAAATATTTGGTAAAAATATACTATATATACATAGTATACTTGTATATACTATATATATACATTCTTTCACCTTAGCTGCTAATATTTTATTGTGAGACTCATGTAACATGATATACAAATTACCTAAAAACTTTCAGTAGTTACCAAATTATTGCTTTTATAAACAATAATGCAATGAATTTCTTTATACATACCTTTTAATGGATTTGTGCCTAAGGATTTCATGGATATACACTTAGAAGATTTTCTTAGTTGCAGAATATGTGCGTTGTAAAGTTTACAAGATTGCCAAACTGCTTCTTAAAGTGGTTGTATCAATTTACTGTCCCACCAATAACCTGAGAGTTCTAATGTCTCCACATTCTTTATCAATACATACTATTTTTAGACTTTTAATTTTTGTCACTCTGACTGGGGTGAAATACATCTTTTTAAATTTTTATTTCCAGGTTAGCTCTGAGTTAGCTATATGAATAGTTATTAGCTCTTTACTATTAACATCAAATCAAATTTTCACAGCTAGAGGAAAATTTCTATTTAAAATTATCTAATCCATTTATCTCATACGTAAAGGAAAAAGCCAGCTAGCTGGCTTCTAACTTCTAACTGAAAACTTTCTCCCATACCTGGTAATATAATTACCTATGTCACCCCCAACCACACAATTACAAGCTAATAATAAAAGGTCGATTTTTCTCAGTAAACAAAAGAAGCTTTATAGTCGAGGTAAGATTTCAATAATCTGAATATTGGGTAAGATATGACAGTTAAGTAGATATGACAATGTCTTATCTTCTCCCACGGGCAGAGCTTGGTTTCAACAGTGTAGGATGACTGGAACTTTAAGCTGCTGTTTAGAACAAAAAGCAAAACAAACAAACAAAAAAAATGTAAAAGATTAAGAACACTGATAAAGTAAAAAAAAATAATACCACAAGAGTAAAGACAGACAATCTGGAGCTGGAAAATTTGACAGCGTCACATGCAGCTCAAATACTGTATGTAATAGTATTGTAAATTTCAAGGTCTGTGGATTAGTTAACGGTATTGTACTAATGTTATTTTTCTGGTTTCAATAATTGTAAGATATTAATACCTGAAGATGAGCAAGGAGCAAAAGGAAACTCTTTTTACTGGTTTTGTAATTTTTGTAAACCTGAAATTATTTCAGAAAGGTTCAACTTGTTTTTTTTTTTTTATTTTATTTATTTATTTGAGAGAGATCACAAGTAGGCAGAGAGGCAGGCAGAGAGAGAGAGGGGGAAGCTCCCTGCTGATCAGAGAGCCTGATGCCAGGGCTCCATCCCAGTACCCTGGGATCATGACCTTAACCAAGGCAGAGGCTTTCACTCACTGAGCCACCCAGGTGCCCCAAGATTAAACTTATTTTTATTTTAACTATTATGTAAAGAAATACCAAGTACTGTATATAATAAATATAACATTTAATAAACCTTGAGAATGTAATAAAGTACCAATAGACATCAATTATCAAATATTTTGAAGAAAAAAGAGAAAAGAAAATTGAAAGTAGTATTATAGTCCTGGGGTAAAACCAAATCTAACAGTTTGTGATTTGTTCAATCCTTCAAAAAAAAAAAAATGCTAAAGATATTAAGTCATAGAAATCAAAATTCATTTCAAGAGCACTGCATAAGAAGGCTAGCTACCCTGCATCTAGAAATGCTTTTAAAATGTCTGCTAAAAGAATCAGACGAACAAGATGAATTATTACACGCAACAAATTAAATGAGTAAAATTATCTTGTAAATTAAACTGAGATCTTAAAACAATTACCTCTAAAAACATCTGCTTTTATACAAGATAATGAAACTATGACAGATATACTTCACACCACAAAGCACACAGACAACATTAATATCCCTTCAAAAATTACTGTAATATAGGATTTGTTACACTTTACTCTAGAAAGATTTTTAAATTTCCTCATAAACGTGCAATTACCAATACCAAGATGACTGCAAATTATTGAGCTGTGGTGAAATTTTAGCTTGAGCTAGCAAGGTAAAATCTTTTAAGAGCCTGCAGAAACAGGTATATGCCTCATTCCAGGTAAAACGTCAGAGTATAAAGTGCTAAAATGTCTTTGGACAGCAACCAGTCAGTTATCTATCAAAATGTTAAATATGTGTACCCCTTGATGCAATTCTATAACAGAAGTACTCAACACATATGCATAGGATTTATTCTGTTTAACAGTGAATAAGAAGACCTGAAACAATATAAAATGCCCACCAAGAAAGCACTAGTTAAATACATTATGGTGTCTAGTCACTGGAATATTATGCACTTATAAAAGAATAAGATAGACCTACATGTGCTAACATAGAACAATTCCCAATATATTAAGTGGAGGAAACAAAAGTGCAGAAGAGAATACAGTTTTTACCATTTGTGCTTTAAAAAGGTAGATTTACAGTATATTAATAAATATGCTTGCAAAAAATAGGGTATGTAAGAATACACAAGAAACTGGTAACAATGGCTGTCCCTTTTTGTACTGTTGAATCTTTTCTTTTGGGCATGCATATACGTCTTTCCCAATGTTTAAATAACCAGCTAAGAAACACAATTTTATGGGGTGCCTGGGTGGTTCAGTGGGTTAAAGCCTCTGCCTTCGGCTCAGGTCATGATCCCAGAGTCCTGGGATCGAGCCCCACATCGGGCTCTCTGCTCAGCGGGGAGCCTGCTTCTTCCTCTCTCTCTCTCTGCCTGCCTCTCTGTCTACTTGTAATCTCTGCCTGTCAAATAAAGAAATAAAATCTTTTTAAAAAAAAAGAAAGAAACACAATTTTATGAATTATCTGTTCAAAAAAACTGAGATGACTTGTGTTAGTTTCCTTTTTGTCACTGCCAATAACAAACAGGAACCCATTTCAGATTTGTTAGGTTTTGTTAAATTCAATCATCAAGCCTTAGAAGTAGCTTATTTATTAATTAACTCAAAACGTATTAAAGACTTTAAAGTTAAGATCTGAAACCATAAAACTCCTATAAGAAAACACAGGCAGGAAAAAAAAAAGGAAAAGAAAGGAAAGAAAACACAGACAGTAAGTTCTTTAACAATGATTTTGGCAATGATTTTTTTGGACTGGACACCAAAAGCAAAAGCAACAAAAGCAAAAATAAACAAGTGGGACTCCATCAAACTAACGAGTCACTGCACAGCAAAGGAAACCATCAACAAATGAAAGAACTTACTGAATGGGAGAAAATGCTTGCAAATAATGCATATAATGATTAATATGTAAAATACATATAGAACTCATACAATTCAACAGCAGAAAAACCAATTTGATTTAAAAATGGACAGAGCATCTGAATATTTTTTCAATGAAGATATACGGATGGCCAACACACATGAAGAAATGTTCAACATCACTAATCATCATAAAAATGCAAATCAAAACCACAATGAGACATCACCTCACACTAGCTAGAATGGCTACTACCAAAACAACAAGAAACAGCAAAAGATCAAAAACAGAACTACCATAGGATCCAGCAACACTTCTGGGTATCTAGCCAAAGAAACAGAAAACACTAATTCAAAAACATTTGCATCCTCATGTTCACCGAAGCATTATTTACAATAGCCAAGACAAGGAAACAATCTGTAAGTCTATCAATGGATGAATGGATAAAGAAAATGTGCCCCCACACACACACACTGGAATATGAACTCAACCATAAAAAAAGAATTAAATGCTGCCATTTGCAACAATATGAATGATCTCAAGAACACTGTACCAACTGAAATAAAGGAGAGAAAGACATATACCTTATGATCTCATTTATACATGGAATCTTTAAAAAAAAAAAAAAAAGCTCATAGATACAAAAGCTCAAAAATACAAAGAACAGATTGGTTGCCAGAGGTGGGAAGAAGTGAAATGGGTGAAGGGTGTCAAAAGGTGCAAACTTCCACTTACAAAGTAAACGTCATGGGATGTAATGTACAGTATGGTGACTACAATTATTAACACTGTGTTGTTGCATATTTGAAAGTTGCTAAGGCAGTAAATCTTAGAAGTTCTCATCACAAAGGAAAAAAATTTTATTAACTATGTAGACTATGGATGCTAACTAGACTTAACTGTGATGATCGTTTTGCAATATATATAAATATCAAATCATGTACACAGAAAACTAACAGATGTCAATGATACCTCAATTTTTTAAAAGTAGCTTATTTATGCATTCTGTAAAGTAACAAATTTTAAATTTGAACTACTTTCTACTAAAGACAGTATCATGGACAAATCTGTAAAAATATTTTTGATTAAAGTAATCCAAAAAAATAAGGCTAGAGCTTTATTTTATGAGCACAAGCCTTCAGTTTACCGCACTACAAAAAATTCTAGAGTAACAAACAGATCCCTGATATTTGTGAATCAAGGACCTTGACTCCTTGTGCATGAATGGGTGAGTCTCTAATATATCCTGAGATGGGGTGTTAACGACAAAAAACCAGTGTCTAATCCACTTGGGAAAAGTATTTAACACAAGGAAATGGTTCAACAGCTTGGACTATTTTTCCCTCTATTGGTAATGAAACAATTTAGATGAAAAATCATTCTACAAGGTCCTAATTAACATTCAGCTACTGAAGTCCAAGTCCTTCTATGTATTATAGGAGGCAATACATACACTTATACATACATACATGGTATCTCAACAAATCCGAACTACCAGAGGCCCCTCGGCAATTGTAACCCGTCAACTAAACACCATATGGCTAGGCAAGCCTCTCTTCAGACAGTTATCACTCGGTGGCTGATTAATTTCAATGGGTTATTAGATAGGCCTCTCCAGACCCCTTCCCTAGAGAAGGAGGAGGGGAACAGTCTGTTGTCTTCCCGGTGCTTTGTGCCTTCCAGGCTTGAAACCATCCTGGTGACGGTGCTGCCATCATTTCCCGTGGGAGTAGCGGGGTCTCCTCTGCAAGTTTTTGTTTACCAGGTACTGAACCTAAATCTCTTTGGCTCTCTCCCTTCCTACCGCGGGGCTTCTCCCCGGCAGCCCGACGCCCACCCGGCCTCGCCCCTTCCCTGCGCGCTCGCAAGCCCGGGGCCAAGCGGCCAAGACTCACCCGTGGGCGCGCTGTCCAGGATGCGCAGGTCGTAGGCCCCGGAGCAGCGGTAGTTGGCGGCGGTGCCGTTGTCCCACACCACTACCACCTCCTCGGGGCTCTCGAAGCTCCGGACCGTGCCCACATGGCCCTCGCCGCCGTCCTGCTTCCCCCACTTCCAGTCCGGGCCGCGCACTACCCGGGCCCCGACCCCTTCCACCATCACCCGGTTATTCCGGGAGTTACTCATCGGGGCCCGGGCGGTGGGCTCCGCCGCTGCCGCTGCCGCTGCCGCCGCCGCCGGGGGGCCCGTGAGGGAGTTGGGCCCGGGCCGGACTCTCGGCGCCGGCGGGAGCGGCAGGGAGCCCCGGGGGACGTGGGAATAACTCACGGGGGCGGCGACGCGGTCCCCGCCAAGACCACAACCGCTCTCCAGCCGTCGCCGCCGCCGCCGCGCCCCCCGCTCGGACTGGAGGCCGGACCTCAGCGGCTCAGAGGCCGCGGCGGCGGGCGGGCAGAGGGGAGGGGGCCGTGGGCGGGGACTCCCCCGCTTCCTCCGGGCTCCCCGGCCGGGCTACAGCGACGGCCGCCAGGAAACCACGCTCTCCCCCGGCCGGGAGCGCGGGGAGCGCAGGGGGCCGGGGGAAGCTAGCCCGGGGGAGACGGCGAGGGCAGCGGGGAGCAAGCTTAACTGCCGGCCTTTTTTCTCCCCCAGTCCCTCGCTCCGGGGTGGCCGCCCGACTGCCGGCGCCGCCTCCTCCCCCGTGGACAGCGGTGGTACCTCCCGGCGTCCGGCGAGCGCCCGGGCCCACGGGCCCCCTTCTCTCTGCCCCCGCGCACGCCGCCGCGCTCCGCCCCGCCACAGAGTCCCCGCCGGGCGAGAGCGGCTCCACATCCGGATACTGACGCACTTAAGGCTGGAGCAGCACCTTCTCTGACTAGGAGGGGGAGCCACGGCAACAGTAGGGCGGAAAGGGTTTCGGAGAGTCGCGCGACTGGAGAAAGAAAGGAGAAGAATATCGATCCCTAAGCGTCCTCTCCAGGGCCCGACGAGAGTGCGCATGCGCTCGGCCGGAAAGCGCGGTGGCTGGGGGGGTGGGGGCGGCGGGTGACGGCCGGCCTGAGCCTGAGGCGCTGGAGGGGCAGCACTACGGGGTTGGGGCCTACCGGTGGTGCGGTGCGCTCCATTGGCTGCGACAAAAGGGGCGGAGCAAGAAATCCGTCCCACCTTCCCGGAGGTGGGGCTGGAGGAAATCCTAGATAAATCTAGGGTATGGCGACGCGGGCAGTGAAACCAGGTAGTTGTGATGAGGTCAGTCTTTAAGTTGTATTGCACCTAGGTGTACAGTGTGAACTGGGGATTCCGTCTTGTTTTAGTCGTCTTTTTTAATGGGATCTGAAGTAAGACAGATTATAGCACAGATTAAGGACGACGTGTATTTTTGTATGTGTAAATTTAAAATTTATCAAACTGGAGTGGGTGATTAGGGATGTATTTTTAAGCTGAGTAGAATGGTGTTGAGTGTGAGCTACCTGCAAAGTCCTTTGAAAGCTGTGTCTTGCCTTCCTGCGGAGTCAGGGTGCTAAGTAGACCAAACAGTACACGCTCCTGAGAGAGTTTACATGCACCTTGCCCATTGATAAGCCCCTCCACCCTAGACGTGATTCAGCTCTTGAATACAAAAGACAATCTTGGAAGGAAAATAAGAGGGCCATAAGAGTGGTTTCTGGCTGCCCTTACTTAAATAACATTATGGTGTGTAAGATTTAAAACCATTGTTTTTTAGCCCAGCATGGAGGCATTGTTGCTTTTCCTGAGAGTCACAGGAGCAGGAATACTCCCTCAAAATCAAATAACCAAGTAGAAAGACAATAATCCAGTGGAAAGAAAGGAGGTATAAAATGTGGCCAATTATGTTGTAAAATAAATAAAATATTCTTTATTTTTCATGTAAATAAAACTGAGGAAAACACCAGTATAGAATCCCCAAGACCAAACAGAGCTAATTGGAGAGACTAAACACGATTTAAAATATTTGTTCAGAATAGGCCAGTCAAATTTCTGGTCTGCCTTAAACTATTTTCACCCCAGAAATTTAAAATGTGCTTTTGCCAGAGCTACTCAACTGCAGTTATTCAATTAAGGACACTATTAGTATTTGAGCTCTGCCAGCTCTTCTTCTCTCTCTGGGATCTTTTCTGGTTTCCTTCCTTTCAGGATAACCAATTAGATTCATCAATTGAATTAATAAGTAGACAAAAAGATTCTGGAGGGGGGGCACTTGAGTGACTCATTTACTTAAACTCCCAACTCTTGATCTCAGCTCAGGCCTTGATCTCTGGGTTATGAGTTAAAGCAATGCACTGGGCTTCACTCTGGGTGTGGAGCCTACTTTAAAAAAAATTTTTGGGGGGCGCCTGGGTGGCTCAGTGGGTTAAGCCGCTGCCTTCGGCTCAGGTCGTGATCCCGGGGTCCTGGGATGGAGCCCCGCATCGGGCTCTCTGCTCCGCAGGGAGCCTGCTTCCTCCTCTCTCTCT
>NC_081564.1:42957979-42988565 GCF_022355385.1 Mustela nigripes | reverse complement strand
ATAAAATCTTTAAAAAAAAAAAAAATTGGGGGGCGGGGCGCCTGGGTGGCTCAGTGGGTTAAGCCACTGCCTTCGGCTCAGGTCATAATCTCGGGGTCCTGGGATCGAGTCCCATGTCGGGCTCTCTGCTCGGCAGGGAGCCTGCTTCTCTCTCTCTCTGCCTGCCTCTCTGTCTACTTGTGATCTCTCTGTCAAATAAATAAATAAATAAATCTTTTAAAAAAATAATTTTTTTTGGAAAAAAAATATAGCTACTACTCAAGTTATACTTATGATTGACTTTGTAAATTAAGTTGATTCAAGTAAAGGCCAATTCGTCATAGTGCAACCTTACATTTTACATCAAGCACAGCATATTAATAATGGCTTTCCATATATTTAATTGTATTTAGCTCACCCAGGAGTTTTATACTAAGATGTAATCAAATATTTAGAAAAGCTTTTCTTTTTTATACCAAAGATTAGTTATAATAACTTTGAATTTTATTTGCCCTTAAAATGAAAAGGGATCCTTGGGGCGCCTGGGTGGCTCAGTGGGTTAAGCCGCTGCCTTCGGCTCAGGTCATGATCTCAGGGTCCTGGGATCGAGTCCCGCATCAGGCTCTCTGCTCGACAGGGAGCCTGCTTCCCTCTCTCTCTCTCTCTGCCTGCCTCTCTGCTTACTTGTGATCTCTCTCTCTGTCAAATAAATAAATAAAATCTTTAAAAAAAAAAAAATGAAAAGGGATCCTAAGAACTGATCTAGCCCAGTGGTTTTTCTTTTTTCCCTAACCACCCCCACAGACCCTCTGTTCTTATCTGTACATTTGATCAATGAAGGGAGCTAGGTAGTGAAGCAATATAGCAAGGCTAGAGCCTACATGTAGTCTTTCCTTCCTCCTACCTTTGCAGGGGCTCTACAGGAACTAGTCAAAACCTCTGGAGAATAAGTGAGCATAAGTATGCTCAGATTAGCCCAATCCCCATATTTGATAAAAATAAATTGAGGTCAGGACTGATTAAGTAGTAACTTGTCCAGGATTACAGAGGAAGTTCAGACCTACAGCTTAGACTATATCTATCTAATACTTGTATGTATTTCTTTATGTTAAGTATTCTCTTATCCATCATTCCCCTTGTTAAATATATTGTGACTTTATAACACGAACATGTTGGTAACACAACTTCAAGACTAAATACAGTTTGCCAATGGTCTCTAAATAATTTCGATTATACACATTTTCAGTACAAAATCTTTGAACATGTACTTCCAATATATGTACTTATTGGTGCACAAATTATATGTGTACCACATACAGGTGTAATAAAATATACTCAAAAATCAAAATTATAGACATACCTCAGGGATATTGCAGGTTCAGTTCCAGACCACCACATTAAGTAAGTATTGCAATAAAGTGAGTCAAATAAATTTTTTGGCTTCCCCATGCATATAAAAGTTATGTTTATACTGCACTGTCAGCTATTAAGTGTGCAATAGCATTATGTCTTAAAAAATCTACATAACCTAATTTAAAAAGTACTTTATTGCTAAAAAAGAAAAAGAAAAGAAAAAAACTAACCATCATCTGAAATCTGAACTTTCAGGGAGTTGTACTCTTGCTGGTGGAAGGTCTTGCCTCTACACTGATATCTGCTGATTGATCAGGGTAGTGGTTGCTGTGGCAATTTCTTAAATTAAGGCAACTATGACTCTGCCCTTCCACAAACAATTGCTCTATAGCATGCAATGCTGTTTGATAGCATTTTACCCACAGGGGAAGTTATTTCAAAATTTGAGTCAGCCCTCTCAATGAGCAGTAATATTTTGAAGGGATTTTTTTTCCTGAGCAGTAGATCTCAACAGTAGCCTTAATATTCAGTAAACCATATTATAAACAGATGTACTATCATCCAGGCTTTGCTGTTCCCTTTATAGAGCACAGGCTGAGTGATTTAGCATAATTCTTCAGAGCCCTAGGATTGTCAGAATGGTCAAGGACATTGGCCTCAACTTAAAGTCACCAGCTGCAATAGCCCCTAACAAGACAGTCCTTAAAGGCTTTGAAGGGACTGACTGCTCCTCTCTAGCTGTAAGAAGTCTAAATAGCATCTTCTTCCAAGAGAAGGCTGTCTATACTGAAGTACTGTCGTTCAGTGTAGCCGCCTTCATTAATGATCTTACCAAGATCTTCTGGGTCACTTGGGGCACCTTCTCCATCAGCACTTGCTGCTTCACCTTGCACTGTGACGTCATGGAGGCAGCTTCTTGCCTTAAACCTCATGAACCACCTTGTGCCAGCTTCAGACTTTTCTTCTGAGCTTCTTCACCTCTCTCAGCCTTCCCAGAACTAAAGAGAGCCAGGGCCTGGCTCTGGATTAGGCTTTGGCTTAAGGGAATGTTGTGGCTGGTTTGATCTTCTATCCAGACTACTCAAACTTTCTCCATCTCAGCAATAGAGCTATTTCATTTTGTAATCATATGTGTGTTCATTGATTTAGCACCTTTAATTTCCTTCAAAAACCTTTCCTTTGCATTGGCAACTTGGCTAACTCGTGAAACTAGCTTTCAACCTAGCTCAGCTTTCAACATGCCTTCTTCACTAAGGGGAATTATTTCTAGCTTTTGATTTAAAATGAAATGTGTGTGACTCTTCCTTTCATTTAAACACTTAGAGGTCACTGCAGGGTTATTAATTGGTCCACTTTCACTATTACTGTGTCTCAAGGAATACGGAGGCACCTAGTAGAGGGAGAGAAATGGAGGAAAAGCTGGTCAGTAGAGCAGTCAGATCACACAATGTTTATCACACAAGTTCACCATCTCTGTGGGTATAGTCTGTGTGGTAACATCAATAGTCACTGATCACAGATCACCATAACAAATAAAATAGTGATAAAAAAAATTTGAAATATTGTGAGAGGTAATATTGTGTATCACAAAATGTGATACACAAGAAGGGAGACAAGAAGGGAGCAAATGATGTTGGAAAAATGGCATCAATGGGGGGCACCTGGGTGGCTCAGTGGGTTAAACCTCTGCCTTCGGCTCAGGTCATGATCTCAGGGTCCTGGGATCGAGCCCCGCATTGGGTTCTTTGCTTGGTGGGGAGCTTGCTT
Source organism: Mustela nigripes (assembly GCF_022355385.1). NCBI lineage: Eukaryota > Metazoa > Chordata > Mammalia > Carnivora > Mustelidae > Mustela > Mustela nigripes. Next base: position 42,985,466 of record NC_081564.1, on the reverse strand, counting down.
CCCCCTCTCTCTTTGCCTGCTGTTCTGTCTACTTGTGATCTCTCTGTCAAATAAATAAATAAAGTCTTTAAAAAAAAATGGCATCAATGGATTTGCCCAGCACAAAGGTTGCCACAAACCTTCAATTTGTTAAAAAAAAAAAGGGGGGGCAACCTCTGTGAGACATAATAAAGCAAAGTTCACTAAAACAAGGTATGCCTGTAAAAGATGGTGAGCTACAAAATATACAGAAAAAATTGCATACTTTCTTTCCTTCCTCCAATAGATCATCTTCTGTATCCCTAGATGTTTAAATTGGTATTCTCAAAGGTAGACACACCCCACTTTGGAGACCACTGTGTCATATATGTGTCTGTCATGTTTAGAACACAGTTATTTTGTGCACATATTTGCTTATCTGCCCATTTGTTCAGAAACATTTTGGGTCATTCAAAACTAGAAAGATTTTTATTCTAATCATAAGTAAGATAAAATAAACCCCTGTCCCAGAAATAAAGTGGTTTTGTTATTCACCTGCTATTTCTTACTATTGTGAACAAATTTCTGGCTGCTTTACAATTTTTTTTTAAGATTTTATTTATTTATTTGACAGACAGAGATCATAAGTAGGGAGAGAGGCAAGCAGAGAGAGAGGAGGAGGAAGCAGGCTACCCGCTGAGCAGACAAGCCCATGCAGGGCTCGGGCTCACTCCCAGGACCCTGGGATCATGACCTGAGCCGAAGGCAGAGGCTTTAACCCATTGAGCCACCCAGGTGCCTCTGCTTTACAATTTATAAGGATGTAGAATATTTGGAGAGTAACTATAGAGGAATAACACTATCTGCTGTAACAAATAGACCCCAAACTTGTAAAGACTCTAATACAATTAAGTTTTATTTTCCATTCATGTAATAGTTTAACACTTTCCTCCACATGGTGATTCAGAGACTCATGCTGTTGTTCCATGATCCCTCTCAGGTTATCTATGTATAGCTGAAGGAAGCAGGGAAGAGTGTAAAGGGGGGGCATACTCACCTCTCAAAAGTCTTGGCCCCAAATGGCATATATTACTCTGTTACATCCCATCATCTAGAATTCAGCCACATCTAACTGCAGGGGAGGAAAAATGTAGCCTAGCTGTGCACCCAAGAAGAAAAGTGCATCCATATGCACTTAGGAAAACATAAATCACTCCAAATATTCAAACAGATGGAGTTTAATGCAGCACGTTGTTTGCAAAAGTATCAGAAAAGCTGCAGAAGCAAAGACAGATTAAAGACTATGGGAAAACACTACCTGTTCCCTCCCCCCAGGACTAAAGGAGAAGAAGAGGAAATGATGTTACCTAGGACCCATAATCACTGTGTCCTTGAGCTGCTGATGTTGGAACTTCTTTTGTTTTACAGTAAGCCAAGAGCAGACACTCATACTGAAGCTACAGGAGACTGGCTACCCAGTGTTGCCTACCGCTTTCATTACCATAGCCAGAGTCAGAGCTCCATGAGTGCAGGATACACTGTACTGCCACAGCTTCTGGAACTGCCCTGCCTGAGTAGGCAGGGAGTTCCAGTAGAATCAGGAAACCAAAAAATGGCTTCTTCTTGCATCAGTTGGTCTCTCATTAGTCTACCACAAATGACAGGAATATTCTACCCTTTTGGGTACTCAGTGCCATTCTCACTGTTCTGCCATATTTAAACTTAATATAGCAAAGAAATAACGTCACACATTTGTCTAAGAGGATGCAACTATGTTACTTAAAATGAAAATACCTTCACCTCTCTCCCGCAGAAAGAGAAGGCACAAAGTCCTATTCATGACCATATACATATCTGGAAGATATTAATTCCACTTCTGGTTCATAATCCCTCCTGAATGCCCTATAACCTACATTAAAGTTAACAACCACCCACAAAATTGACCGATGATTTGCTAGGTGGACCACGAAAAAAGAGAGAAGATTTGAACAACCACCAGCACTTCGTATATAAAATAGTAAGAGAAATGGAAAGGAGGAGTGATTTTTTTTTTAAGATTTTTATTTATTTTATTTGACAGAGAGAACACAAGTAGGCAGAGCAGCAGACAGAGGGAGAGGGAGACATAAGCTCATTGCTGAGCAGGGAGCCTGATGCAGGGCTCGAACACAGGACCTGGGGATCATGACCTGAGCTGAAGTCAGTGCTTAAACAACTGAGCCACCCAGGCACCCCAGGGGGAGTGATTTTATACATAACATTATATATTTTATATACAACATTATACTTATACATAACATACAATTGATTTTATATATAACAAGTGTTATATGTTGGATTATGTTCTCCAAAACAATATGTTGAAGTCCTAATTCCTGATACCTGTGAATTTGACCTTATTTTGAAGAAGAGTCTTTGTAGATATAATCAACTTAAGACGAGGTCATAATGGAAAAGAGTGGGCCCTAAATCCAGCCACTGGATTAAAAGTGAAGTGAGCAGGAGATTTGGATGCATAGATATAAGAAGAAGGCCATGTGATAAAGAAGGCCAAGAATGAAAAAAAAGAAAAAAAAGAAGAAGAAGGCCAAGATTGGAGTGATGGATGCCCTCTAAGACAAGAACACCAAGGATTGCCAGCAGGTACCAGAACAAGAAAGAAACAAGGGAGAATTCTTCCTAGAGCCTTCAAAGAGCATGGCTCTGCCAACCCCTTGGTTTTGGATTTCTAGCCTCCAGAGCCATGAAAGAATTTCAGTTGTTTTAATCTACCAAATATGTGGTAATTTCTTACAGCACTCCTAGAAAACTAATACAAAGAGAAAAGAAGACAATAAGCATAGCCGTTAATGTGCTCATTTTTGTTACTGTTCGTAAGTTGATATTTATAATTCCGTCTTCCCAATAGACGGCCCATATTTACTTTTCCCTCAGCCAGCATGTCAACTGATCGGAGTCCCATTCCTGGCAGGTGGTCCAATCTTCATTCCTGAAGGACTTCATTCTCAGTCCTTGGTGGATTGTTGTAGTCTGATGGTTAATTTTGACTAGGCTACAAAGTACCAGACTTCAGAGCAAACATTATTCTGGGTATATCTTGTAAGTATGTTTCTGGATGAGATGAACATTTGAATAGGTAAACTGAGTAAAGTAGATTGCTGTCCCTAATGTAGGTTGGCCTCATCCAGCCAACTGAAAGACCTAAACAGAACACAAAGTCTTAATATGAGAGAGCTCTTCCTGCCCTACTACTTGAGCTGGAACATTGTTTCATTTTGTTTTTCTGGCCTTTGGACTCAGCTTCAACCAACAACTCTTCTTGGGTCTTGAGTCTGTGTGCTTCCAGAGTAAAACTTGTATCATGGGTTCTCCTGGTTTTCAGACCTTAGGACTCAAACTTACACATCACTTCTCTCGGGTCTTCAGCTTCCCAACTGGAGATCTCAGGACTTCCCCATAATTGTGTGCACCAAATCCTTATAATAAATCCCTTTACACACACGCACATGCTGTGGGTTTTGTTTTTCTGCGGAACCCTAACTAGTACATGTAGTCTACCATTAAATTTTACTAGAACATGAAATAATAATACTAAAATGGGGCCCAGAGAATCTCTAGATTCCAAACATGGTCCTTTCTTAACATTTTCTGTATCAGAAATCCCATTTCCATGTAATAATTGGGACCAATCACCCAATGGATACAGTAACTCTTTTCTTTGCCTATTGGTTCAATGGCTTGAGGAATCTAAAATGTTCAAATGGCAGTCCCAGTGTCCAATTCAGTGGAATTATTATTATATGGCTGGTGGAAACGTTTCTCACTTGGGAAATACATTCGTGAAACCAGTAAAATATAAAGTTGTAAAGACAGAAATCAAAACCAGTTCTCAGGATGGAGAATACTATAATAGTGAAAAGAGCCGTGTCAACCCCTTGATTCCTAAATCTATCAATTCTGACTATGGGAATACTATATACAGATCACCTGTTCAAAGCATGTATCACTTGGTATTCCATGGTCAGGCATTTTTCAATCATAATTCAGGAGCGAACAGGAGCTATTTTTGGAAAGGAAAATATGTATTGACAGAAAAGGGCATAATTTTGCTCTAAAATCCTAGAGTTCTGCACTGGGCTTCTGCTTTTGGCATTTGACAGGATGCATATAGTATCTCCACATGTCACAGATATTGACAACATTGCCTGTCCTGAGTTATGTGGCCCATAAGGCAGACAAGCCTGACCTGAGCCCAGGCCTACTGCAGAATATCTCCTTGCTTTGGGACCTACTCAAAAGTGGTTTATGGGACAGAGCAATACAAATGTGATATATCTTGCCTGTAAAATCCAAAAAGGAAGGCCTAAGCATTTTATTTCTTCCTTAGCAACTAACAGTACAATTTACAGCAATTTGCCTCATCTTTTATTTTTTTTTAAAGATTTTATTTACTTATTTGACAGAGATAAGTAGTCAGAGAAGCAGGCAGAGAGAGAGAGGAGGAAGCAGGCTCCCTGCTGAGCAAAGAGCCCGATGTGGGACTCAATCCCATGACCCTGAGATCATGACCTGAACCGAAGGTAGAGGCTTAACCCACTGAGCAACCCAGGCACCCCATGCCTCATATTTTAGAAAGGATAGTCTGATATGCTCCATTGCTACTGGATTCCTGGCAACGTCACTAAAGTGGTAAGACCTAAATTTTCTTGAAGAATATCTCCCACTCCCTGGTATGCATGGGTCATACTACTGCATCTAGGCTTCTTGACACTTCTAGCCCAAGTCAAATCAGTACAAAGTCGTAACTGTAATGGAGCCTCGGTAACCTAGATTATGACAGAGAACAGTACATAGTCTTCCCAAGGGAAGACTGCTATCACAGCTAGGTGAGAGCAATATATCTGTGAGGCTACTTGTCCAGTGTTACTGATTTTAAAAAAGCCCTTGCCAGGTCAACAGCTGCAAAAGCAGAAGCTGTGTGTTGATATACTCCATTTACAAGGCCACATTTTAAATAAATAAATAAATAATGTTTGAGGACACATATCAAACAGCTATAATTTAGTCACTACCTGATAAAATTTACAATAATACACAAGAGCCATCTTCCTTTCTGGGTTCAATAGCAGGTTAACTAGGGAAGTGATAGGAATCACTATCTTCATTCAAGTCCTTGATAGTGACTCCAATCTCTGCAGTTGCTCCAGGAATGTGGTTAATGCTTTTGATTTATTGTTGCAGTAAGAACAGGCAATCACAGAACTTCCATTAAGACTTTTTACTATTGGGACGCCTGGGTGGCTCAGTTGGTTAAGCGGCTGCCTTCGGCTCAGGTCATGATCCCAGCGTCCTGGGATCGAGTCCCACATCGGGCTCCTTGCTTGGCAGGGAGCCTGCTTCTCCTTCTCCCTCTGCCTCTGCCTGCCACTCTGTCTGCCTGTGCTTGCTCTCGCTTCTCTCTCTATGACAAATAAATAAATAAAATCTTAAAAAAAAAAAAAGACTTTTTACTATTGTTTTCACTGGGTAGATATGGAGCCAATACGCATATTCCTCCAATTGCCAGATTGATCTACTCCAACTACTCATTCAGAAATCATACAATGTACTAGTGTCCAAACTGGATTAACCATGTTAGGATCATGACCACCACTCTGACTGACGGATTTTAATACTTGAGTGCCCACGGGGATTGCAAACTCATAGCTGATACACAGGAACTTCTAAAAGGGAAACATCCCTTTCCCTCATGCCCCTTAACTCTGGAAAATGGTAGCTGGTTCTTTTTGTGGAGAAAAAAAAGGAGGAAGGAAGAATTATAGGATAAAGGTATGGCTGTGCCTGAGGACCCACCTCCTCTTCATTCAAGGTCCTGTGAAATGGCTCACATTCATACACTGGATAAAAGGCCATGGCTTATGTGGTAACTCAAGTCAGGTCTCTGTCAACTAGAACTAGAGTTTTTCTGATTGTATAGATTAAAAAGTACTTAAGTAAGGTGCCTATCTATTTAATTCACCATGATTAATTGCCACCACCAAAGACCTATGTAAATTACCACATTCTGATTTTCACTGTGGTCCTATTGCCCTATTTAGTAACCGCATTCACCTAGCCTCTAATCATTAGGCATTGATAACTGGCCTCTGCTCTTCTGGCATAAAATCAAGGAACCCATTTCAGTGGTGAAATCTCCCACCATCATCCCTGAGAGGCAGAGAGCAGCTGTCAATGAGCTCTTTAAAGATGCTGGTGATTCCCCCCCCCCATCTGCGCAGTTCTCATTATCTTAATGAAGAATGTCCTCTAGGATAACTTTCCCGCTCCTGAAGTTTTGGGGTTCCTTCCTTGAAATTATACCAGGGAAGCTCTGACATCTCAACCTACTGAAAGTAAGCCACCGTTAAGTCTAGTTTTCTCAAGCAAACTGGTGCTCCAGCTACACATTGTATCTGAAAACTCTGGTAAGTGTTCCCATGTTGATCATCTCAGTCCAGTACAATGTTAAGCCCTGTTCTTTTTTGTCAGCACTTATGGAATTCATTCCCACACATATTCTCATGTCTCAGACAATATAAATTTCTAAATTATTGCAATGGGTGGGGCCCGTGGTAATAATCTATCTTCTCCCAGGTCAGACAAGGAAGTGATGATTCATCATAGTGTCTTCACTCAAGGAGAGGCTAGTCTCCTCAGAAACAAGGAGGAATGTTTGGGTTGGCAAAGAAGTCGCAGGAGAATGAATACTACTCTTCCATAAAAAAGAACAAACTTAATGCACACAACACACTGTATAGATCTCGAAGGGTTACATAGTATATAATTCCATTTATATAACGTTCTTCAAGCGACCACATTATACTGCTAGAAAACATAATCAGTGGTTGTCAGGGGTAGAATTGAGGGAAGGCCATGATTATTAGTGACTAATGGAAGAGTTTGCTTGTGCTTATGGAAAGGTTCTGAACCCTGATTATGATGAGTTACTCAAATCCACACATATGATAAAATTTCATAGGACTGTACATCCACCAAGAAAGGAGAGCCTATAAAAACTGGCAGAATCTGAAGGAGGTCTATATCTGAGTTAGTAATATTGTACCAATGTTAACTTATTTTTCACTTCCAATGGTTATCATTGGAGGAAACTAGGCAAAGGGTACACAGGTACTCTGTACAATTTTTGCAACTTATATGGTCTTAAACTATCTTAAAATAAGAAGAGAGACACCTCGGTGGCTCTATCAGTTAAGCATCTGCCTTCGGCTCAGGTCATGATCCCAGAGTCCTGGGATCAAGTTCTGCATCAGGCTCCTTGCTCAACACAGAGCCAGCTTCTCCCTCTGCCTGCTGCTCCCCATGTTTGTACTCTCTCTCTCCCCTTCTCTATATATCTCTGACAAATAAATAAATAAAATTTTTTTAAAAGTAAAAAAAAAAAATAAGAAGAAAGGAAGGAAGGATGGATGGGTGGAAGGAAGGAAGGAGGAAAGAAAGAAGGAAAGGAAATCTAAGGGGAACATGGAGATTCAAGTTTCTCAGATTTATCTGAATCCACCCAAATGCCTTCATTCTAAGTCTGAGTCCCATTTTTTCCCAATCTATGCCCCAAATTTTCCATAGAAGGGATTTTGGGTCCTCAATGATACTGCATGAGTTAACCAACCCTGACACTTGCTTTTCTGCTTCTACACTTCTTTCATATGAAATAATATCCTTCTCGTTTAGTTATTTTTGTTACCTGAAGTTGACAACAGTCCTAATTCAAATTCCTGACTCATAATTAGTTATATTACTTAACAAATTTACTCTTTAGTGATCACCCTCTAATGATACTCTCCCTTTCTAAAATTATTTTCTTCTGGGGTACCTGGGTGGCTCAGTTGGTTAGGTGTCTGCCTTTGACTCAGGTCATGATCTCAGGGTCCTGAGATTGAGCCCCACATCAGCTTCCTTGCTCAGCAGAGAGTCTGCTTCTCTCTCCCTTTGATTTTCCTCCCTGCTTGTAGACCCTCTCTGTCTTAAATAAATAGATAAATAAATAAATCTTTAAAAATAAATAAATAAAATTATTTTTTCCAAAACAAATAAAACCTCAACTCAAATGAGCTTAACCAAAAGGAGAAATCTATTAGATCATATACATGAAAAAAACAAAAGCTCTAGATGAAAATGTGTACTGACTTACGAGCTCAAACAACACTTTCATGATTCAGTTTTTTTCCAGTTCCCATTTCTCTTTCCTTTTCTTGGCTTCCTTTGTAGTTACCAACTCCTGGCTTCATTCCCCTTACTGCTAGAAGTTCTAGCATAAAGAAGTCCCCTACTCCCTCCTAACAGTCTCAGCAAAAGTCTCCTTGTGACACAATGACTGAACAGATCATGTACCTAGCCTTGACTCAAACTCTGAGGTCATGATAGGCCTAGGTTTCATGTCACTTTTTTGGGTAATTTTATTTATTTATTTATCTTAGAGAGAGAGCATAAGTGGGGGAAGGAGCAGAGAGGGAAAGGAGACTACGTTGAGCACAGAGCCCAACACAGAGCTCCATCTCCCAATGCAGAAATCACAATCTGAGCAAAAACCAAGAATCAACACCCGCCACTGAGCCACACAGGTGCCCCCATGCCACTCCTAAGTTCGGTGTGGTGTCAGCTGTACCCAAAGCACACAGTCTAAGAGTAGAAGCAAGGATACCAGTGCCAAAGAAAGCAAATAAATGTCAAGGAAAAAATGTTTTGGAAAATGAATACTAATGATTATGTTGGAACATAGAATTGCTTGAATTCTGAAACAGATTTAGAGGAAATCATCTGATAGTTTAGGTCATGTCAGCCTTTTGACTAGAAACAATGGGATAGAATGAAATGAGGAAGTCAGGAAACTTTAGTTTTAGCTTAACACTGAGGCTTACTAGCTCTGTGAGCTTCAGCAAATCACCTAAATTTTCTGGTCCTTGGTTGCTTAATGTATAAGACAGAGGAATTTAATAAATTTTGTACATATACATATAATGGTTCTTTGTTCATTTTTAAAATATATCCTACATGCCTAGTTTTGAGAAGTACCAAGAGTTGATGTCAGAGGAGTCACAGCAAACACATCTGTGGCCGAACTTATCAGAAATGCAAGCATATTAGGAGCCATAATCTTAGACCTGTGTGACAAGCTGGTTCTTAAAGGCACTCTGAACAGAAGTAGGGACATATCAACCCCCTTACACCCCTGGCCTGTCGGGATCTGTCTTGGAGCTATGACAAACTTGCATAATTCCCACCAATTTGTACCAGCACCTCAGATCCCAAACAACAAACAACACTTCTTTGCCTTGTCCTTCCAAATTAGATTCACCAACAATAAGAACTTGAATAATGCAAAAAAAAAAAAAAACTCTTAAGAAAGATTTGGGGTTTTTTTCCCAAGAAGACTTTATAGAGCAATTTTTCCCTTCCTGTTGGCATGTGGTCAAACACTCAACATATAAATTTCAGCAATTCCTCATGTTACCATGAACCTTTGTGAGTGCTCCCAGGCATCCCATCACAGAGAAAGAGGTGAATTGACAGAGTCCAGTTATAATTCCTAGTGCCAAACTGTACAAACTTTCTCTAATCTATAACATCTTTACTTCCAGGATCTATCACATTTACAACATTTCACTGAAATATTCTATCAAGAAGATGAAAAAGTTCTAGAGATGGATGTTGGTGATGATTGCATACTCATGTGAACACAGTTAATGCCACTGAATGGCACACTTAAAAAGAGTCAAAAAGATAAATTTAATGTTATGTCTTGCCACAATAAAAACAAGAATTGCAATTTAATCCAGCAATTCCCCTCCTGTATATATACCCAAAAGAATTGTGGGGGGGGGGTACAGAGTTGGGAAAGATGGGTGAAGGGGAGTGGGAGATACAGGCTTCCAGTTACAGAATGAATAAGTTACATGAAGAAAAGGCACAGCATAATGAATATAGTCAATGATATTATAATACTGTTGTATGGGGACAGACAGCAGCCACATTTGTGGCGAGCATAGCATAAGGTATAAACTTGTCAAATCCCTATGTTGTGTACCTGAAACTCATGTTAACATTGTGTGTCAACTATACTCAAATAAAAATAGAAAGAAATTGAAAGTAGGTACTCAAATAGACATTAATATGACAATGTTCACTGCAGTATTACAACACTCAAAAGTTGGAAACAACATGTGTTCATCAATCAATGACTGTATAAACAAAATGTGTATATATACACAATGGAATATTATTTTGCCTTAAAAAGAAATGAGGTTCTGATGCTAGAACATGGGATGAAACTTGAAGGCATTATACATGAAATACGCCAGACAGTAAAGGATAAATGTTGTATGGGTCCACTTACATTAGGTACCTGTACTAGTCAAATTCATAGAGACAGCAAGTAAATTAGAGATTACCATGGGACCTGGTGGAAGGGCAATGAGGAGTTATTGTTTAAGTATCACAGAGTTTCTGTTTGGGGTAATAAAAAAAGTTTTGAAATAAAAGCAACAATGGTTATACAACATTGTGAATGAGATTAATGTCACTGAATTTTACACTTAAGTGTAAATGTAATGGTTAAATTAACAAATTTTGTTATATGCAATCTATCATATATGATACGTATCACAAAATACCACACATATTTACCACATAAATATGTATTTATTTATAGATTTTTAAAAATGTATTATCTGGGACACCTAGGTGGCTCAGTTGGTTAAGCATCTGCCTTTGGCTCAGGTCATGATCTCGGGGTCCTGGGATCCAGTCCGGTATCGGGCTCCCTGCTTAGCAGGGAATCTGCTTCTCCCTCTCCCTCTGCCCCTACTTGTGCTTTCTCTTTCTGAGAGAGAGTCGGATGGCTCAGTTGTTAAGCATTTGTCTTTAGCTCAGGTCATGATCCCAGGGTCATAGGATCAAGGCCCACATCTGGCTCCTTGCTCAGTGGGGAGCTGGCTTTTCCCTCTGCCTGCCATTACCTCTGCTTGTGCATACTCACACACTCTCTCTGACAAATAAATACATAAAATCTTAAAAATAAAAATAAGCCAAAAAATCTAACTATATGCTGTTTATAAGAGATTCACTTTAGCATCAAAGATACAAATAAGTTGGAAGTAAAAGGATGGAAAGATATACTCCATGTATATTAGTTCCCTGAGACAAATTACCACAAACCAAGTAGCTGAAAACAAAGGAAATTTATTCTCTTGTAGTTGTAGAGACCAGAAATCCAAAATAAGGGTGTTGGCCAAGTTATCTCCTTCTGGAGGTTGAAGAGAATCCATCCCATGTCTCCTAGCTTCTGGTTGCTGCTGGCATCCTTAGGCATCCTGTAGCTTATAAACACATTACTGCAATGCCCTCCTCCATCTTCATATGGTTCTATGTGCATCTCTCAAATATCCCTTTCCTTTCTCTTAAGGATGCCTGTCATTGGACTTAAGACCCAGCCTAAGACCAAGATGATCTCATCTCAGAACCATTCACTTAATTACATCTGCAGCGAAGACCCTATCTCCAAATAAGTATGAGTTAGGACTTAGACATATCTTTTTGCAGTCCATATTCAACCCACTATAACATGCACCTAGTAATCAAAGGAGAGCTGGGGCAGCTAGACTAAAAGAAGACAACCTTTAAGTAAAAAATCATTAGAAAGACAAGCAAAGGCATATATTGATAAGAAGTTCAATCCATCAAGAAGAGATAACAGTTATAAACATATATTCACTTAACAACAAAGCCCCAAAATATATGAGGCAAAAACTGGCAGAATTGAGAAATAAATAGTTCTAGAATAATAGTTGAAGATTTCAATAAGCTGTTTCAGTTATGGAGAGAACTACCACACAGAAGATCTACAGGGAAGCAGAAAATTCAAACAACACTATAAACCAACCATACCTATTGGACATATATGGAATACCACATCCAACAATAACAAAATACATTCGTCTCAAGTGCACATGGAAATTTCTCCAAGACGGACTATAAGCTAGTCCACAAAGCAAGTCTCAATGAATTTTAAAAGACTGAAATCCTATGAAGTATCTTATCTGGCCCAATGAAAGGAAGCTAGAAATCAATAAAAGAAGGAAATTTGGAAAATTCACAAATACGTGGAGACAAAAAACACACTTTTTTTTAAGAGCGCAGGAGCAAGAGCTGGGGATGGTGGGAGTGGAGAGTCGGAGGGAGAGAGAGAACGCCACACAGGCTCCTCACCCAGTGCGGAACCTGAATGTGGGGCTCAATCTCACGACCCTGAGATCATGACCTGAGTCAAAATCAAGAGTCAGATGCTTAACCAACTGAACCACCCAGGTGCCCCAAAGAAACACACTCTTAAACAGCTTCTGGGTCAAAAAAGAAATCAAAAGAGAGATATGAAGATAATTTGAAAAGAATGAAAACAAACAAAACACACACAAACTCATGGAATACAGAGAAAGCAGTTCTCAGAGCAAAACTGATAGCTGAAAATGCTTATATTAAAGAAGAGGGGCGTCTCTGTGGCTCAGCGAGTTAAGCCTCTGCCTTCGGCTCAGGTCATGGTCTCGTGGTCCTTGGATTGAGCCTCGCATCAGGCTCTCCGCTCAGTGGGGAGCCTGCTTCCCTGTCTCTATGCCTACTTGTGATCTCTCTCTCTCTGTTAAATAAATAAATAAGATCTTAAAAAAAAAAAAAAAGGGGAGAAGAAGATCCCAAATCAATAACCTTACTCAACAACTTAAGGAACTAGAAAAGAAAAGCAAGTTAACCCCAAAGCAAGCAGAAAGAAGGTAATAATAAATATTAAAGCAGTGATAAATAAAGACTAGAAAAACAATAGAATTAATGAAACCAAAAGTTGATTCTTTGGAAACAACAACATGGACAAACTAGACTGATTAAAAAACCAGAAGCCGCATATAACTAAAATCAGATTGGAAGTGGGATCATTACTGTGCATCTCAGAGAAATAAAAAGGATTATAAAAGAATACTGTGAGCAATTAATTGTAAGCAATTAGATAATATAAATGAATCTAAATTAGATAATTAAATGAAATAGATAAGCTTTTTTTCTTTTAATGATTTCATTGTTTGAGAGAGAGCACCAGTGGGGGTGCTTAGAAAATGGGACACTTAACCAACTGAGCCACCCAGGCAATCCAAAATAGACAAACTTCTAGAAAAATGCATAATATCAACACTGACTTAAGAACTAACAGTAAGGGGCGCCTGGGTGGCTCAGTGGTTTGGGCTGCTGCCTTCGGCTCAGGTCATGATCTCAGGGTCCTGGGATCGAGCCCCGCATCAGGCTCTCTGCTCCGCAGGAAGCCTGCTTCCCTCTCTTTTTCTCTCTCTCTCTCTCTGCCTGCCTCTCTGCCTGCTTGCGATCTCCTTCTGTCAAATAAATAAATAAAATCTTTAAAAAAAAAAAAAAGAACTAACAGTAAAACTGAACAGACCAACAATAAGAGATTGAATCAGTAATCCAAACCTTCCCCCTAAAAAAGCCTAGGACCATAAGCCTTCACTGGTAAATTCTACCAAATATTCAAAGAATTAATACCATTGCTTCTCAAACTCCTCCAAAACATAAAAGGAAGAACTTCTAAACTCATTCTATGACACCAGCATTACCCTGATACCAAAGCCAGACAAAACCAGCACAGAGGCAACATTCCTTATGAATATAGTGGAAAAAATCCTCAGCAAAATTCGAGCAAACCTAACCCAGCAGTACAGAAAGAGGGTTATACATCTTGGATGATTAGGATTTATTCCAGAATGCAAGGATGCTTCCTCACGTAAAAATCAAAGTACTACACCACATTACCAGAATACGGGGGTGGGGGGGAACCTGATGACCATCTCATTTAATACAGAAAAAGTATCTGAAAATATCTCCCACCTTTCCATGATGAAAACCTGGAACAAACTGGGAGCCAAAGGAATTTCCTCAACATAATACAGGGCATTTATGAATAACCCACATAATATTATTATGTGTTATTCTCAACACTATACACGCAAAGCTATATCTACAGTCTTCTCTGACATTCAGGGTCCTCTTCCAACTTCAAATGGAGAATTCATTTTCTTGCAGCTGTAGAACTCACACATGGAAACTTACTTCTTAACTGCCGGCAGAAGAAAGAGCCTCTGACTTCTTCCATGTCTAATTCCTGAACTCTCTTTTAAAAGCTTCACCTGAGGAGCACGTGAGTGGCTCAGTTGGTTAAGCCACTGCCTTCAGCTCAGGTCATAATCCCAGAGTCCTGGGATCTAGTTCCACATCAGGCTCCCTGCTCCATGGGGAATCTGCTCCCTCTCACCTCCTCCCCTCTCATGCTCTCTCTCACTGTCTATCTTTCAAATAAATAAATAAAATATTTTTAAAAATAATAATATAAAATAAATAAAAGCTTCACCTGATTAAATCAGGACTACCCAGGAAATCTCCCTTGGATTCACTCAAGTCTACTAACTGCTTGGAGATAATTCTGATTTCAAACATTTCAAGTGGACTCTACACAATAGTTTCTTTCTCTGTCTGTAGTTCCATCTTACACAAAGATATGTAAGGAGGAAGTGGAAGCATCAACTTTATTTTCCTCCAGTTGGGTTAGTCTGTAAATTAATTGTCTCTACCCTAAGGCATTCCCAAATGACTTCAGTTACCTTGGAGGAAGCCAGTTAATTTATCTCCCTATTATGGCTACTACTTGGCTGCCATTCCCTGAATCCAATAAACACAAATTAACCTTGAGAGAAGCTTTAAGCAGATGTTTGCTCAAGATTCCATTGATAAGGGGCATCTGTGTGGCTCAGTCAGCTGGGTGTCTGCCTTCAGCTCAGGTCAGGATCCCGGGATCCTGGACTCTCTGCTCAGTGGGGAGTCTGTGTCTCCCTCTCCCTCTGCCCCTCCCCCTCCGCTTGTGCATGCTCTCTCTCTCAAACAAATAAATAAAATCTTAAAAAGAAGAAAGAGAGTCCAGTAATAAATCTAAACAGTACAGACTGAGACTGGGGTCCGGGGACCACAATTTCATCTGCCCCCTTGACCACTTCTGAAGCCTCCCAAGAACTCCACTTTCTTCCTTCCCCAGGCCTCCACTGCAGGTCCCCCATGAATATTCCTCCTGTCCAACATGACTTTCTGCCAGTTACTAGAGCCTTTTCTTACTTAAATTCCTTTTTCCATCCTGAAGCCTCTGGCCTCAGTTCCCAGGGTACAGTCTCCTCCCCGCTAAAAATCTATCAGTTCAAAATCAGATTGCTAGTGCTAAAGTTGGGTTTTGTAGTGTTAGGGCTAATTGGTGCTAAAGACAGAGCTACAGTTAGTGTAATGACAAGTATTAGAACTGAGGAGTGGGGGTCACAGTGGCTTATCAATAATCTGGTGACATCCACAATTTTCATAACAAGCCATATAGAATTATAATAATTCTTTTTGCAATTTTATTTTTTTAAGTGTGTGAAAAAGAGAGAGAGAAAGAGAGAGTGGGGGTGGGAAGCAGAGGGAGAAGGACAAGCCGACTCCACGCTGAGGGTAGAGTCCAGTGCGGAGCTCAATCCCATGACCCTGAAATCATGATCTAAGCCCAAATCAAGAATCAGACACTTACCTGACTGAGCTACCAGGTACCCCAGGACTATTATATTTCTTTCTTTCTTTTCCTTTTTTTTTATACTTTATTTATTTATTTGAGAGAGAGAGCATGAGAGGGGGGAGGGTCAAGGGGAGAAGCGGACTCTCCACTGAGCAGGGAGCCCCATGCAGACTCAATTCTGGGACTCCAGAATCATGACCTGAGCCGAAGGCAGTCACTTAACCAACTGAGTAACCCAGATGCCCCTAGAATATTTCTTTTAATTGAATGTAATCTAAATTTTTTTATTTTATTAAGTGTTTTGTGATTTTCAGTTCTGGCATTCTTGGTAAGTATAAACCATTCTGTCCTCTGCCTGATTTCCATAGAATTGAGGAGGCTAATGGTATAGGGTATTTCATATTACAGATAGAATTTTGTTTTATCCAAAAACTAAAGAGAAATAGCCCAGAAATATTACTAATCAAGAGATTTAATTCCTCCTAAAACCCCTCAGGGAGTTGATATTAAAAAGCTCGTCTTTTTTCTGAACTCCTCCTTCGCTTAATGTAAATACAGGTGGATAGGTGTGCCTGGGTGGCTCAGTCGGTTAAGCTTCTGCCGTTGGCTCAGGTCATGATCCCAGGGTCCTGGGATCAAGTCCCGCATCAGGCTCTCTGCTCAGCGTGGAGTCTGCTTCTCCCTATCCCCCTGATCTCCCTCTCTGCTTGTGCACACTCTCTCTCTCAAATAAATAAAATCTTTAAAAACATGCAGATGGATAGATACAAAAACAACTATAGATATAGATACAGATATAAGTAGATGTATGTCAGTATGGGTTAGTATACATAGATATATTACCTAGCTTAGTCAACTGAGATGAACTAGACACAATGATATCCTAGTAGCAAAGAACACATCAGTGCTTAGTGGGCACCAAGTGCCCATATCTTGGTTTCTAAATTCCATTCCCCTATAAAAGAAATCAGGGCATATTACACACAATTTGCAAAGATGTGTTCCTATTTTTCTTTTAAAGATTTTATTTATTCATTTGAGAGAGAGAACACAATCAAGGGGAGAGGCAGAGGCAGAGGGAGAAGCAGACTCCCCACTGAGCTGGGATCTTGATGTGGGGCTCGATCCCAGGAGCCTGTGATCATGACCCAGGCCAAAGGCAGATACTTAACTATCTGAGCTAGCTAGGCACCCTGAGATGTTTTCTTATTTAAAACTTGTTTTCCATTTCATCTTAGAATATTTTGCCTTTCTTGATTTTAGTTATATATCTTTTCACATGATTTATTCCTTTACAATTAATTTTGTATGTTTTTAAATGACTTTTTTATTGTTTAAAAAGTAATAAATGAGGGCGCCGGAGTGTCTCAGTGGGTTAAAGCCTCTGCCTTCAGCTCGGGTCATGATCCCAGGGTCTTGGGATAAAGCCCCGCATCATCGGGCTCTCTGCTCCGCAGGGAGCCTGCTTCCTCCTCTCTCTCTCTGCCTGCCTCTCTGCCTGCTTGTGATCTCTGTCAAATAAATAAACAAAATCTTTAAAAAAATTTTTTTAAAGTAATAAATGTTCATTGTGACAATTAATTAAGGAGATGTATAAAGAAAATAATTAAAAATCTCAAGGCGGGGGTGCCTGTGTGCTCAGTTGGTTAAGTGTCTGCCTTCGACTCAGGTCATGATCCCAGGGTCCTGGGGATGGAGCCCTGCATTGGGCTCCCTGCTCAGTGGGGAGCCTCCACACTAGTGCTCTCTCTAGCTATCTCTGTCTCTCTCTCACAAATAAAGAGATAAAATCTTTTTAAAAACTCTACACAAAAGAATATAGTATACAATACATATAATAAACAAAATATATGTTAATTAATTATGTTATCAGTAAGGCTTTCCATCAATAGTAGGTTAGTTTTTGAGGAGTCAGAAGTTATACACAGAGGCACCTGTGTGGCTCAGTCAGTTAAGAAGCTGCCTTCGGCTTGGCTCATGATCCCAGAGTCCTGGGATCATGCCCCACATGGGGCTCCCTGCTCAGTGGAGAGCCTGCTTTTCCCTCTCCCTCTTTCTGCCACTCTTCCTTGCTTATGCTCTATCTGTCAAAAAAATAAAATCTAAAAAAAAAAAAAACTTATACAGATTTTTGACTGTGCACAGGTTGTCGCCTTAAAGCCTCATGTTACTCAAGGATCAACTGTACATTGGTAACAAAAATGAGCCACTGATATTTATTAATATTTGAATGCTTTTGTAGGACTTTTACATATTCTGTTAGTTTTCTATTGCTACATAACAAATCGCCACAAATTTAGCAGCTTAAAGCAACACATTTGCTATCTGACAATTGCCCTGGATCAGGGGCCCCAGGCACAACTCGACTAGGGCTCTGCTCCAGGTCTCGCAAGGTGGTAGTTAAGATATTGGACAGGCTGTGTTTTCATCTGGAGGCTTGACTGAAGGAGAATCTGCTTCCAGGCTTACTCAAGGTGTTGGCAGAATTCATTTCCTTGCAGTTGTAGGACTAAAGACCCTATCTTTTTGTTGGATGTCACCTAGAGGCTCCCCCATGGAGGCCACCACTAGTTCCCTGTTACGGGGTCCTCTCCATCTACAGTTCAAATGGCTGTTTGCTTCCTCAAGGTGGCAGGAGAGCCTTTTAGCTCCACTCTGCTGAGCTAGAGTCACGTAACAGAATGCAATCACAGAAGCGGCGACATCTCATCACTTCTACTATATTCTATTAGTTAGAAATAAGTCGCTGGTCCTATCTGCACTCAAGGAGAAGGAATTATATACACAGGCCTATACACCAGGCAGAGGAAGTTATTGGTGGTCAGGTTAGGGTCTGAACTCTCATTTCCTCATCTAAACTGGAATAGTTCTTAAGGAAGTTTGTGAATGTTCTTCTAACAGGGAAGAGAGTTTGATATCTTCCATCTTCCATCTTATTTTATAGACAGAGAACGGAGGCTCCACAAGAGTAAATAGTTTGCTTAAGTTTAGTGGATGAGTTCAGAGTTGTTTACTCCCAGGTCAGCAACTTTCTACACATCATGATGCTAATGAAGTATTTTATGGTATTTTCACCTTACACTAAAGCAAAATAAAATATATATGTATTTATTGGTAGGCAGGGCAGAAGGTGGGTGCAGGCATTATAAAGAATGTTGCATGCACACTGTCAAGTATGGCAACCAGCATGTGTATTTGTGTTTTCTGGGTGTGCTCAGATGCAAGAACCAGTGAGTGAAAAAGAATTACATATGCTTAGGGCAAGAGTATGTACCTTATTTAATTTAGGTATCCCAAAGACTCTATAAAGTAGAAATTATTATTCTACACGTTAAAAACAAAAACAAAAACAGGCTCAGTGAAGGCAACGAAATTTTTCTGGGTGCTGGCAACCATCAAGTTACAGTGACCAAATCAAGGCCAAGGATGTTGCTCACTTCTGGCCCATCCCACTTTTCTATCACTAATTTCTATGATTAATTTACAATCCTGTGAAATTTTTCATAGTCTCTACAGGCTTTACCTTTTTCTTTTGGCCTATTTAAGTCTTGCCACTCTTGGTACCTCTAGGTGGGAGGAGTTCGTAATAATATACTGTTAAATCTTCTAGCCATTTTAAATGCCTCTATCTTCCGGTTTAGTCGTGTTGCCATAAATAAGCCGAGGAAAACCTACTTCATAAATGGTTTCTGGTCCCTACGTTAAGTAACTGTGGATTTCTGTAAGTCTTCAAGTTCAAAGCACAAACGAAACAAAAATAGGCTTTAAGAATTTTTGAATCCCCGTTCGTTTGCTTGATCTCCTTATTTATTTTTGGTAACCACTTCTCATTTAAGGCATACCTAAGGAACTAAAAGGATTCAGAGAGATTTAAAGTATGAATAGCCTCATTATTGAATGTTTATAGAGGATCTTTTCTTTTTTGATAGTGTTCAGGGGAAACACAACTTTCTGGGGGATGGAGGATTTTCCCCCCTAGGTAGCGCATTCTATTGACAAATATTTGGCATTCACACACACCCCCAATTTTTTTTTCCCGAACCACCCTAAATCTCTAGTTTACAGTGTGAAACGAAACCCCCCGCCGTGCGGAATCGGTCAAGGTCACTGGAGCTGGTGCCGGGTCAGGGACCGGAATGCGCACTGCCAGGCCCATTTCCTTCTCCAAAGTCTGCGATCGATCTCTGCCCACCTTTGGGGGTCACCCAGGATAGCTGCAACCTGACCGGCAGACCCGGTCCGCCCCCACTGTGGCAGCGCTTGGATCCGCGCCTCTGGAAGGTTCCTGAGTGGCTGACGGTGGGGGCGGCTCCGGGGAAGCTGGGGCGGAGCCCGCGGCGTCCAGCAGCGGTGCTACGCCTCCCGGGGCCGCTCGGCCGCGCCCGCTGGCGGAAGCTGCGCTCTGCCGGGCTAGAGACGCTCTGGTCCAGGGTCCCCGGCGGTGCCGCGGCCGCTTTCGGTGGCTCGCTGGCCGACTGGCCTCCCACCGCAGGGCCATGCAGCGCTTAGCGATGGACCTGCGGATGCTCTCCAGGGAGCTCTTCCTCTACCTGGAGCACCAAGTCCGGGTTGGGTTCTTCGGCTCGGGAGTGGGCTTATCCCTGATCCTGGGCTTCAGCGTCGCTTACGCCTGTTATTACCTGAGCAGCATCGCCAAGGTGAGCCAAGGGTTGGCGCGGGCGCGGGGGCGGGGGTGGGGGCCGCGGGGAGCTTTCCCGGGAGCGACCGCAGCCGGCCAAGCTGGAACTGTCGCCGCAGGCGCGTTTGGCAAGGGCCGTCCTGGAGGCGAGAGTGCTGCTGCTCCCAAGTTGCTGCCCTTTCCGGGCATCTGATGGACGCCCTTATGAGCGCGGGCGGGAAAGGGGGCTCGCTCTTGTCCTCGTCCCTGGGGGTCCGGCCTGGGTCCTCGGACAGCAGCAAGGACCCGGCTGACCCAGGCGCCAGGGTACTGCCCCGTCACCATTCGCTAGCCTGGCAATGCTGTAGCACTTCTGAAAATGACTCCCTTAACTCTTGCTTTCCTCTCGAAGCGTTTGGTTAAATCACTAAGTCCGTTGTGACTGCAAATTCTTTGTGTCAGGCTTCTTGAAGGAGATGTAATCGGAGGGAGCGCGCGCGCGATGGGCCAGTCAGTCGTTTCTGGTTTGCGGAAACTTTGTTCTGGACCCTTAACTATAATACTGGCTTTCCCCGCAGAAGCCCCAGTTAGTGACGGGGGGTGAGAGCTTCAGCCGCTTCCTCCAGAACCACTGCCCTGTAGTGACAGAAACGTACTACCCGACGGTCTGGTGCTGGGAGAGTCGAGGACAGACACTCCTGAGACCTTTCATCACTTCTAAGCCATCGGTGCAGTACAGGAAGTAAGTATATTTCCATTTGCAGTCCTGTCTTCAAAACCACAGGGGTTTTTGTTTTGTTTTGTTTTGTTTCTGGGGGGGGGGGTGTTTTGTTTTGTTTTGTTTGCATACTCCCAGTCCTTGTTTAACCTTTGGCCAGTAAGCATTTAGAAAAGAAAGGGGATTGAAAAAGGAAGGATTGTCCCCCCACCCGGCAAAACACACTCAGTTACAGGAAAATATTCAGGTATTATCTTTCACCGCGCGCGCGCATGTGTTTCTGTGTGTGTGCGCGCGCGTGCCTTGGTGTAACCGGTTTATTTCTAGAGAAGTGTTTGAGGTTTACTTTTTTCCAGTTTGGCGTGCATCTGGATCCTGAGAACCTGGATCCTTTGACGATATGTATCAATTCACTGATGCTGGGAGTGGGGATGGGTTGGAGAATGAT
Source organism: Mustela nigripes (assembly GCF_022355385.1). Classification (NCBI taxonomy): domain Eukaryota; kingdom Metazoa; phylum Chordata; class Mammalia; order Carnivora; family Mustelidae; genus Mustela; species Mustela nigripes. Next base: position 42,964,087 of record NC_081564.1, on the reverse strand, counting down.
GCCAATTAATTTGGATTTTGCATGATGGACTCCTATAAAAGGACTTCATGTTAATAAGCAAATGGGTTCTTGATGCTAATATCCTTGAGGTGTTAAAGATATGGTCCAGAATTTATCAGTAACCAGGAGATTTTGATAGTGTCTGATACTAATTTCCCTGAGTCATCTAGTCTTTCTCGAGCTCCTTTTGTTGCCTGGAACGTTCACTATTTGGGAAAATTCTTTAAGTTCATAGACACAGTGTAAGAAGTACTTTAAAGGGGCGCCTGGGTGGCTCAGTGGGTTAGGCCGCTGCCTTCGGCTCAGGTCGTGATCTCAGGGTCCTGGGATCGAGTCCCACATCGGGCTCTCTGCTCGGCAGGGAGCCTGCTTCCTTCTCTCTCTCTCTGCCTGCCTCTCAGTGTACTTGTAATTTCTCTCTCTGTCAAATAAATAAATAAAATCTTTAAAAAAAAAAAAAAAAAAAAAAAAAGAAGTACTTTAAAATATTTAAGAAGGAAATTTTATAATATACTCTGTGGGAAGACTGCATTATTGAGTCAAAGGGCCAGAGCAGTGATCAGATCAGCAATTTACTTATTCATAACTCCCTGATGAATTATTTGGGTGACCTCAATCAAATAGGGGTTAAATGCTGGATATTTTAGAGTAATGAGGAAATGATTAAGATAAATATGTGAAGTCCTTCTAGCTCATTTTTATATGCTGCCGTTTTGTGGTGTTGCTGGAAATACTTTCTGGTACTATCTCATATCATTCTTGTAATAAAAGAAAGTGATATAAGTGTGTGTTATGAATGCTGTAAAAAAGTTCTATTCAGATAAAATCATGTCATCTATTTATAAAATTAAGACACTAATATTAAAACATGACTTGAAACACTTAATGAGTGTTTCATTTCTTTTATTTCTTTCCAGTGAACTTATTAAAACTGCAGATGGAGGACAGATTTCACTGGACTGGTTTGATAATTCTAACAGTAAATGTTATATGGATACCACCACCAGACCTACTATCTTATTGTTACCTGGACTCACTGGAACAAGCAAGGAATCGTATATCCTTCATATGATCCATCTTAGTGAAGAACTGGGATACAGGTACCAGTAAAAAATTTATTCCATTTTTCACATAATTTGTCCTAAATGAAGCACAAATCTACCTGTAGGTTTGTTTCAGAAATATTTGTTTTATTTTGCATGAACTAAACAATTCCCTAGATTATTATTTTTCTCTGCTTCCTCTTTTGCCTTTCTTTTTTCCTCCAGGAAGGTGCATACCTGAATCATCTCATAGGAAATAGCACTTAGCCCTGTAGACACTCAGCAGATTTTAGATGCATGAATCTAAAATCTGCTGAGTGTCTACTACTAATGAAATTAGTATCACCTAGGAATGGACGTAGGACTCAGGTCTGAGATGCAGTAGGGCCCACTGAAAGGAGTGCTATGGAAAAATAACCATTGCAAACCCCTGAGAGGGTACATAGTGAAGCTCATGTCTTATTCCGTATTTGAGCCCTGAATCCACTAATCTTGTATCATTGGCTCAGATCTCAAATGTAGAAAAAGTTCAGAATCAGGTTGTAGGTGAGCCTTATTTTTCCAAAAGTGATCCATGCCTCTTCTGTCCACCTGAGTTTACAGATACACTTAACTAATATCCAGTCAATGATGACATAGTATTCTTTAGGAACTTTACAAGTGACTTAGCAACTTTAAGGTTTAGTTTCAGCTCTAAAATCTTAAAGCAAAATCATTGTGAAAAGTATTGCTTTTTTGTATCTGTCTTTTATCACTGATGGTAATTATTATAATGGAACACTCTGAGTTGCATTTGAAGTGGAGTTGTATCTTTTGTTAAACTTGAAACACTGTGTGAAAAACCGATGTGGGGTTTATATTAATAAAAACATTTTTATGTAAATGGGGAAATACTACAGGAACTAATTCAGTTTTAACAAGTTAACTCTGATCTTTCATTTTGTCCATGAATTGACAGTCTCTCAGACATTTTGATAGATATTCCAGAGTTATTGTTCTTGTGAAATTTGCACTAATAGCAGGAATTTGTCATTATTCTATGTTTAGCATCATCCAGTTAGATGTATCAAAAAATTGATTCCAATTTTTTGCTAAAACTTAGTCATGCTCAAAAAGTACAAATCATAAAGCCTTTTGTGCATATTTAAATTGAGAATTCTTACTTGGCCTGAGCTGCCTCCCAAGACTTAGGAAGTGCTTTTAAAAACAATGTAGTTGAAACTCAAGGATTAAATTTCATAAGCCCTGAGTTGTGAGTACACAAGCCTTGTTTCCATCATTTGTAAAAATTGCCAAATTTTATGACTCTGGCTATCATTGCACTGTGCTTCAAAGCATTTGGAAGATTCTAGCTCCCCTGAGAGTTAAAATCTCTTCTGTTGATTCAGAAATTTTATGGAGAATGTATAATATAAGGAAAGTTTTGTGCTAGATACTATGAGGAGATAAAAGAGTTGTGAGGAGTTGTCCTTGCCACAAGAAGCCGGTGAGAAGAGTAGGCTGGACAGGGTCACTGTCAGCTGCTTTGAAGACCCAACTTATTTGGGTCTCAATAACTCTAACAGTGAATTAGACTGGGCTTGAAAGTAGCAGAATACATGAATAAGCAATGATCTGTAAACTTTTCAGTGGCCTTTAGGACCATCCCGCCCTTTTTTTAACTATAAGGGATCACTGAATCTAAGTTGGAGAGGGTGTATCAGTTAGCTTTGGCTGTATAACAAAGAATTCCAAAACTTAGTAGCTAAATACAACAGCCATTCTGCTCATGATTCTGTGGGTTGGGAATTGGGGCTGAGCAAAGTTGGATGGTTCTCCTGGTCCTGGCTGAAATTGTTCATGCATCTGAGGTCAGCAGCCAGAACAACTCCGTGTATGGGGGGCCTCAGCAGGGATGACTCATCTCAGCTCCAAGTGACCCCTCATCCATTATCAGGCTCACCCTGAGTCTGTTCATTTGGTGGCAGAGGGTTCCAAGAGTGCAAAAGTAAAAGCTACAAGGCTTCTTGAGGTTCAAGTTAAGAACTCTCATAACATTGCTTCTGCCACATTCCAGTTCAAGCAAGTCACATGGTCAACCCAGAGTCAAAGAGTAGGGAAATAGACTCCACCTCTTGATGGGAAGGCAAGGCATAGACAGTAAGGCAGTTCTGAAGACCGCTGAAGTAAAAAAAGAAAAAAGAAAAAGATCTGGAACCTTGGCAGAAGGCTTGGGTTGAATCCTTTGAGGTTGTGTAATATGGGGGACAGCTATGTGGGATTTGGAACTAGGTCTGAGTTCAAATGTTGGAACTTCTACTTACTATGTGACCTTGGCCAATAATTTTTAACTTTACCAATCATAGCCTCTCACTTTCTACAGACAGTTTAAATGAATTAACATATATAAAGTATTTGGTTTAGTGACCTGAACAAAGTAGGTCTTTAGGAATGTGTGTGTCTTCCTTCCCAGACCTTCCATTCCCTAGTCAGAATAGAATACTTTTTATAATTTAAAAGCAAGTACAAGCAAACCTACCTCTTGGAAGATACAAATATCTAGTTTCCTTATAGGAATGCTTATATTGTATTATAATGTCTCTTAACACAACATTGTTTCATAGGCAGTACAAATGCCTCAATACCTTGAGGGTGTATTTGCCTTCAAACCCCAGTTACTATTGCGTAAAGGCTGAACATCTAGGGAGGGTCAGGTCATCAGGGAACTGTTGCTGGTTGGCTGCTGAGATATGACTTGGACATTAGAGAGATCTTAACTCCTGGCATGTGGATAAGTGAAACATAAGGGTTTACTATTGTTGCTGTTTAAAAAAAATTTGTTTTTCCTGTACCTGAAAACTGACAAAGAACTTTTCTGTTAAGGTACACTGATTCAGCATTAATAGCGGATGGCATAGAAACTAAGCTGAAGTTCATTTAAGATCATTGTGAGTAGCAGCTTTACCAGGAAGTCAAATTGAAATGAATGGGGAATACATGATCTACCTGCCTGTCTATCTTCATTGGCTGAGTACACTATGTACTCCCTGGAAAAACCTACCCCTGAGGAGAGAAGAGAATTGCTGAGCCAGCCAGCCCCAGTCATCCTTCCAAATTTTATCAGTCCGATAAGGCCTCCATCTCCTGGAGAATGAGTCAAGTCAGAAAGGCCAGGTGGCTAGGAATGTGTTTAGAGAGGAGTTTCCATCATAGAAATCAGAGGACTGGAGAAAAAGTTACACCCATATGATTGATAAAGTAGTTAGAAATCTTATCTATTCATTCAAGATTTGCTTTAAAAAAAAATCTCTGTTAAGTAACACTGCCTAATAGATATTGATTTATGTACCTGAGTATTATTGGTTTTCTTAAATCTTTTTTACCCATGGTCCGAATTAATTTTTAGCACTACAACTAAAAAGAGGGAGAAAAACTAACTCTGAGAACATCCAAATCATCTTCTACTTTGACCTCTTTTATTGAGAGCCTTCATCTACTATTTTGTTCTACCCCCAACTAGTATTAAAAAGAGTGAACATTCCAGAATTATGTAATAAATGCATTGAAATCTAGGTCAGTCATTAAGTATTTTTATCAGAACCTATATTCCCACAGAACATCCAGTCTAACTGAAGTGACAAAGAGTATGCAGTAGTAGGGAAGAAATGCATTAGAGAGAACCAAGACTGGCTACAAGTAACAGAAAACTCAAAATAATAGTAACTTTAAAAAGAAGTTAGACCAGGGCTCTATAGTAACAGGAAGTGCTGCATCATAACCCAGGGCTGCTCTAGCTCCAGCTATCACATCTGCATTCCAACATCCAAAAAGGAGAAAAAAGACTAGAGACTGCACTATCTTTCTTTAAACATGCTTTCTAGCAGCTGTGCACACCACTTTTGCTTCTATTACATTGGCCAGTTCTTCCTCAGCCTCAAGAGAGCCTTGAAAGTGAAAACTTTCTTTTGGGCAACCACATACTCAAGTGAAATTGGGAGATTCAATGGCTGAGAAAGAAGAGGAGGATGGATCCTGGGAGATAACTGGCAGTCTGTAGCACTGAGTGGTCAGTGTTACAAGTGCCAGGATTCTGGAATATCAGACACCAAGTGAGACATTTTATGGAGGGAGGGAACAGGTCAGCGATGCCAGAGGCAAGAGAAAGGGCAAGGAGAATGAAGACAGATAAAGCAAAATCGGAGAAGATTCAGCAGGGCAATGAGGAAGGAAGCCCAACTTGTGAGGGCTCTGATGACCTTAGAAGACAAGAGCAGGGGTGCATCACCCATCTTGTAATTTGACAGAGGAAGGAGGGAAACAGGAGAGGGATTCGAGAAGAACAGAAGGAGGAATGGGGATATTTTTCAAGACTGTGGGTGCTTGCTTCCAGAAACTTATTTCTTACCACATTTCTTTTTTTTTTTTTTTTTTAAGATTTTATTTATTTATTTGACAGAGAGAAATCACAAGTAGTTGGAGAGGCAGGCAGAGAGAGAGAGAGAAGCAGGCTCCCTGCCAAGCAGAGAGCCCGATGCGGGACTCGATCCCAGGACCCTGAGATCATGACCTGAGCCGAAGGCAGCGGTTTAACCCACTGAGCCACCCAGGCGCCCTCTTACCACATTTCTAAAACCACTTACGGAAAGCATGGACCTTGAAATGTGGTTTGATAGGATTAAGATCTTCTGTCTTTTGCTGTAGTGCCCAGCTCTCGGTAACAAGGATGCTGTTGTCCAGCATTTAGTGCTGGAGAGAAATTGGAAGTGGGAGATGATTTAAAAGTAGTTTTCAGTGTTCCTTTGCTTTCCAGTTTGGAGTTTGGACTTGTGCATTTTGTATTTTGGATGCATATCACCAGTAGATACAAAGTTTTAGGTGACGCTTAACTTTTCCTGCAATATCAGAAGGGCACTCAGAGGTCAGCTACCCACTTTTCCTGAGGGAAGAAGGAAGGGGAGGCAGTGGAACAAAAGGGCAACTTCTGACCACTCCCCAGTCTAAAAGCAGTATCTTACGCAAGAAGTCACTGTAAATGAACACCGGATGTGTTTATCTAAAAGTTTTTTTTTTTAAGATTTTTTATTTT
>NC_081564.1:42897236-42957879 GCF_022355385.1 Mustela nigripes | reverse complement strand
CTGGGATCATGACCTGAGCCGAAGGCAGCTGCTTAACCAACTGAGCCACCCAGGCGTCCCGATCTAAAAGTATTTTTTAATCATTTTTGTTGTTGTTGTTAAAACAATTTCACTTTTAACGTTTTAAGAGTGAGTAAAGTTAACTAATTATTCATTAGACTGGCTAGATGACATGATGTATACTAGAAAGCAATCGGTAAAGAGCACAGCTTATTTAATGGTATTTCTGGGGAAAAAAAAGTTATGGTGGATACTCGCAAGCAGTCTTATGCCCTAGGGAACTAGTTGTTAGACATTCCATTATAAAGTGATAGCTCAATTAACAAAGTTTCAGAGACTGAGGGGTTTTTTTGTTTTGTTTTGTTTTGTTTTGTTTTAATTGGAGCTGACACTCAAAGGGTACTCTGTTCAGAGCACTGGTCTTCTCTGGAAAAGAGACATTAATGTTACTAGCTTAGATAGCCCAGAGCCACAGAGTGAGAAGGTGAAATGGATTATTGAGTCAGGTCTGCTTGGATTCAATTCCTGACTCTGTTATACATTTCTGTTTCCACAGACAAATTATTCAGTTGTTCTATACCTCCATTTTCTCTTCTGTAAAGATCACTCACTATACCTCATAGGACGGCAAGGATTTTATATATGTGTGTATTTATATATAGATAGATAGAGAGAGAGAGAGAGAATGTTGTGACTCTGGAATAATCCCTATTAGTTCATAATATTTACTTAGAGCATTTTTGTTATTTTTTTTAAAGATTTTATTTATTTATTTATTTGACAGAGAAAGAGAGAGATCACAAGTAGGCAGAGAGGCAGGGGGAAGTGGGCTTTCTGCTGAGCAGAGACTCTGATGTGGGGCTCAATCCCAGGACCCTGAGATCATGACCTGAACCGAAGGCGGAGGCTTAACCCACTGAGCCACCCAGGCACCCCTAGAATACTTTCGTTACTAAGTGGGGTTTTCTGAAAGCTAGTTTAACTAGTTCTTTAGTTGACAGAATCTACAGAAATATCAAAGAGACCCAGATAGAATTCAAATGAGTAAGATAAAAATCTGAGGACATCAGAAACAAACATATACTCATATGTTAGGGAAAATGGGAGAGCTAATAGGGGAAAAAAAATTCTAATAAAATGTTATAAGAGATTCCTGAAAGAGAACTTATTGTTAGTTGAATGAGGTATTCAGCTTCTTCACATGAGGGATAACTTTAACCACTTTTTCTCCTTGTGGCTACTGGTTTTAAAATACTATGCCCCCCAAAAATGAATTGTATTCATTATTAACTTATTGATCTTTAATTTTTTAATTCACAGGGCCATTCTGAACTCATGATCAGCAAGAGATAACCAGAATTGCCATTTTGGTTAACTCTAATTAAATTTATCTTTATATAGTACTTGCCACACAATAGGCCCCATATCAGGTGCTATACTTAGGTTGTCTTATTTATATGGACCTAATTCCAAGAGATATATTGTTATGCTCATTTTACCACCAAAAACAAAACTACAGTGTTCATAATTTACCCAAGTTAGACAGTTAATGTATGACAAGGTTAAGACTGAACTGTACAGCCTTGTTACAGATAAATGTATGATTTTTTTTAGGTTCTTTGAAATGGTATCCTTTACTTGGTATCTCATATTCTTGGCTTGGGAGAACTAGCTCCTCAAATCCCATGATTATTGTCTGTTGGAATAATGTAGACCTGTAGCATCACAGGACTCTTTCATCAGAGAAATTCAAGATATGACAGGGAAATAAGTCATGTTTTCTACTCAGGGAATAGATTTTATAGGGAAAGAGTTGAAACATGAAAATGAGGCTCTTGAACTATGAATTCATAGAATTCATAGTTTCACTGTTCTCCATTACTATGTGATGATCAGGAGTTGGGTATGTAATACAGTCAATAATATATTCTGGTTAATTATTGTGTTTGATTATTGATGCTTCACATTCTAGAAAAAGGAACAGGAGTTATATTAATCTGTTTTAATATATTTATGACATTAGTGAGGTTGGAAATGTTCAAGTATTATCATTTTTTTAAAAAGAATATGTATTATGCTATTGGATATAGTGCTGTGTAAATGTAAATTAGGGTAGGATATTTGATAGTGTTAATCAGACTTTATACCTTTACTTTTTTTTTGTCTTATTGACAGAAGGATGTTGAAACCAGCTATGATTGTGGATTTTCTGTTTCTCCATTAATTCTGTCAATTTGTACTTCATGAATTTGGAAGCTCTATTATTAGTCTTATGTACATTTGTGATTTTTGGTCTTCTTTTAATTTAACTCTTTTACCATTATGAAATGTCTTTCTCTGGTTGTGATGACTATCTGCTATTACTGCAGCCATTCTAGCCTTCTTATACTTACTGTTTACATGATTTTTTCTCATACTTTAACCTTCAAAGTATGAGTCTTTATATTTAAAGTATATTGCTTATAGATAGCATATAGTTGGGTCTTGCTTTTTTATCCAGTCTGACAATTTCTTTATTTTAATTGGATTTTTTTAGTCCATTTACATTTAATATAACTGTTGATATGGTGGATATAGACTTAACATTTTCGTGTTTGATTTCTGTTTTTGTTGTTGTTTTTGTTCCTTTATTCCCCTACCACTTCTCTTTCTCTTTTTGAGACTGAGTTTTTTGTCTTTTTATCAATCTTGGAGAAAATTTTGCTATTATTCATTCAAATATTTTTCTGCTCCATTCTTTCTTCTCCTCTGGGACTGCAATTACATACATATGTAATTTTTTCCATTTTTTAATAGGTTTTATTCCTCTGCTGAGATTTCCTGTTTTTTTTTTTTTTTTTTTTTTTTTTAATTCATTACATGCTGGGTCACCTGGGTGGCTCAGTGGGTTAAACCTCTGCCTTCTGCTCAGGTCATGATCCCAGGGTCCTGGGATCAAGCCCCACACTGGGCTTTCCACTCAGTGGGGAGACTGCTTCCCCCGCTCTCTCTCTGGCTGCCTCTCTGCCTACTTGTGATCTCTGTCTGTCAAATAAATAAATAAAATCTTAAAAAAATATATACTACATGCTTATTTTCCTTTCTGTCCTTTAGCATAGTTATAATAGCTGCTTTAAATCCTCATTTACTAATTCTAACATTTGGACATCTCAGGGTCACTTACATTGACTATCTTACCTTTTTTTTTTTTTTTTAAAGATTTTATTTATTTATTTGACAGAGATCACAAGTAGGCAGAGAGGCAGGGAGAGAGAGAGGGGGAAGCAGGCTCCCCGCAGAGCAGAGAGCCTGAGTTGGGGCTTGATCAAACTCAAAACTCTAAACTCAAACTTCAAACTCTTTCTCCTCAGTGGTAGACAGCAGCTGAAAGCTCTTCAGTTTTTTATCCTTAATTTGACTGCTTGGAGCCTCATATCTGTATAGATAAAAGCTTAGCCAGAGCTATGGGCTCAGTTTTCACCCAGAATTTAGGACTCTCCCTCTGTGTCTCTCTCTGTTTTCTGAAAATTTCCTTTATGTCCTAACTGCTATAGTTGTACCAAACTCTGTTTTCTGGTTTCTGAAGCCCATGAAATAACATTTCTATTTGACATTTATCCATCACTGAATAATACTGGTGCCTCCCCTCAGGCAAAAGTCTATAGAAAGAGGAGAACGTCACCCAATGCCACTTTTTTCCTTCAAGTGTCAACTCTCATTTAGTTTCTACCTGCTTTGGTCATTCTCCATTGCCTTTAAAATTTATCAAGACCTTTTAGATGCTATTCTTTGGAAGGATTGGCCTAATAGGATCTATTTAGACATTTCTGGAAGTATAACTTCCCTGTCATTTTTTCTTAATCTGGCATTCAGAACCTGTTTTGGTTCTAACCTATTTTTTCCATCCTTACTTCCTATCATTATACTCTGTGTAGCCATGTTTCTGCTAAGATTATCTACTATCTCATCCCTTAGAAAATTTTATACATCCCTGCTTTACATCTTTCCTTACATTGCTCCCTCTAACCCATATTATATACCACACTTTCCTTCTTAAATCTTTACCATTTTCCAAGTCTCAGCATAATACCTATCTGTGTTTTTTTTTTTTTATGAATTCTTTCCTAATCAATTTTGCTCAATCTGACCTCACAAGGCTTTATTATCTTCACCATTAACTGGACATTGAATTGTATACTGCCCTATAATATTACATTTATTGTAGTCACTTAACTGAAAACTGATGCATTCCTAGCAAGATTATACTCTCTTTGAGGCCAAGAGGCTTATATTTATATTTCATTTTTCTCCTATAAGCTCTAAATCAATCTTCAGTTCAGTAAATAGTCTGTTTAATAAATTTTTGAATGAATAGGTCATTTCAGTATTAATATTTATGCAAAGTGCCTAGAACATGATCTGGCACATAGCAAACAGTAATCAAGGTTATCTATTGTTATCATTATTATTATTTGAAATCAGCATAATAATGTATGACTGCTCCTCTTACTCCACCCTCTGATTATTATTTCTATTCTTAGATTCAAAGATTTGTGGAATCTTAGAGCTAGAAATTACTTAAGGTCATCTGATAAAATGTCTTTATCCTGGCAGATCATTGGACTTAAGTAGATTCAAGGCTATCTGGCCATCTCACTGTGATAGAGGTTTTCAATCAAGGAGGCTATAGACAACAGCTCCTAAATGTCCCATGTACTAAAGGTTGAGAAAGAGCTACAGTAGCTCTATGCCTTTTATTTAACCTTCCTTAAGGAAGACTTAACCTGCTTTCCTGGTTAACATGTTTTGTTGTGACAGAGTTCTTAATACCAGATTTATTTTTTATTTGGTATTTCTTTATTTATATTTTCCCGTTTTGAGAAGAACATTTAAATAGCTAAAATATATAGGAAAAATAAGTTTTGCAGAACAATTTTTGTTATATTTTATAACTTTAAAAATCGTTTGGGAGAGCTTAGGGAGTGGTATGTACAGCTTGGGAGTGGCTATCTTTGTTTTGCACATGACCAAAGAGTGATTTAAAAATGGATGACATAGTGGCACCTGGTGGCTCAGTTGCTTAAGTGTTCAACTCATGATTTCAGTTCAGGCCATGATCTCAGGGTCATGAGATCAAGTCCCACATTGAGCTCAGTGCTCAGCAGGGAGTCTGCCTGGAATTCTTTCCCTCTTCTCCTCCCTCTCCCCCTGCCCCACCCCTGCTCATTCATTCTCTCTCTCTCTCTCAAATAAAGAAATAAATCTTAAAAAAAAAAATAAAAATGGGTGATATTGAGAAGGGCAAGACTTTGGTTCAGAAATATGCCCAGTGTCATAACATGGAAAAAAAGAGGCAAGCACAAAACTGGGCCAAATCTCCATGGTTTATTTGGGCAAAAGGCAGGGCATGCCCCTAGATTTTCTTACACAGATGCCAATAACAAAGGCATTACCTGGGGAGAGGAGACACTGATGGAGTATTTGGAGAATCCCAAGAAGTACATCCCTGGAGCAAAAATGATCTTCACTGGCATTAAGAGAACAAGGAAAAGGGGCGCCTGGGTGGCTCAGTGGGTTAAGCCTCTGCCTTCTGCTCAGGTCATGATCTCAGGGTCCTGGGATAGAGCCCTGCATCGGGCTCTCTCTCGGCAGGGAACCTGCTTCCTCTCTCTCTCTCTCTCTCTCTCTCTCTGCCTGCCTCTCTGCCTACTTGTGATCTCTCTCTGTCAAATAAATAAAATCTTTAAAAAAAAAAAAAAAAAGAAAACAAGGAAAAGAGCAGACTTGATAGCTTATCTCAAAAAAGCTACTAAGGAGTATTGGTTGGCCATTGCCTTATTTATTACAAAACAAAAATGCCTCATGACTTTTTTATGTGTGCATATTTAAATTGAACTCATACACCAGAATCCAGATCATGAATCGCTGACAGACTATTTCTTTTGGACAGTCCTGATTGAAATAAGATTGGCTTGTGGCTAAATCAATATGATCAGCTTTTTGAACTTTGATAGTAATTCTAGTTCAGCAAGTGCTGTCACTGTTTTACCCTTCTAAAAATATGATTGGAGTTTATTAATAATGTGCAGCTTTTCACAGATATGGTAAATGCCATCTCTAAACTTATAGGAAATTTGTTTTATATTAGGTTTATATAACTGGTTATATTAATGTATTCAAATACTAAGGAAATCCCTTCACTGTCTCATAGAACAGTAAGACTCAGCTATGTTTCATATCATGTCCATTAGCCTGTTGAAATCAAGGGCTGAAAATAAGCTGGCAATGTCCACTTTCTTTTTGGTCTTAACTTTGCCAACTTATGGGGCACATGGGTGTTTCAGTCCGTTAAGTGTCTGCCTTCAGCTCAAGTCATGATCCCAGGATCCTGGGATCGAGCCTCGCATCAGGCTCCCTGCTCAGTGGGAAGTCGGCTTCTCCCTCTCCCATTCCCCCTGCTTGTGTTCCTGTTCTCACTAATTTCTTTCTCTGTCAAATGAATAAAAAAAAAAAATCTTAAAAAATATTGTGGCAATTTAATTAAAATTCCCTGCATTTAAATGTTCCCTTTTCTTAATGAAAGGCATTTTAGTGTGGTTTATGTAAAATATTAAATAAAGAATCTTCAACACTTCTCACATTTTGTAGATGATCTGTAAGGTCAGATGCTTTTAAGATTCGGTGTGACGATATAGGAGCAGACTTGGCTTGTGAATTCTTTACTAAGTCAGACTAAGTTATAATTCAAGATTGTCTTCTAAACAGCTATTCAAAAACATAACTGTGGAATTGCCATATTTATATGATTGGTAATGGTGCTTTTACCAACTCATTAGAAGGGTTGAAGTAGAGGAGATATATCAGCAGCACAAATTTTAAATTACATCATAAGGCTTAAGATAATTAAAGGCAAAATCACAGATCAAAAAAAATTGGAGAAATTATAAAAATTATTTGGAGAGAGATATATAAAGTTAACAGAGGCTTATCAAATGTCCTGGTAATAGCAGTTGTACAACCAGGTCTTTAAGCTTTGTATGTAGTATTCCCTGATGATTGTGAGGGCAGAAAAGGGGTTAGACAAAAGAAGAAGCTGATTACTTGTCACCAACTGAAATGGGAGAGAGAGACAGAATGGCAGCCGTCATTCTACCTTCCTCTGTGCTGCTTTTCTCCATTCTTCCTCATCTCTCTGCCCAATTTCCAAAGCTAGAAGTCTGTACAGTGATGACAGCTAGTGATTGAACATCATTAGGAGCAAAGGTCTTTGGAGAGGTCAGTACATTTCCTCCTCTAGCAAGAGATAGCAGAACTGTGATCTACTTTTCAAAGTTGCCTAAAGGGGAGTACAAATATCCTGGTCTGTGTTGGGGAGAAAATCCCAGAGGTACAGCCTGCTTTTTCCTGAGTTTGCAGATCATCATTTTCTTTGCCCTTACTCGTTCTGTTCCCTTCTCTCAGTGGCAGTCACATGAAGACATCTTGCCTCAGAAACCATTTTTATCCTTACTTAGTGTTTGCTCTTTAAAGGTGGTTCTTTTCCGGATGACTGGGAGCTTCAAGGTTCAAGGGCACAAGTAATGTTAGCCCCAATTCTTGTGTAACCTAGGTGCTTATGCAAGTAAGTACATGTGGCTTACTTAAATCTTATTTATGTTTAGTCCCTCTTGCTGTTCTTTTTTTTTTTTATTTTAAGGATTTTAGTTTTAAGTAATCTCTACACCCAATGTGAGGCTGGTTCTCACAACTCCAAGATCAAGAGTTTCACACTTTACCAACTGAGCCAGCCAGATGCCCCTGTCATGCCATTCTTTTTAGCAAGTAAAAGATTAAGGACCAATCCTACTCCCAACTTTTCTGCTTGTTTTCAGAGTATAGTTAAGATATTTCTCTAACTAGTCAATAAAATGTAATATTTCTAGCTTTTTCTCAAATCAGATTTCTGAAATTTTTAAAATTTTAAATATTTTCTTTATTTGAAGGAGAGAGGGAGAGTGAGCTCAGAGAGAGAGAGAGAGAGAGAACACATCAGTGGGAGGAGAGGCAGAGGGAGAGGGAGAAGCAGACTCCTTCCTGAGCAGGGAGCCTAGATTCCAGGACTCTGGGATTATGACCTGAGCTGAAGGCAGATGCTCAATCAACTGAGTCACTCAGATGCCTCTGATTTAAGATGTATTTTTTTAAGATTTTATTTATTTATTTGACAGACAGAGATCACAAGTAGGCAGAGAGGCAGGCAGAGAGAGAGGAAGGGAAGCGGACTCCCCGCTGAGCAGAGAGCCTGATGCGGGGCTTGATCTCAGAACCCTGGGATCACAACCCAAGCCGAAGGCAGAGGCTTTAACCCACTGAGCCACCCAGGTGCCCCTGATTTCAGATATTTTAAACACTCCCCCCACTTATTTTTCCCAGTTGGGCCTAATAAAATTCTTCAGATGAAAGAGAGGATTCCTTCACAGAAACATAGCCTGAGCATCACATTGAAACCTAACCCCTCCCCCACCATAAGAGTTAGCTGTGAATGTTGTGTAGGGCCGTCGGAACCCATACAGTGATCAGCAACACCCCGAAAGAAGGGAATTAGAACCCTAGGTGGCCTTGATTGATTAGATAAGTATACAAACAAAAACAAAATGAATTTTAATCAACATGAATATGGAGTCACTCAATCAAAGAGAATCCTGTAGATAGGCGTCGGGATTTGGTTTGAGGATGGCGAAAAATTCATATCTGATGTTCTGGTTGACTGGAAGTTAAATGAGAATTAAATAATTTAAATGCAGAATGACTTATTAAGGCTACAATGTCACTGATTACCATTGCTACTAATAGCTAACTTTCCTGTATACTTACCATGAGCCAACACTGCTCTAAGCCCTTTGCATATGACCATTGATCCAGGAGAGGCAAACAAGATTATAGGAAGCACAGTTTGTCTTTCCTCCCCGAGGTCAACTGAACAGTTGCATAGTGGGGGCTCTTCCCACCAGCTCAGATGTCAGGTTCCTTACAGTTCCTGTGGTAATGTTTTCATCACAGGTGAAGTTTTAGTCTCTGTTTGTCAAGTCTTGAGGGAATAATAGCTATTTCTTAGAATTGGAATAGATACTTGCTAATGTTACAAATAGAGTAGGTAGAGAACTTTTTTTTTCTAGTATGAGGCAAAAACATTTAATGTGACTTATACTGGGGTACTTGGCTGGCTCAGTGGGGGGAACATGTGACTCTTGAGCTTGGGGTCCTGAGTTCAAGCCCCACGATGGAGATTAGTCAAATAAATAAATAAATAAATAAATAAATAAATAAATAGAAATTTTGACTTATATTTAGAATTTTTTTAAAAGATTTTATTTATTTATTTGACAGAGAGCGATCACAAGTAGGCAGAGAGGGAGAGGGAAGCAGGCTCCCTGCTGAGCGGAGAGCCCGATGTGGGGCTCGATCCCAGGACCTTGAGATCATGACCAAAGGCAAGGCTTAACCCACTGAGCCAACCAGGTGCCCCTATTTAGAATTGTTTTAATAACATTTATTGGAGGCCTACACATATGCATAGGAATAAATTGTAAAAATTCTGCTTTTCATAGGAAAATCCAATGTCACTTCAATATACAATTTTCTGATCTGAACTCACATATTGAAGTTAGAAAAACGGATATATATTTTAGTGCATTTACATGAAATTGTAAAACATTCTCATGTCTGTGGATCTTTACAAATCTTTTAGTAACCTAAAACAATGCCACTAAGATGATTTTAATATGTATTATTGTGAGCAAGAATCGTGTGTAAAAATAACAAACATTACTTTCCTGGTTTTTAGATGTGTGGTTTTTAACAACAGAGGAGTGGCAGGGGAGAATCTCTTGGTAAGTAAATTTAAATTAATGACAACAGCTTACTGTTTAGAAGAATGATTTCTAGTTTTATAATGAAAAGTACATTCTTTATTTAAAATAACTGTGTATATAATACAAGTTCACTGTGGAAAAATACAGAGAAGCAACAACAAGAAGAGGAAATTTATAAGACTTGCAATTATATAGTCAGAGGACTCCCCTTAGTCTATGTTTATCCAGATTGTACATAATAAGTAAAATATATGTAATGTATTTCTATTTTTATAGAAGCTAAAGTTCTATCTTATGACTTTCATACTATATTTGAACATCAATAGTTATTTATCTATGTTATTTTTAAAGCGAAATACACTTACTTTATACATTAACTGATACAAAACAAATTAACCAGTATGGTGATACTTTGTTTTCACTTAAGAAATTTACTTTTGTCATGAAACAGATTGACTGTATGTTATATGCCTATTTGCCAGCCAAAGTTTACATAGGGGAAATATTATTTAAATCTTTACCTATGCTTAGCTTTTTTTTGCTCTAAAAATTCACTGAAATTTTTGGGAAGATTTTCAACTGTTAATCCCTTACTACTCCAATAAGTCCAAGACAATTCCACCAGAACTGAAAGAACCTTTTTTTTTTTTTATTTTGAGGCATTAGTAGAGAATGATATTAAAACTATAAATAATTAAGTCATGCTGAAAATAAAAAAGTATAATCTGTTGCTAATGTCAGTGCATTATGAGAGTTTGGGGGAAAAAGAGCTCTTGTACTTTGCTTTACAGGAACTTGGGTCCTGGAGGGAATCAGGATCAATATGATTTCCAAAACTAAAGTTATAAAATGTTTATGTTCTTTCTCAAGATCCTCACAATAAACAGTTTGATGTGAAGGTTCACATTTCCTTGTTTAGTCCAGCCCTTTAGAAGTTTGTGAACAAATGGCAGGTGCTCTTAAAGGGAAAGATTTGAATTTGTCAGTGACCCTGGATCCATGAAGTAATTTTTGAGCAGCTCTTGTCTGCTGTGTCTCCTTCTAGGTGCTTCCAGGGTACAAAAATGGGGAGGACATGGTCTGAGACTCTCAAGAAAATAATGTACTGCAAAGTAAAGTCCGATAGGTCTCATAAAGTGAGGGACAAAGATCTGTTCATTCAGCAAAGTTGTGTTGTCTGCCTGTTAAATTAGGCACTAGACAAGGCGATATGGTGGGGAGTATACACGATATTAGATGCAACATTAACCCTTAGGAGCTTTCATTTAAGTTGCAGGACAGAGTTCAGATGCTTGAAAATATATGCAGTACAGTGCTAAATGTAATTGTAGGGGATGTATAAAGATGGTTGAGCATAAAGAGAGGGCATAACGAACTGTTTGGGGGAGGTGAGAGAACATCGTAGTGGAGGTAAGTTTCAGTTGGATCTTGAAGGCTGTGGTATTGAACCAAGAGAGGGAATAGAAAGGATTTCTCAGCATAAAGAGTGAGATAGATAAAAGCATATACTTACTGGTAGAGGGATGATGATGATGATTTTATCTTAGGTTTACTGAGTACTTAGAATGTATCAGCTATGTCTTTTTGTACTTAGTGTTCAACCACAGTAACAACACAACGATTTAGTTAAGCATAGCCATCAACATCAGCTGATTTACCAGCTGAAAAAAGTGAGGCACAAAAAGATTAAGAACATGTCCTAGCCAGAAAATGCAGAACCAGGATTCAGACCCATGTAGTCTGACTGTGTGCTTCTGGTCTTGACCATTATGTCATACTCCCTCTCATCCAGGAATTCTTCTAGAGGGGTTGGGCCAAATTTTGAAGAGTCATGTGTAGAATCCAAGGAACTTACTATCAAAGCATTGACCTTTTAACTTTTTTTCCCAGCTTTATGGAGGTATAATTGACATATAAAATAAGCTGACCATGTCCCTGTTTTAGAGAGAGAACCATGGCAGCAGTATGCAGGAAAGAGATGGAAGGGAAGGAGTCTGGAGGCGGGGAGGCCAGTTGGAAAGCAGTTACTATAGATGTGCCCAGAGTTTAAAAACAGAGGCAGGAGGGAGAAAGAGGAGAGAACAAAAATGAAGGTTATTGACAGGGCAGAAAGAATACTAATTGTATTGCAGGAAACAAAGAGAGGAAATTCTAGGTTGACATTTCTAGCTTGGCTGATTGGTGATAGGCTCTGATCTTTGCTTATATGGGAAATTTAAGAGCATTGACAATATTTTTGGTGTAAAAGAAAATCTAGTTTCAGATTTTTAGGTGCTTTGAGATCATCCAGGTGGAAATTTCTAATACAGCTGGATATAGTAGATGGGGCCTCAGGAGACATGTACAAACTACAGAAAGAAACAGATTGTTGGTGCACAAGTAAAACCTGGAGCTCAGTAGTCAAGATTGCTTAAGGATGGTTTGAACAGCAAAAGGGGGAGGTCTATGGATAGAATCTTAGAACACAGCAAATAGGAAGGAGGAGAGAAAAGGAAGAGCAAGAAGCTTGAAAACCTTCCACCCTTTGCATTTAAAGGTAATTGGAAATTTACTTTGAAAGAATGCAACAAACCCATTAACTTTTACCCATCACGTTAATTGTTTTTTTGAAAAATCTCCAAGAATACCTCAAGTTCTTACAAAGGGATAGTATATAGGTAACATTCTTAACTTTTTTAAAAAGCTATTTATTTATTTATTTATTTGTTTATTTATTTATTTGACAGACAGAGATCACAAGTAGGCAGAGAGGCAGGCAGAGAGAGAGAGAGAGGAGGAAGCAGGCTCCCTGCCAAGCAGAGAGCCTGATGCGGGGCTGGATCCCAGGACCCTGGGAGCGTGACCTGAGGTGAAGGCAGAGGCTTTAACCCACTGAGCCACCCAGGTGCCCCTTAACTTTTTATTTTATAAAACTTCTATTTTATGTTAAATAATATAGAGTTCTAAGCAAGAGGGTAAGAGCAGCTTGGTCTCTGGAGTCATACACAGAGCACTGGGTTGAATCCAATGAACTAATACCTCCAGCAATTATCTGTTATCACAAAGGTTAATGTAATCTAATTTAAAAAAGAATAAAGAGATAAAATGGCCAAAATGTAATTACAATTAAATGCTTTAAAACAACTGCTTTAAAAAAGAAATTTAAGGGAGTAAATTAATTATAATTTAATATATACTTCTTGTGCTCTAACAGATCACAAAAATGAGATGCCAATATTGATTATTAGAGCTATCTTTGATATTTAGCTCCCTTGATAATCCTCCTTCCTTCTGTCCCTAGAGCCTGAACAATTACTGTTTCAGACTAGAGGAACTTATGTTTATTTATACCTCACCTTGTTCCAGAAAGGATTTAATGTAGCTCAGACCCAGAGTAAGTAAGACCTTCCTGAGGGCATAAAAAAGAACAAAAGATGAATCAGCAAAGATCAAACAGGAAGGCACATTCTCTAAGCGAAATTAACCCAGAAGTGCTAGCAAAGGTGAAATGGAGTTTAGAGTAAGCAGTTCTCCTAAGAGTGGAAGAAATGCAAAAAAGAAAAGTTTTGCTGAAATATGTTGCTGATATACTTAGAATTCATAGGGATTACTATGACTCCTACAGAGGAGAATAAGAAAGAAAGAAATTTTCCACTACCATATTGTCCTAATTTCCTATTATACATTGCAGGATTGTGGAAAAGCCAAAAGCCTTGCTCACTAGGAAAGGAGAAGCCTGCACGTTGCCCTCCCTGGGGCTGTTAGCTATGGGAGATGGAGAGTCCTAGTCTTGGTAGACAGACATTCAGATATTCCTGCAGGGTTCCTGGAGCCCGTAGATGGTACATTTTCTTGCTCTCTGCAGATGCATTTTCAAGGATACAAATCTAGGAGTCCAAGTTATCCACAAACTCCCTAGTATTATTAATTACTTTATGAAATATTATGCTTCTAGCTTAGTTAAGAATGATAATTTACCAAGGCAAAACTGAGTTTGTTGAAAGCTATATAAAGGACCCTCTTTCTTTTTAGTTATAGGGTCATACAGACTTCTGTATCTCTAGGCACAATAGGAAAATAGCCACCTTCGAAAATAGTCTGGCACTTTTTCAAAAAGTTAAACATAGGATTACCTCCTAGCCACTTTGGAAAATAGTCTGGCACATTCTCAAAAAGTTAAACATAGAATTACTATATGACCCAGCAATTCTACTCCTATGTGTATCACTAAGAGAAATGAAAATATATGTTCATATAGTAACTTATACATGGGTATTTATAGCAGCATTATTCATATTAACCAAAAGGTAGGAACAACCCAGAGGTCCATCAGTGGACAAATGGGTGAGGAAAATGTGGTGAATCCATACCGCTGGATATTATTCAGCATTAAAAAAAGAATGAACTACAGATACTTGCTATAGCATGGATGAACCTTGAAAATATTTTTTTAAATATATTTTTTTAAATTTATTCATTTGACAGACAGAGATCACAAGTAGGCAGAGAGGCAGGTAGAGAGAGAGGAGGAAGCAGGCTCCCTGCTGAGCAGAGAACCCAATGTGGGACTCAATCCAAGTACCCCGAGATCACAACCTGAGCCGAAGGCAGAGGCTTTAACCCACTGAGCCGCCCAGGCGCCCCGAACCTTGAGAATATTACACTAAGAGAAGCCAGTCACACAAGATTCCATGTTGTATGATCCCATATATATATAAAACATTAAGATTGGGCAGATCTATAGAGACAGAAAGACAGTATATTATTAGTGGTAGCCTAGGGCTGGGGGAGGGAGGGTGACAGCTAATGGTAGAGGGTTTCTTTTTGGGGAGATAAACATGTTCTGATATTGTGGTGGTTGAACAACTCTGATTACACTAAAACCCATGAATTACACATTTAAGTTTTTTTTTTTAATATTTTTATTTAAATTCAATTAATTAACATATAGTATATTATTAGTATATTATTAGTTTCAGAGGTAGAGGTCAGTGATTCATCGGTTGCCTATAATACCCAGCGATCATTGTATCACGAGCCATTCTTCATGCCCCTCACACAGGTACCCCCGCCCCTCCATTAATCCTCAGTCTGTTTCCCATGATGGAGGGTCTCCTATGGTTTTTCTCCCTTTCTGATTTCATTTTGTTTTGTTTTTTCCTCTTTTCCCGTATAATGAATTGTACATTTTAAATAGGTGAATTGTATGGGTCATGTTTCATAGAGCTATGAAAAAGAAAACCCTCCTTCAGGCACTTTCCAGTCAAGTTAGAGCTGGTTCAGTGGGTAAGGGAGTGCCAAAAGGGGGAGCAGCAGCTGGGGGATGCTTTACAGTAGGTGCTGCTCCAAGTGTGGTTATACGGATCAGTGCCACTCCTCAAATTATCTGATACCAGCCCCTGACACGATGAGGGATGGCAGCAGAATGTAAAATGTAAACACCAAACACCTTCAATTCTAAGCTCTCTGTGGAAGTGAGCTGATTGGGGGTGGAGATAGTAATAGTCTCTTGGTGAGAGAAGCAGTGTGCTGGTTTTACCTTCTGACACCAGCGCTTATCTCATCCTGTCCTGGTCCCTGGCTCCAGAGATCCTCTAATCCTGAAAAGCTCATTTTTTAGATTGAGGACGCCTCTGGAAAAGTCGGGTGACAAGCCTGAGCTCATAAAACTGATTAGTGGTCTCAGGGCAGCAAATCAGGCTGTTGGTTGGAATGTCTTTGCCTTTCAGCTCTGGCTTTAATTCAAGTCAGGCTGAAAATCTGGGGTTAGAGATCAAAGGGGTTTTCAACAAGAGGGTTCCTACCTCAACATCAGATAATGGGTGGTTCACTAAGGACTCAGATCTAGAGACATGGATTCTTGTTTCCTACTGGGCTTTTCCACCTTAGCTTTGGAAGCTGATAGGATGGGAGGGACATAATGCTCTTCCCTCCTGAGTTCCATTTTCTGAAGCAGGCATTCAGAAGGGATTTTGGTTAGAGGGAGGAGGAAGAGATAAGGCAGGGCCAGTCAGGACACAGTTCAGTAGTCAGACTCACACCTTCAGGCACTCTCTTTCTTGTAACCAATAACCTTCCTCGTAAAAACCATGGTGCCCCATCCAAGTCTGCTCTTTCCTAAATGCTCCAAAAATTACCCACCCCTGCTTTCCTCCATCCCACTCAGAACAACCCAGGAAGGCTGATGTCAGCCAGATATGTATATGAATATATTGAATTCTTTAGGACTTTTTCCTAACATTGATAGGTCCAGCGCAGTAATACTGACTCTTGTTAAGTGGTGGGTCCGCAAAAGATTGTACAATTCTCTATGAACAGTTTTCAAATAAAGAAAAGGAGTGTTTAAATAATTTAAGAATTTCTAAGAATAATAATACCAATGATTTAATAGCTAGTTACCTTTTACTGAATGAGCAACATGGGCCAGGTGATCCTATAAGGTTGCTGATGTTTGGCAGCCTTTCCCTGTGCACAGCAAGGAATTCCCATGCCACTAGATTTCCCTCTTCCCAAGACACTCTAGACCGTTTTATCATTCTTGTCACTGCAGCCTCCTCCTCTCTTGGCTCAGCTCTCATCCTATTTCTTTATTCTTCTGCTCTCACCCTGGTTCTCTATTCTTCTTCTCTCCAAGCACTTGGTTCTCAGCCCTGGCTGCGCATTAGAATCCTCTGGGAAGCTTTAAAAAACACTGATCCCTGAACCACATTCCCCACCACCCCCACCACCCCGCCCCGAGTTCCTGATTCATTTGGTCTGGGGTGGAGTCCAAGTGTCTGTGATTTGTCATAATACTCCCTACAGAGTCTAAAGTGCAGGCTGGGCTGAAGACTGCTATGAGGTGGCAGCCTCCCTTTCTTTGAACCCTGGCCCTGGTGAGCCACCTCTGGCCCCAAACCCAGCCAGGGCAGGGCAGGAGACTTGCTTCTTAGGTGCCTGGACCAAGAGTAACTCCTGTCACCCTGGGTGATCTGCTCTAAGCCGTGCACAATACTGTGGTCATTTATTGGGGTCACTGTGTAGCACGAGTGCCTATGCATGTAGCCATGTAGAAATGAGTCGGAGTGGAGTACCTAGGCCATCTTGGGCTCAGAGGTAGCCAAGATATTTCTTGGGGCCCTTTGCTTTGTGGCTAGTTTTTTGTTTTGTTTTGTTTTTTTAATTTTTTTTAAAGACTTTTAAAAATTTATTTGATAGAGATCACAAGTAGGTGGCAGAGAGGCAGGGAGAGAGAAAGAGAGGAAGGGAAGCAGGCTCCCTGCTGAGCAGAGAGCCCGCTATGGGACTCCATCCCAGAACCCTGGGATCATGACCTGAGCTGAAGGCAGAGGCTTTAACCCACTGAGCTACTCAGGCTCCCCTGTTTTGTGGCTAGTTATTTTAATGGAAAGGAGCAAAGTCCCAGGCACTTGTAGACACTTAGCCATTTTACACATCTAATAAGGACTAGGTAAAAAGATTTGTCATTAAAGTGTTCCTTGATATGTGGATGCCTCCTGTTGTTTTCTCTGACTTCCTATTTAATGAACTCATCTAAAAATAAGATCAATTTTCCTAACAATTTGGGCAAATCACTATGTAGTAGATGGAGGGGAGGATGGTATGAAAACGAAACAGCAGCAACAACAAAAACATGCTGCAGAGATCAGTGAAGAAGTATGATTAGTACTCATGCAAGGATTACTTTCTAGGGACTTAGGTGCACACAAGAATCACAGAGTTCCTTTGGGCAGCATCTTATCCAATATTTCAGTACAGACCTGTGAAAAAGGACGGCTGTAAAATGAAATCTTCTAAGCTCCTGATGACTATCAGACATTACAATAAAATAAAAATGAAATTGAAATTATTATTATCATTATTTTAGGTGTAGCAAAAATTACTATCAAACTCTGCTCACTGAGCCAGAGACCCTTGTGGTGTTAGCCAAAGACTTACCCCTTGTGTAGCACACCACCTACACTTGTAAGTGCATCAGCCAGCTACAATTGAAATGATTTTTTACAAAGATGGGTAAGTGTCTTTTTCGGTTTTCATTTTGCTGGATGAAAAACGAAAATCCTAGCTGGCCTGATTTAGTACCGGCTATGAGGCCACCCCAGCACTAAAAGAAGGGTTCTGGGTGATGGCTTCTACTGCAGATTAGCAAATTCATCCCCTTCCAGAATAGCTAGGGAGAGTCAGGCTACCTGATTAACAGGGTGAATTTTAATTTGTTTCTAGACCAAAAACAAAACAAAAACAAAACCACCCACTTTTTAAATGAAATTTGCATCTTAAAACAAATGTCCTCTAAACCAGGACAGGAAAATTCTCTTCCAGGTTAGGGAGAACTCAGTTTGTCTACTTTTTGGAAGTAGATTAAGAAGAACAGATTACATGTAGTCCACAGATTAATATAAAATGTATGCATTACTCGGGCGCCTGGGTGGCTCAGTGGGTTAAGCCGCTGCCTTCGGCTCAGGTCATGATCTCAGAGTCCTGGGATCGAGTCCCGCATCGGGCTCTCTGCTCAGCAGAGAGCCTGCTTCCCTCTCTCTCTCTCTGCCTGCCTCTCCATCTACTTGTGATTTCTCTCTGTCAAATAAATAAATAAAATCTTTAAAAAAAAAAAATGTATGCATTACTCTTTTCCCATCTGTTATGTGTGAATAATTAAGAATTAATTTTACTTCATTATTCTCTTCAGTGATTTTTTTTAAACGCACCTCTAAAAGCCATGAAACAAATTACTATTGTTTCTTGCAAATCCTAGCTGCAGTTGGACAATTTACACAATCTTGGTTTGTAATTATTTTCAAATTATTCTAACTTGTAAAACATTTATGCCCAAACATCTGCTGGAAGATTATCTATCCTATAGCTTTTCTTTATCCTTTAGATTTTTTTCCAGAATACCTTTCCCATCCTCCTCTCACTGTAAAAGGAGTTTTTACCTCCCAGCCGAATGCTGCAAGGTCTTCCTTAATCCCTTTTCTCATTAGATAGGCTTACTCTACCTCTGTTCTGGAAGCATGGAAAAAGCCAGGAATTACTGCAATAGGATTAGTTGCTGGTTGTATTAGTAGCCCTAGCAACTGAGAATTAACTAATGTTTTGTCTTAAAAGCTGCTAGTTATATTTTTAGACCTGAAGAAAAGTTCTGCCAGGCCTACAAATTCAATGTATGGCCCCCATTAGTGTCTTTGCTGTGTATCCTGGATGAACCCCTTCTTTAGGGAGTCTCAAGTCCTGGGAAGAAAGAAGGCATATGATATTTCCTGTTAAAATCATCACGTGTCATGGGGCGCCTGGGTGGCTCAGTGGTTTGGGCTGCTGCCTTCGGCTCGGGTCATGATCTCAGGGTCCTGGGATCGAGCCCCGCATCGGGCTCTCTGCTCCGCGGGAAGCCTGCTTCCCCCCCCCCCCCCCTCTCTCTCTCTCTGCCTGCCTCTCTGCCTACTTGTGATCTCTGTCTGTCAAATAAATAAATAAAATCTTTAAAAAAAAAAAATCATCACGAGTCAAGAGGTCATGTGATATAACTACACAGTTTTGCTTATCAAAAGTTATGCATCTCATTTTTCAGGCAACAAGTATGTATTGACTGTCAGAGAAAGAGGTAAGATAGTAGTAGACATACAGGTAATAGATAATGTGGGCCAGCGGCAGACAGGCTGGGACAATTAGGAGTAGAATTGGGAAAGGTTGTGGTGTCTGGGAGACCAGGGGTCAAGACTTGGCCTTTTACCTGACATTTATTCAAGGCATGATTTCAATAGGCAGAGTTGATTGTGAAGGACCCTTGGAAGATGAGGTGTTCTACAGGTAGCAAGGATGATAAGAGGCCAGCGCACAAGACAATACTGGTGGGTGTCTCATTGATGTGACTCTGTACCTACGGAGAAATGGTAAACTTCAGAGCTAGAAAGGTTGCTTGACATACTGTGGAGGGCCTTGAACACTTGGCAGAAGAATGTGTCCTTAATTCAGCAGCAAAAAGCTAATGAAGAATTTTAAGCAAAAATACTGTCATGATTAAAGCTAGAAATGTTCTTTAGGAAGATTAATCTGTCAGTGCATAGGAGATAGGATTAGGGGTGGTTATGAACAAAGACTGGGAGTTAACCAGTTAAGTGGCTATTGCAGCAGTCCAAGTAAGAGGTAAAAAGGCCTGGTAGCAGAGACAGTTAATGCCATACCCTTGTCACATCCTTACCCCTGTGACACTTACCATTCCCATGCACATCTACCTCATGGCTTTCACCTGCAAATGCTCACATCTCTTGGACCGGGGGCCTCTCTAGCCGCAGGAGCCTGCTGGCCCTGTGAATCTCCTCTAGGAGGTTCCTAGAGTGAACCTCCTCTAGGAGCAGTCTTCAACCAATGGCTGAAGGGAACTGGTGGAACCCAGCTCCCTCGCCACTCGCTTGGGATAATTTTGAGCCATATTCCCATAGTGTCCCAAAGTGCCCCAAGAGGATGGAGTCCCCTGTTGCCCATAGTCACGAACTGCTTGGTCCCATGTTCTTTATTGACCTTCTACCCTCCCTGACTCAGTTCACCATTCCCCTACTGGTGCTTCCTAGTCTCACCTTCTAGATGAACCACTAACACTCACATCCTGCCTGTCTCAGGGGCTCTTCTAAGAGAATCTAACATACCAAGCCTTTACTAGAGTAGAAAAAAGGGGTTGCTGGTGTTTCCTGCAAGACTTGGCAATTTATTGGCTATGAGATTAAGGGAGAGGGAGAAGGCAATGTCACCTACAGTTTTAATTAGGAAAATATAAATGTCATCTATTTTTTTTTTAATGGGAAGTTAGGAGAAGCAGTATAGTGTTCATAAAGAGAAGAGTTTACTTCGAGGCATTTTAAGTTTGAATTATGGCCAGAACCCGTTAGTGAAGCTGCCTGTTAGAACTTGGCAATTTGGATCTGGAGCTCAAGATCAGGTGAGAGGGTAGAAGGTGGAGAGTTGGTTTAGTCATTGCCTACTGGTGGTTTGATGAAGCCAGGAAGATAGGTCAGACCCTCAGGAATCAAGTATTGACCAGAGAAGCAGACGCAGGCCTAAGACAAGACTTTTGGGAATGAGTATTCACATTGAGGTTGTGGGAAGACTAACAGGAACCAGGCAGGAAGTGGAAAGCTAGGAGCAGGAGGAGAATGGCATAGTGCCATCACAGAAGCAGGAGGAGCAGCTGGAAGGAGGCGGGACCATGCCGGAAAGGCTCTAGATTTACTGAGTGTCAGAGTTCTGGCAACCTTGATCCATGCCACTATTATCAGTTTTGATCTTAATGTCATCCATCTGGAGAAAAACATTTACAGAAAAATCAGTTTTTGTATCTGAGGATACCAGATGCTGAATTTATTAATGAAATCCCTTTCAGTATCCTAGTGCTTTACAGGAAATTGTTTACTGATTACAAACATGTGATCCAGGCTCTGCTACTTTGTGACCTTTGCCAAATTACTCAACCTTGCTGAGCCATGATTTCTTCATGTGTAAATAAGGAATCAAGTCCTGGGCGCCTGGGTGGCTCAGTGGTTAAGCCGCTGCCTTCGGCTCAGGTCATGATCTCAGGGTCCTGGGATCGAGTCCCGCATCGGGCTCTCTGCTCAGCAGGGAGCCTGCTTCCTCCTCTCTCTCTCTCTGCCTGCCTCTCTGCCTACTTGTGATTTCTCTCTGTCAAATAAATAAATAAATAAATCTTAAAAAAAAAAAAAGCTTTAATAAGGAATCAAGTCCTTCCTGACACTAAGGTTCTCTGATCTTAATAATTTTCCGCAGGCCGTTTTTCTCAAACCCTGAGCTCTGTGTGCACATTCATGTGCGACCGTGTGTGGCTGCGTTCACGTCAAGCCTGCATGACAAGAGTAAATGCTGTGACTGTCACAAATAATTCAGAAATGTTAAAGCTATGCCACATGAATAGACTCCCATGTAATAAAAATATCATGTAAGGATTTCTTCACCTGAATTCTTGTTACAACAGGTGCAGTCACTATGAACAAGCCTGGTAGTAGATACTATTCCATTTAGATTTTACAGTGAATTTGTGCCGCTCAAATGCATTTAATCACAAAGGATTTCTTTTTTTTTAAGTATGTCCACTTAGTCTCATATTAGCTGGTGAGGTGTGCCAGGAGTCTTTTAATGTCTCTAAATTCAGTTTCCTCTATAAAATAGATATAATAATGGGATCTACCTCAGGGTTTTGTAGACACAAGCTTAATTATTTAGTAACTTAGCTCCTGTAAATCTCTCCAGGTTAACCTTTGTCTTTTGGAGAGTTTCATATTTGCAGACCTCAAAAAGATGATGGTAGGCAATAGGTAGCATTTTAGGCTTGAGTTTAATTGGAAGGATCATTAAAAACTGTGCTTGTCTTGGGCTTCTTATTAGCGATTGAACGGTGGGTGAACATAACCTTATGTGGCGATCATTGTTTATTGGAATAGTAAAGTCAAGAGGGTCCAGGGCACTGCTTTGGTTAGAGCAGTGTTAACCAGACTCCTCTCCGTGCTATTCAGTTTCTGGGGGTTTTATCTCACCTAGGCACACACACATATATTCATGGACACACTCTGACGTTTATTCTGCAGAAAGGACTGCCCCCTCCTCCCACAGTTCAAACAAAGCGTTTGTGAAGCTTTCCTGCCAGAAACAGAGCCCTTATTGATGAGGTTCACTTGAAAATCATTTGTTTGAATGCCTGATGTATTGAGGCATAATCAGCTTTACATATTTTAACATATTAAGTGTCTGTTGCAGTGTAGTGCAGCTGGGGCTATATGGATATATTGTTGTAGAAGAACATCTGTAATTCATAAATGCAACTGGAAATTGCCTTATCTAGAGGGAAGGCCATGCCAGAAAACCACACTACCCCATTAGTGGACAGCATTCAGGATGAAGAAAACGGTTCGCCCGTTATAAACCAGCCACAATTTAAAATTTGGGGGGCATAATTGCAATGTCTCTTTTGTTCACTTGTTTGCTTTTTTTTTTTTTTTTAATAGAGAATAACTTCGGCTCCGTCATTTCTGCCTTTTACAGGTCATGAATCTCATGATTTTTAAATGTTGTGCTTTACCTGTCTCTGCTCACAGACACCAAGGACTTACTGCTGTGCTAACACTGAAGACCTGGAGACTGTTATTCACCATGTGCATAGTCTGTACCCTTCGGCTCCCTTCCTGGCAGCAGGGGTTTCGATGGGAGGGTAAGATTTTTTCCTTTCTAAAATATCTTGAGAGAGAAGTGGCCTTCCTGACTGCTTCTGTCAGAAGATGACAAGCTACAAAGACATTTGAAAATAAATGTTTGATTATTTTTATCTGATTTTACCACGTATGGTTGAGTGAAGGAAGGAATTCACCCAGGCGAATGTGAGTGTTTTCCTTGGCAACTCTGGCTTTGTGGTGAAAAGGTTGCAAGTATCTCCTTGGGATCCTCAGAGTTTTCTGAACCTAAGGGTTTGTTAGAACCCTATGACCTTGATTGCCTTCACTTCTTAGCTGCCATGGTGACCTTCAGGGTCCCAGCTGTCCTGTATGTGTGTCCTCCAGCACCACACAGGAAGCTGACTTTGGAGGCTGATTTTCATCACTCCAGTCATAGAAATAATCACTTCTTGCTCTCTCCAGCTGAAGAGACCTTCAACATTTTTTTCCTCCAGGTGGTGGTGTTTTTGTTTGTTTTGTTTTGTTGCTGGGCAAATGGACCTACCCTGGAATGCTCTCCTAGAAACTCTGACGTTTTATTGTTAACCCCTACACCAGCTGCTATTTTAAGCATATGAATATTATTAAAATTTGTGCTTCTTGCAGTTACATTGGGGTTTAATTGGAACATTTATGCCATACTTATTCATTTCTACTAATAATTATTTATATTTCTTATTCCAGTGATTATGAACTTAATAAAATCCAAAATTTTAATTATCCAGAATTTAGATTCCTTAAATGCTTGTCCAAAAACTACTTTTTAAAATCAACAAACAGGGACGCCTGGGTGGCTCAGTTGGTTAAGCAGCTGCCTTCAGCTCAGGTCATGATCCCAGCGTCCTGGGATCGAGTCCCACATCGGGATCCTTGCTCCACAGGGAGCCCACATCGGGATCCTTGCTCCACAGGGAGCCTGCTTCTCCCTCTGACTCTGCCTTCCACTCTGCCTGTGCTCGCTCTCACTCCTTGCTCCACAGGGAGCCTGCTTCTCCCTCTGACTCTGCCTTCCACTCTGCCTGTGCTCGCTCTCACTCGTTCTCTCTCTGACAAATAAATAAATAAAATCTTTAAAAAAAATAAAATAAAATAAAATAAAATCAACAAACACATGAGGTAGAAAATGGTATTTTTTCTTAATTTTGTAATTGATTTATTTGCCACTTTAATTTTCAGAACATCTTAGAATGTTTCATTACTTGAAAATGAACAGGTTTTCCAAATGATAGATTCTGAAGAATCGTCTTTAACCACAGCTTTTTAGATTCTGATGAACATAAAACTAGAAAGAAAAGAATACATTTCTTACATTAGCATGGAAGGTCTGACTTGACCTACTAAAGGAAGAAATCTGAATCAGTGCAGAAAACCAAGGGGGAACCTCTGAATTGGGCTCAAGGTATTTCTCTTTCCTTTGCCCCATAATGTGAACTGTAGAAAACAGCGTGTGGACTGAAATTTTTCTCTTAATCATATAAATTCTTGACTTTTTAAAGGCCAGACCTCACATAAACAGGACCAGATTCTCTATTCAGAAGCCCCTAGGAAATGCCTATTCATGTCCCTTTGAAGTCTCAGTGCCTGAAGGCAGAACTTGACCATTAGCCTTAGCAGCTGGTTGAATATTAATGTCTTGCAAATTGTTTGAAGGAAGCACCCTTTCTAGTTGCCTAGCACTGTGACACGTTCCCAAGTGGACTTACCACTTGGGGATGTGTTTTATAGCTTGACACACTTTTTTTTTTCTTTTGGAAACGCAACAGGCAAAAAGGTAGTCTGTCAAAGATCCTAATGTCCAGTGCCTCTGGAGACTGGGGTCATCCCCAAGCCTGTGATGCCAGGGACCACGTAGGGGATTTAAGCAGATACTGAGTCTAGCCAAGGAATCTACACCGTGCTCTACCTAGTCAGGTTTCAGTCCCCTGATGAGTTGGTAAAGAAGCTCTAAAGAATGTATAGGAAATTCTTTGTGTAGATGTAAAAGAGAAGTGTGTATGTAATGAGCCCTGATATGTACTAACCACCTGACTTCAATAAAAATCAGCCCTCTTCACACAGCTTCAGTAATTATCAATTCCCAGATATTCTTGTTTATCAGTTTCAGCCCTCCACTCCTCCCCAACTCTGATTATCTTAAATGAATCTCAGATATCATTTATAAATATCTTAGTAGGTATCTCTAAAAGGTAGTTGCTCTTTAAAATACATACGGAGTACCATTAGCACACCTGAACAAAACTGGTGGTAATCCCTAAAAATCATCAGATATTTTGTATGTATCTCATTTCCCCAGTTGATGGCTGGTTGGTTTGTTGGTTTTACAGTGTGTTTGAGTCAGGAACCAGATAACGTCCATTGGTTTGATATGCCTCTTAAGTCTCTTAACTCATAGATTCTTCTTCTGTCTCTGTCTCTTTTCTTTTGGTGAAAACATGGAGTCCTTTTTCTGTGAAAATAAAACATCCTCGGGGCGCCTGGGTGGCTCAGTGGGTTAAAGCCTCTGCCTTCAGCTCAGGTCATGATCTCAGGGTCCTGGGATCGAGTCCTGCATCGGGCTCTCTGCTCAGCGGGGAGCCTGCTTCCTCCTCTCTCTTTGCCTGCCTCTCTGCCTACTTGTGATCTCTGTCAAATAAATAAATAAAATCTTAAAAAATAAATAAATAAAAATAAAACATCCTCTTTTGGAGTAACATCTTGATATTATTTTTTCCCCTGAATAATAGTCAAGAAGTACCCCCCCCCACACACACACACACTTGGTCAGGGATACTACTGGTCCTTCCTACTCCTGAGGCCTTCCCTTCCAACCCTTTCCATCTGCCCATTATAACAATTTCCCAGCACTCTCTGACTTCCAGCCGAAGAAGAGGATCACCAAAACTAGGACTCTAGAATGAAGGTTTTCCAGGAGAGTCAACATCGTTCTTTAACTTAGCGAACCACAGTACTTTATCCCAGGAGTACAGTCATTATTAAGAATCATTTGCAAGGGGCACCTGGGTGGCTCAGTTGGTTGAGCGACTGCCTTCGGCTCAGGTCATGATCCCGGACTTCCAGGATCGAGTCCCGCATCGGGCTCCCGGCTCTTTGGGGAGTCTGCTTCCCCCTCTGACCTTCTCCTCGCTCATGCTCTCTCTCACTCATTCTCTCATGAATAAAAAAAAAAAAGAATCATTTGCAGGAAAAAAATTTCCACTTTTCATCTTAAACCTCATCACATTCACTCTGCGAGCCACTTGGGCTAGGAAAGAGAAGGAGACGGAATTTTTACCCATTTCTCCTATTTCAGATCATTGGCAATTGGAAAAATAAAGAATGGCAAATATAATGAGAAACAGAATTTAGACTATCACCCTTTCTCTTAGTTGATAATGTTAAACTTAGATTTTGACATTAGTATTAGATTAAACCCCATTCTTGTTCCTCTTATCAAAATAGAACTAGATTAAAATCAGGAAAATTGATAGAACCAAAGAAAGGGGGGAAATGAGTGATAATTAAGAACAACAACAACAACAAAAGGACAGAATAGGAAGAGAAAACAAGTGACTTTGAGGGCAAGGAGCTCTGCCACAACTCAGAAAGTCTAACTCCATGCTAGGGAGCCCTGTAGAGACTTATTTTAGGAAGCAAGGGCTCAGAGGCAAACAGGATGCCCACTCAGTCTGATTACTCACAATCTCCGGGCTTAAAACCAGGTGTCTGTAGTAATTTTGAAAGCTCCCCAAGTGATTCCATGTGCAACCACATCTGAAAACCACTCTTTCATGTTCTGTCTATGCCATCTATGCCAAGGGTTAGCATGACGCAACCCACAGGCCAAATCTGGCAATCTGTCTGTTTTTGTCCAAGAGCCAAGACTTGTTCTTATATTTTTAAATGGTTGAAAAAGGTGTGTGTGGGTGGCTCAGTTATTTAAGTATCCAACTCCTGATTTTGGCTGGGGTCATGATCTCATGATTATGAGATCAAGCCTCATGTCAACTCTGCCCTGGGAATGCTTAAGATTCTCTCTACCTTTCCCTCTGCCCCTCCCCTTCGTTCACACACGCGCTCTCTCTCTCTCCTTATATGAATAAAGTTTGTATAAATAAATAAATAAATAAATAAATGGGGAATCTGTCAAAATTAAATGGGTGGGTCTGTCAGTTAGGCATCTGCCTTAGGCTCAGGTCATGGTCCCGGGTCCTAGGATTGAGCCCTGCAAAGGAGTCCCTATACAGTGGGGAGTCTGCTTCTCCTTTTCCCTCTACCTTTCACCCAGCTTGTGCACAGTCTCTCTCTCTCTCTCTTTCTCTCTCAAATAAATAAATAAAATCTTTAACATTAAAATTATATGATTGGAAAAGAACAAAAGAAGAATAGTTATGTCATGTGAAAATTACGTGAAATTTAAATTTCATCCATATATAATGATTGGTTGGAAGACAGCCATGTCCATTCATTTATGTATTATCTAGGGCTGCTTTTGCACTACATAGTTGGGTAGTTGTGACAGATATTATATAGCCCGCAAAGCCCAAAATATTTACTCTGTGGTCTATCATAGGAAACTTTGCCTGAAACACTCCTCACATACTAAAACATTCACCTGGAAGCGGGGGGCTTAAGGTTTTGCATATTCTATTTTTTTTTAAGATTTTATTTATTCATTTGACAAAGATCACAAGTAGGCAGATAGGCAGAGATGGTGGGGGGGAGAGCAGACTTCCCACTGAGCAGAGAGCCCCATGCAGGGCTCAATCCCAGGACCCTGGGATTATGATCCAAGTCAAGGCAGAGGCTTTAACCCACTGAGCCACCCAGACACCCCAAGGATTTGCATATTCTTAATAAACCCCCAATATCATTTTTAAAAATGAAAGAAAGAAAAGAAGAGAAAGAGAGGAAGGAAAAGGAAGGAAGGAAGAGAGAGGGAAAGAGAGAGAAAAAGAAAAAGGAGAAGAGAGGAAGGCAAGGAAGGATGGGTGGAGGAAAAACAACCCATCATATAGGGGATTTCTCAGGACGCCTGGGTGGCTCAGTTGGTTGGACGGCTGCCTTCGGCCCAGGTCATGACCCCGGAGTCCCGGGATCGAGTCCCACATTGGCTCCCAGCTCCATGGGGAGTCAGCTTCTCCCTCTGACCTTCTCCTCGTTCATGCTCTCTCTCACTGTCTCTCTCTCAAGTAAATAAATAAAATCTTTAAAAAAATATATATATATAGGGGATTTCTCTTATATTTTACTTCATAGAAGGATATACATTGTAAGTAATAAGTATATGCCTTGTCCATTCACAATAGAATCTACTGGAAGATAAATAAGTATATGAATGTGGCAAGGAAAGAATGAAGATACTTGCATGCGTTTCCAAGATAAAGGCCTTAAACTTAGGTTTATGCTTTTCTTCTCCATAGTTAAGGTAAAGTCCATAGTTAGAAATGAAATGTCTTGGAGACCCTGGGTGGCTCAGTTGGTTAAGCACCTGCCTTTGGCTAGGTCCTGGGATGGAATCCCTCATCAGGCTCCTGGTTCAGTGGAGATCCTGCTTCTCCCTCCCCTTCTGCCCCTCTGCTCCTGCTCTATCTCAAATAAGTAAATAAAATTAAAAAAAAAAAAAAAAGAAAGAAAGAAATGGGATGTTTGGAGATAACAATCTCATCATTAAGTTTCCTGTTTCTCCCCATTTTAGAATGCTGCTTTTGAATTACCTGGGCAAAATTGGGCCGAAAACTCCTTTGAAGGCAGCTGCAACTTTTTCAGTCGGTTGGAATACTTTTGCTTGCTCTGAGTCATTGGAGAAACCACTCAACTGGTTGCTTTTCAATTACTACTTGACAACTTGCCTCCAGTCTTCAGTTAATAAGTGAGTCATCTTTAAAATCGATGTCTCCTAATTTCTTGGGTTATATTCCCCAACAGAAAGAAAGTTGTAAAGTATAAGACTGCTAATTTTTGTATATTTGTGTTTACATTATATGCATTTTCTATTGTGCCAAATAGTTTTTGTTATAAAGATATAAAAAAAAAGATTTTAAGCATAAGCTAAAAATGTAGATAAAAGGTGTAATGTTTTCTTTCTGAATCTCAGTGGTACAACCCCTAGGATGTGCCCCTACTATGCAGAAGATCACTGCTCTGTCACTATTCTAAATTATCCCAAAAGACTAAAAATGTGAGCATTGACTGTATTGAATAACATGAGGGCTATTTCTCCAGATTTTCTACCTGTTGGTAATCTGTTAGTACCTAATTGTTTTCTAGGTAGTAAACAATGTATTAAATGTTTTTAGCACAGAATAATATAGTTTCTTAAGCATATGCTTACGTGCGTAGTACATTTTAGAAGCTGGGGGAACGCACTTCACTTAGATATTCTCAGCCCCCACTTAATGTTACCAGAATACTATATTTGCATTAATTTTTCCGGAATTGTTTATATATCTTCTACCATTTAAATTGGTGTGATAACGGGACACCTGGGTGGCTCAGTTGGTTAAGCAGCTGCCTTCGGCTCAGGTCATGATCCCAGCTCCTTGCTCTGCAGGGAGCCTGCTTCTCCCTCTGACTCTGCCTTCCACTCTGTCTGCCTGTGCTCTCTCTTGCTCTCTCTTTGACAAATAAATAAATAAAATCTTTAAAAAAAATAAAAAATAAAAAAATAAATTGGTGTGATACTAAAGAACAGAGGTGTTTCTGTTTGTATTTTGATGACTATCACCATCTGTTTTTGGGTTAATTGATCAATGTAATATAAATGCTAAATAAAAAGTCCAGTTAATTTGTACAGGACTTAGCAAAAAACATAGATACCCCAAAAGGTGACATTAAACATTGGATTAAATTTAGCCTATTTATTAAATTACAGATATTAATTATAAAATATTGCTTAAAATATTAAAAAGATAACTAATTGCTCATTGTCACTGAAATGGAGGACAATAGCAAGAAAAGTGAAGAGAATGATTTGGCAATTAAAGTACTGGTTATATTTAAAAAAATGACCCCCATTTAGGGATGTCTGGCTGGCTCAGTCAGTAGAGCATGTGATTCTTGATTGCAGGGTCGTGAGTTCAAGCCCCACAGTGGGTGTAGAGCTTACTTAAAAATAAATAAAATACTTAAAAAGAAAGAAAAGTGATCACCATTTAAAATACAAGTATATGAAATATAAATTTTAATTTTCAACAAAGCAATTTAAAAATAATGTCTTCAAGTGGTTTATCCAAGGGAAAGCTTCTGGTTTAAATAAAGCCTTTTCAGCCAAATTGGTTTAATAGTAGCAGAGTATAGGTACATCTTGTTATGAAACAACACTTATGTTTATTATTACAAAATTAGTTCAGTGTCCTTCAATTAAGAAAAAAGTACACTGGGTGGCTCAATGGGTTAAGCATTAAGACCCTTGATTTTGGCTCATGTCAGGATCTCAGATCAAGTCCTGGGTCAGGCTCCATGCTGGGTATGGAGCCTGCTTAAGATTCTCTCTCCCTCTCTCTCTGCCCCTCCACCTCACTCTTTCTCTAAAAAAATAAAAGTACTTTTAAAAAAAAATTCTTCAGGCTACATATCAATGTACTTCTGCTAAGTCTGATTAAGTAAATATTTATTGAGTACTCACTTGGTGCCCTGTGGTAGCCTATTTGGTTAATTAGGTACTTGAGGTGGTGTTATAGAGATAGCTATAACCTGAAATTTTTTTACCTTTGAAATTATTTTGCTGCAGGCACCGGCATATGTTTGTGAAACAAATCGACATGGATCACGTCATGAAGGTAAGAGAGAAACATTATGTAATATTTTGATTTCCTCTTCGGAGTCCAAGAAGAGAGATCATCTCTTTTTATGTTTCAGGCTAAATCCATCAGAGAGTTTGATAAGCGATTCACCTCAGTCATGTTTGGATACCAAACAATTGATGATTATTATACTGATGCCAGCCCGAATCGTAGACTGAAATCAGTGGGAATTCCAGTGTTGTGTCTGAATTCTGTGGATGATGTTTTCTCACCAAGTCATGGTAAAATTCACATTATTTTTTGTACGTTTTGACATGAATTGGCTGTTTTAAAATCCTGGTTCTTTTTTTTTTTTAAGAAAACACAGTAATGAGAAATTAAATGTCATATAAATTGTTTTCCAGTGGAATAGAAAAAAATAGCTAGATATTCGTAATTTAGTATCTAAATGGGTGAAGTCACTTTAAATGCTTTCACAGACCCTTATCTAGTTCGTTATGAGAGTCTTCGAGTGAATTATGTCTCTGAATATTTTGCTTGTTCTAACTTTTTATAACCTTTCCTTTTTATCAAATACACTGTCCTTTGGACAGATTATGTGACAATATCTTTGCCTCACAAGTTCATTGCCATCACTTGCCTTTTCTTCCTCAGATTCTTAAGCAGAAGGCTTTGGAGTTTTTCTCCCTTTTAAACTGGGAAGAAAACTTGAGACTTTATAGACATGATGTTCTTGACTATCTCCATGAGTGTAGCACATTTCATCCCATTTGAAGGGAAACAGTCTTTGCTTTTCCCTGGATATTGTATAAAAGAAAATTATGCCCAGATTAACTTCCTCACTCTCTTAATTTAAGAAATAGGGAATTTCATAGCAAAGATATATATGCATGTGTTCATATATTGAAGCAATGTAAGATGATTAGAAATCATCCTAAGTACCGGCAGACTTGACCCATACTTCTTTCCTTTTTCTTTTAAAGTTAACATATAATGTGTTACTTGTTTCAGGGTACAGGTCTGTGATTCATCAGTCTTTCACAATTCATAGCACTCCCCATAGCACATATTCTAATTATTTTTCTAATGAAATTACACAAAGCCTTTTTTTTTTTTTTTAATGTTTTACTTATTTATTTGAGAGAGAGAAAGCACAAGCAGGGGGAACAGCAGAGGGAGAGGGAGAAGCAGGCTCCCCGCTGAGCACAGAGCCAGACCCCAACCCAATACAACATAGGCTTGATCCCAGGACCCTGAAAGCATGACGTAGCTCAAGGCAGACACTCAGCCTCACCCAACTGAGCCACGCAGTCTCCCTAAAAAAGGCTTTTAAAAAAAAGTTTTTTAAAAAAGATTTTATTTATTTGACACAGAGAGAGAGAGATCACAAGTAGGTAGAGAAGCAGGCAGTGGGTGGCGGGGGACACAGGCCCCCCGCTGAGCAGAGAGCCCAATGCAGGGCGGATCCCAGGGTCCTGGGATCATGACCTGAGCTGAAGGCAAGGGCTCAACCCACTGAGCCACCCAGGCGCCTCTCCCCAAAAATGCTTTTTATAAATTTTTTTCTCACTTCCCCCCAAATACTTCAAAAACATTTTCCCCTGAGTACTTCATTTAAAAAAAAGTTAATCTGACTATAAACACATGTATTGTCAACATTTCAGAAAATCTCCAAAGTATATAAAAATACAAATCACCTATCATTTGATTGTGTGACTTATGATTAATCAGAAATAACTTTAGATGGTGGGGACTTTTTGGCCTTTCACCACAAATCAAGAAATGAAACTGTGAACTTTAGTTTTAGATGAATTACATGGTGGCTATTTAGCCTCCTTTCACTGGATTAAGAAAGTGTAGTACTTTTCCTTTCTTAATATTTCTTAATATTTAATATCATATTAACATATAATTTAATCACATGATATCTAATATTTAATAAAATATTGTTTAATATTTAATATTGTATTAACATATAATATTATATTGTATTAACCTATAATATTAAATATTAAATAACATTAATATTAAATATTAACACATAATATTAAATATTAAATATATAAATGTTATATATATTATATATAACATATAATATTAAATATTAAACTCTAAATATTATATTTCTTAATATTTCACCAATATTTAGTAATATTTCATAATAATTTCTCTTATCAACCACAATTTCTCATCATATTAACCTGCCCCACTTTGTTGAAATTTAAATTCATTATTCCCTATTCTTTCCCAAGCCCTTAAGATAATCTTGCCACTTTGAAATAGTAGGCAACTGTCTGCATCCTGAGAACGCAGGCAGCCAGCATCTTTCATATGACTCAGTGGGGGCACAGCCTTTGTTCTTGTGATAGGACTGTAACTATCAGTGTCAGAAATTCCCGAGTGTATCCAGAGTGTGAAATTGGGACTCATAACATAATAATTCCATCAGAGGCAAGTGAAGCGTTCTAAATCAAAGCCTTTAATGTAACGTGAAAAAGGAAAAGCAAAAATAAGATGTCATTTCACCTTATCCTGCTCTTGAGCTCACACATTTTATCCCAAGATAGGAAATACTCTTCTTTAGATGGGGCTGGCCAAGGATATGAGTTTAGGGCCCCTTTGGGCAAGGACTTGGCTTGCTGGGCCTTGATGTAGGATCTTGAAATTTATTCTTTGCAGAGCATTGCGTAAAGGGGTCAAACTGAGCGCATCGTCTGAACAAGCAATTTGGACACAGCAGTAGCTTCATCTTGTAAGGGTCTCAGTTCTCGAGGGTGTCAGTTTCCTTTCCTTCATTAGAAGGGTACGGGATAGAGAGATCTTACCTTTAATTAGCTCATTTACCCTTAAGACTCTGTTCCAAGATATGAAGGTCTAAATACTGCTACAACCACATTATCTTAATGAAGGAGATAAGATTTAGCAGTATCTGAAATTAAAACAATTCTCATGCCAGGTTGTGATTCGTTATAGATCTTAAATCAAAACATTTTCATTGGGATGCCTGGGTGGCTCAGTCGGTTAAGTGGCTGCCTTTGGCTCAGGTCATGATCCCAGTGTCCTGGGATCGGGTCCCACATTGGGCTCCTTGCTCCGTGGGGAGCCTGCTTCCCCCCACCCCTCTCTCTGCCTGCCTCTCTGCCTGCCTGTACTCTCTCTATCTCTCTGACAAATAAATAAATAAAATCTTTAAAATAAAATAAAATCTTTAAAAATAAAATCTTTAAAAAATCTTTAAAAAACATTTTCATTGTAAACTCTAAGCATGGGAGAAAAAATAAAAATAAAACAACTTCAATTCACATGCCTTAGAGTGAAGTTTTTACTCAGGATATGTTTTGTTGGGTATAGAAAAAATTGTCATTACTACAGAGTTATTTAAATATAGCAGCTATATTTTCAAAACAAAATTTTTCTTTCTCCTGACTAGACATAGAAAGCCAGACCATAAAGGGGCATCTGGATGGCTCAGTTGATTAAGCATCTGCCTTTGGCTCAGGTCATGATCCCGGAGTCCTAGGATGGAGCCCCATGTCAGGCTCCCTGCTCAGTGGGGAGCCTGCTTCTCGCCTTTCCTTCTGACACTCCCCTTGCTTGTGCTCTCTCACTCTCTCTCTGTCAAATAAATAAATAAAAATCTTAAAAAAAAATTCAGATCACAAACTCAAAGAAAGAAAGAAAAAGAAAAGAAGAAAGGAAGGAAGACAAGGAAGAAAAAGAAAAAATAATCCCCAGTGTTTAAGCCCAAAGATAAACACTATTGCCACTTGGGAGTATTTCTTTCCACTCTTTTTTGCTATCTATATATGTTTTTACTATATAAATTAATTATATAATTTTGAGTCCTTAATTGGCCAACAGTTGACCCCTCAGGGATTTAACGTCATGTAAAATTAGCCAGTCATGCACAAAGAATTTATCATTCTCACAAAGGTGATAAGATTAGTTCTTGTTTTCCTGGTGTAATACCTAAGTGGGGATCTTAGAACATAATGTAAGTATTTGCCATTCCTTGAATCACC
Source organism: Mustela nigripes (assembly GCF_022355385.1). Classification (NCBI taxonomy): domain Eukaryota; kingdom Metazoa; phylum Chordata; class Mammalia; order Carnivora; family Mustelidae; genus Mustela; species Mustela nigripes. The sequence goes on along the minus strand of NC_081564.1, from coordinate 42,923,116 downwards.
TTACTTTATTTTCTCAAAACAAGACTGGGCCTTTTTATACTTTTAGGTTATGAGTAAACACTTGGATTGATTCTTCCAAAAATGGTAGTTTAGTACATAACTGTAAACATGATCTGTTGTAAGAATATAAATTGTTGATATAAATTAGTGAGACTTATTCCGTTAGCCGTACTTATTACAAATATTTACTTATGTAATTGTGTTTCAACTTATAATGATTAGAAGTGATAAGAGCATGTACTTTTCGTAACCAAACTGAGTAATAATTATGTATTTTTCTTTCTCTTTTCCTTCTCTTACCTCCCCTCTTCCCTCATCTTTTTCTTTCCCCCAAGCTATTCCAATTGAAACTGCCAAGCAAAACCCTAATGTTGCTTTGGTCCTTACTTCTTATGGAGGCCATATTGGTTTCCTGGAAGGAATCTGGCCAAGGCAGTCCACTTACATGGATCGAGTCTTCAAGCAGTTTGTGCAGGCCATGGTTGAACATGGACATGAACTCTCCAGCATGTAGCTCCTTAGGTGCATTTGGTCTGAACCACCATATAAAGGCAACTCAGCTTAGTGCACATATCTTAACTACTGTATATAAAGCAGATAAGCCAGCAGGTGGTGAAGAGGTCCAGAATGACATGCAAAAACCACTTTTTTGGGAAAACAAAACAACTTTGTAGCAAGAAATGAAATAGAGATTTAGATTGTAACTTACGTAGATTTTATTTTTACTACGCCTTACCAAGTATGACCTTAAATAAAGTAGTCAAACATGGAATTGCACTTAACCAAAACTGTTGTGTAAAAAAGATTTTAATTCCTCAGGGTTTTAATTTAGGCTGGTATTTTTTTAGATTACTCATTTTAGGTGACTTAATGGTACTTTAATAACTGTTAAGAGATTTTGATTATTAGAATGTAAGTTATAAGTTGGAACATTCCTAAGGGTATTTATACCTAATGATGATAATGTGAAAACTGAATGAGATCAAATACAACGCGCTAAATATTTTACGTATTCTAACTTTAAAAGGCAAATGCAACAATGTTAGACTGATGTCTATACATGCTCTTTTACTCTGGTAATAATAAATTAAGGCTGATTTATGTTTTATAACGATTATAGTTTTCATGCTTATTTTTAAAATAGTATATGTGCATACATATATGTCAATATATTAAAATAAATTCTATCATTTTAAATTGTCTGTGAGTCTTTATCTATAAAAAAGTAATCCCTAATAAACCAATTATTGGGAAAAAAAAGTAATCCCTATAAATTAATTTATGCTAATTTCATGAATACATTAGTAAGAAATATTAAAATGTTTTTTTTTAAGATTTTATTTATTTATTTGACAGAGAAAGATCACAAGTAGGCGGGGCCTACTTGTAGGCTCTACAAATAGGCCCCCACAGGGAAGCAGGCTCCCTGCTGAGCAGAGAGCCCAATGCGGGGCTCAATTTCAGGACCCTGGGATCATGATCCGAGCCGAAGGCAGAGGCTTTAACCCACTGAGCCACCCAGGAGCCCCTAATATGTTTTATTTCACTGTTCCCAGAAAATAGGGTTCACATCATTTGCACCAATTAAAGATACTTTAAGCTTCAGGAAACCTGTCTAAGAGTGCCTTGGGAATTATGGTATTTAATTATTTTGCATAATAAAACACCTCTAGGCAGGTCAGGATGGGTGTAGGGGTTTCCGTTGTCATCAAAGACTCAGGCTTTTTCTGTTTCCACTCCACTTAGCAGGGTAGCTAGTTATCTCCTAGACACAGGATGTCTGTAGCAGCCCAGACATCACCTTTGTGTTCAGAGTAGGAAAAGGGGGAAGGAGTGGGGCCTGACAGAGCTGATACAAGACTTGCACTTATATACCCCTTGGCTGGAACGGTGTCACGCGGCCACCATTGTTGATAAGGAGGCTGAGAAATCAAGCATGTCAACTTTTCTAATGGTTGTGTAGGCAAACAAGGGAGTGGGGATTGGCAATGTCTGATGAGCTAGCCAGCCCAGAGTGGTAGCTTCCATACCATTCAACCTCTTACCCCCCACCTTTTTTTTTTTTTTACACTATTTCCACCTGTTTATAAAATATGTACATTTTTGCCCGGCTATCACATTAAGAGAACCGTGTATAAAAAAGCATATTAACAAAAAATTGTTTACTAAAAATGCCACTTTTTGGAGAGTTCTTTATAATGTAGACTCCCCTATAACTGTGTCTAGGATGACAGCACCAATAATATCAGATAACTTTCTTCGTCTGTACAGCATATATTCTGATTTGATAGTAATAATTACTTTCAGTCTGTATGGTTCTTGTGGGGCTGATCCTGCCTTGCAGAGTTATCGTCTAAATTTTAAGCAAATTGCATCAAGAAATCTATACCCAGTGGTCAGTGCTAGAATGGGGGAGGTAGCACCTCCCCTCCTTCTACATATGAAAATTCATTCCAGCCAGGTTAAAGAGAGAAACATTTCTTTAATCCATAAAAGCACTAGATGAAAACACGGGACATTATTTGTATAGTTTTAGAGTGAAGAGGTACATGTGAAGCAAAATATAAAAATGAGAACCCACATAGAAAGAAGTGACAGATGTGATTACATAAACATGAAAACTTGAGTTCTACAAAATCACCATGAACAAAATTAGACTAAAAATGACAGTGAGAAGTATTTGCAGGGATGCCTGGTGGCTCAGCCAGTTAAGTGTCTGCCTTGGGCTCAAGTCAAGATCCCAGGGTCCAGGAATTGTGCCCCACGTTGGGCTCCCCACTCAGCAGGGGGTCTACTTCTGCCTCTCCCCCCAATTGTGCTCTTGCTTGTTCTCTCTCAAGCAAATAAATAAATAAATAAATAAATAATATCTTTTAAAAAAATTTTGCCATATGCAGTAGGTTAGTATCTCCCACAGCTAAAGAACTCTTAAAAATTGGTAATGAAACACCTGATAGAAAAATGGGCAAAGATATATAAAGGACACCCACAGAATATATAGCCAAAGGGCAGGCCATCTCTCACTCTAGAGAGCTTTTTTTCTTTTTCTTTTCTTTCTGTTTTTACCTTTACTTAATATACTTTCACTTTGCTTCAAAAAAAAAAAATAGCCAAAGAATTTATAAATTTTAAAAATTTATTTTAAGTTTAAAATTTATAAATTTATAAAATTTATAAAAAGGTGGACAATCTCACGAGTAGTTTAGGAAATGCGAATTTTAAAAACAAAGTGGAGGCACCTGGGTGGCTCAGTGGGTTAAGCCTCTGCCTTTGGCTCAGGTCATGATCTCAGGGTCTTGGGATCGAGCCCCGAATCAGGCTCTCTGCTCGGTGGGGAGCCTGCTTCCCCCGTCTCTCTGCCTGCCTCTCTGCCTACTTGTGATCTCTCTCTCTCTGTCAAATAAATAAATAAAATCTTTTTTAAAAAATAAAAATAAAATAAAAACAAAGCGATCTGTGACCATGAGATTACAAGTTTAATAACATACAGGATTAATAATATATAGTGTTGGTGATAGTATGGGGAAATAGTTATACAAATGTTTGTTAAGTTATGTAAAGGAGCAACTTTTCGGAAGGCAAAATATTTTGATAGCATTAAAAGACAAGAGCAAACATCTAGAAATCCCATTTTGAAGAATCTATCCTACAGAACAGCCAGCAATTGTATGTAAAGACACAAGCTGGTTGCAGCTTAAACATTTATGATAACAACCTGTTTAGTGAGAGATGAGTAAATTATGACATTCACACTTGTATAACCATCAAAAAGAATGAGGTAACACTATATTACTTATTTTTTTAAAAGATTTTATTTATTTATTTATTTGTCAGAGAGAGCACAAGCAGGAGGAGCAGCAGGCAGAGGGAGAAGCAGGCCACCTGCTGAGCAAGGAGCCTGATGCAGGACTCAGTCCATGGGCCTGAGATCATGATCCAAACCGATGGCAGATGCCTAACCGACTGAGTCACCCAGGCATCCCTATGTGTACTTATTTTTAAAGATAGTTCTGATACGTTATTTAATGAAAAACAATCTGCTGGTTTATACACTATGATCTCAGTATAAAACAAAAAAACTAAATACGGCTATATGGGCATGTGCTTGTGTGTGTGTTTGAGTTACAATGAGATGAGCATTTTCAAGTGTTGACTTTTTCACATGGAGAATATACTCTTTCCCCAGCTGTGTCTGCAAACAATAACAAGCTCTGAGAAAGAAGGCTGTGTTTTAATTATTACTACATCCCATGCACTTAGCATATTGCCTGAAATAGTATGTTCTTAGGCAACATTGAGTAATAGCAGTATAAGCATGAAAATACTACCTTGTATGCCAGCTCCCTGTTGTAGTAAGTTAACTTTATGTGTATGTACTTTTCCACTTGCTAGCTCTTCATGTTTCTGTTGCTATTGTGATCACCATTTACACAAAGCCTTCTTACAGAGTATTGTATTCACAATAGGAATACAAACGGATACTGTAGCTTTCCTTTTTTCCTTTTTGACAGAGTCCTATACATTTTTTTAATATCTTAAATTCAGTAAATACACACAAATTTTATGGAACAATGGTTTCTCTTACCATGTGCAATATTCAGAGGGTAATACACCCTTATAATTTGTAGCCCATCCTATTCTAGTCCGGTCTATTTTATTCTTTTAACTATCCCATTTTCCTTTACTGTTTCCTTTCTAATGTTTTTTCAAAAGTAGGCTCCTCCACACCCAAAGTGAGGCTTGAACTCATGACCCTGAGATCAAGAGTCACATGCCTTACCGACTGAGCCATCCAGGCACCCTTCCTATTTTCATTTTTTAAATGAAAATCTTACTAATTCTTAAATCTGGGGTATGGGTGTACGGGTGTATTATTCTCTCTGCTTTTGTGCATTGATTTTTTAATGACTTTTAAAAAATTACTCTAAAAAATTTTTTTAGACCTACTAATGGGTTGCAACCTATAGTTTAAAAGGCTGGAATTCTAGGAGTTACTGAAAGTTAAAGATGTCACTGTTTTCTATGGCAGTTGTCACACTTAGTTGTCATAGCTTCTTATCAGCTCTCCCCCAGCAGTCTATAGATACAGTGAAGACAGGGAACATATCCTCTTTTTTTTTTTTTTTAAAGATTTTATTTATTTATTTATTTGACAGAGAGAGATCACAAGTACGTAGAGAGGCAGGCAGAGAGAGAGAGAGAGGGGAGGAAGCAGGCTCCCTGCTGAGCAGAGAGCCTGATGCGGGACTTGATCCCAGGACCCTGAGATCATGACCTGAGCCGAAGGCAGCGGCTTAACCCACTGAGCCACCCAGGCGCCCGGAACATATCCTATTTGCTCTCCATTTTATCCCCTGGGATCAGCACAGTGTCTGTCTCATATTAGGTTTATTATTAATTAATAATACTTAATATCATTTGTACCTAACTCTGACTCATTTGAACCTGACTCTGATGGCACAGTAGATCCTACAGGCAAATCAAGACTGGGGAGAGGAGGACACCTGGGTGGCTCAGTCGATTAAGCCTCTACCTTCAGCTTAAGTCATGATCCCAAGGTCCTGGAATCGAGTCCCACATCGGGCTCTCTGCCCAGTGCAGGGCCTGCTTCTCCTTCTGCCTGCTGTTCCCCATGCTTGTGCTTGCTCTCGCTCTCTCTCTCTCTGAAAAATAAATAAATAAAATCCTTAAAAAAAAAAAAGAGTGGGGAGAGGAGAGATTTTAGCAACGACTCTCCCCATCAAATTATCTGTTCAAGCAGACTGTTTCCCCTACTGACATTATAGTCAACATGGTGATTGGTAAAATTATACAGTTTTTCTGAACCTAACAAAGCCCTGGTCACAAGGTAAGCACTCAACTTTTTAGAACCTAATTTGGAGTCAATGAGGACAATTTGCAAGGTCAGGTGATAAAGAATACTCAGGGAATGGGCTATTTCAACTCTGGGTCTCACTTAAAGATAGTATTTTGGACCTAACCTTTTCGGATAACAAGCTAAGACATAGAACAGGAACTGGTAGTCCTTCTCCTACAATACAAAATTGACACCAGCAATGAGACCCAATACAGTAAGAATCATTGCATATAAATGATTTTATTTTTTACTTTAAAATTTTATCTCTAAACAAAGAGATTGATATATGTTCATGGGACTTATGATGATAAAAATGATGTTTTCTGCCCTCATCATATTTAAAGCTGTGCATTATTACTTAATTACAGTAGGCTATACTGTAATTAAGTAATACTTTTCTGGCTCTATCCTTCACCTAAATGTGGGGATTATTTTGAAAATAGTGAAAAACAAGAATTTGACAAGTATAATTTACCTCTTTGAATATCTCTTAAATAATTTAGATAATTTGGATCAAATAGGGTTGCTTGGTGGCTCAGTTGGTTAAGCGTCTGCCTTTGGCTCAGGTCATGATCTCAGGGTCCCAGGATTAAGACCCAAATCAGGCTCTCTGCTCAGCAGGAAGCCTGTTTCCCCCTCTCTCTCTCCCTGCCTCTCTGCCTACTTGTGATCTCTCTTTTGGTCAAATAAATAAATAAAATGTTTTAAAAAATAAAAATAAAATGCAGAATGTTCAGATTAGTACAAGGATCAAAGAGATAATATGTCTGTAAAAGTGCTTTGTGAGCTATGAAGTGCTATAGAAATGTAAGAAGTACCTATGAAAAGATGCTTACTGTTATATACTACTGACATGCTAGTACTAATGTAGCTTTCTCTATCAAAAACACATTGGTGAGTGCCTGGCTGGCTCAGTCTATAGAGCATGTGACTCTTGATCTCCAGGTGGTGAGTCTGAGCTCTAACAACACATTGGGTTCAGGGTAAGGGAAAAAGTCCATATTGATCTGTACGGTCCCATTAACTTGGATTCCTTGGCTAAGGTGGTGCTGGTGCTGGGGAAATACTTTGAAACTATGCAAATACCCTGTTTCTGTTTTAACTTCTCCTCACTCTTTGGTGGATCTTGCCATGATGTTCTGATAGTGACTTTTTATGCCCCATATTCCTTTATACTTAAAACTGAAATTCTTCTGACAGAGCTGTCACTTCACTCTCCCCCAGTCCATTTCTTAATGTATTCACTTACTGATACCAATGTATCATGGATATTTGTTTACCACTGCTAGGCAATTTTCCCAAGAGAAATGAAAACCTGGGGGCACTTGGGTGGCTCAGTGGGTTAAGCCTCTGCCTCTGGCTCAGGTCAAGATCTCAGGGTCCTGGGATCAAGCCCCGCATCAGGCTCTCTGCTTATCAGGGAGCCTGCTTCCCCCTCTCCCTACCTGCCTCTCTGCCTACTTGTGATTTCTCTCTCTCTGTTAAATAAATAAAGTTTTAAAAAAAATGAAAACCTGTTCATATAAAAATCTGAAACTGCTTTATCTGTTAATGTTTATAGTATCTTTATTCATAGTCACCAAGAATTGGTGATATTATAATTCTTTAGAATTATAGTTAGAATTTAGAATTATTATAGTTCTTTAGAATTATAATTAGAATTCAGAATTATGAATTAGGTTAGAATTCAGTACTATGGTTATTTTGTTATTTTAGTTGTTCAGCTTGGGATTTTTCTCTGGTTGATTTGTTTATTTGATATGCCTTCGTTTGTTTTTAAGCTCTCTGGTAGCACTAAGGTGCTCTAAGGCTCATCTTGTATTTTCACTATTTCAGCCTTGGAATCAATTAATTCTCCAAGGAGCCCTGGTTCCTTTCTTTAAAGACTAGTGTTTTTTTTTTTTGTTGTTGTTGTTGTTGTTTTTTAAGATTTTATTTATTTGCCAGAGAGAGAGAGAGAGTACACACAAGCAGGCAGAGAGGCAGGCAGAGGCAGCGAGAGAAGCAGGCTCCCCGCCGAGCAAGGAGCCCAATGTGGGACTCGATCCCAGGACCCTGGAATCATGACCCGAGCCGAAGGCAGCGGCTCAACCAACTGAGCCACCCAGGCATCCCTAAAGACTAGTGTTTAAAGGGCACCTGGGTGGCTCAGTCAGTTAAGCATCTGCCTTTGGGACAGATCATGATCCCAGCATCCTGGGATCAAGTCCAACTGTCTATGAGCCTGCTTACCCCCCTTCCCTCTGCCTGCTGTTCCCCCTGCTTGTGTTTTTTTTTTCTCTCTCTCTATGTCAAATAAATTAATAAATCTTTAAAAAAAAAAAAAAAAGGAACATCATTTAAAAACCAAGACTTAGATGCTAGATATGCTCATTGCACCGGGCCCCCACTACTTATAGTCCCTCTCAATGGAGTTAGGAAAATATTAATGTATAATGCATAGACATGTACATATAAACCTATCTATCATCTGTAAATAAACAAGAGTCCATACTGATACCTCTGACCCCAACTTAGCAACACAGAATTAATTCTAGCCTCTCCTCTTTCCTTATCTGTAACCCTCTCCCAGTAAAATACATATACATATACATATACCATACAAATAGATTATAAATAAAGCAGTTCAGACTACCCCATGACAAATTTACTGACGAGAGTACATTTTTTTTTATATAATGCCCTTTTTTTTTTTTTTTAAAGATTTTATTTATTTATTTGACAGACAGAAATCACAAGTAGGCAGAGAAGCAGGCAGAGAGAGAGAAGGGGAAACAGGCTCCTGCTGAGCAGAGAGCCCTATGTGGGGCTCGATCCCAGGATCCTGAGACCATGACCTGAGCCGAAGGCAGAGACTTAATCCACTGAGCCACCCAGGCGCCCCTATAATGCCCTTTTTATCTTTACAAAAAGGTAAGTGGTACAATATCCATTCAAAACTGTTTTTCAGTTGCTTAACTCCTTTCAGTGTGGTTATGTGACTCATTTGTAATATAGTTAAATTTGTCACCATGTGCATTTCATCCTCCTCTCCACATCCTGGTAGATTTTTAAAATTTATATGAAGTTCACCCCCTTTGATGAACAGTTCTATCGGCTTTAACAAATACACAGAGTTGTGTGTCCACCACCACAGTTCTACAGACAATCTTTCCATCATTCGCCCAATTCCGCCTTGATAAATACTTGTAGAAAACCATACCTTCCACCCCCACAGACCCTGGCAACCTCTGATCGGTTTTTCTCTCTTTCATCTTGCCTTTTTCAGAGTGTTATATAAATGAGATCATGCACGTGTAAACCTTTTGGGTTTAGCTTTCTTTCTCTTGACAAAATGCATTGAAGTTTCATCTATAGTTCTGTGGCACCTGGATGGCTCAGTGGGTTAAGCGTCTGACTCTCGGTTTAGGCTCAGTTCATGATCTCAGGATTGTGGGACTCAGACCTGTGCTGGGCTCCTTGCTCAGCATGGAATCTGCTTGAAATTCTCTCTCCCTCTCCTTCTGCCCCTTACCCAATTCGTGCTTGCTTTCTCTCTCTCTCTCTCTCTGTGTCTCTCAAATAAATAAATAAATCTTTTTTAAAAAAGTGATTTATCTACAGTTTCTAGTTCAAGAATTCATTCCTTTTTATCTGAGTAGTATTCCATTATATAGATATACCAGTCTTTGTTTATCCATTCATTAGTTGAAGGATATCTGGGCTGTTTTCAATTCTTGGTAATGATGAATAAATGCTATTATAAACATTTGAATAGGGGCCCCTGGGTGGCTCAGTGGGTTAAAGCCTCTGCCTTCGGCTCAGGTCATGATCCCAGGATACTGGGATAGAGCCCCGCATCAGGCTTTCTGCTCAGCAGGGAGCCTGTTTCCTCTCTCTCTCTCCAAAGCCTCTCTGCCAACTTGTGATCTCGATCTGTCAAATAAATAAATAAAATCTTTAAAAAAAAATTTGAATACAGGTATTTGTGGGGCACCTGGGTGGCTCATTCTGTTGAGTGTCTGACACTTGATTTCGGCTCAGATCATGATCTTAGGGTGGTGAGATCAAGCCCTGAGATGATGGGCTCCACACTCAGCAGGGAGTCTGCTTAGGATTCTCTCTTTCCCTCTGCCCTCTCCCCCCTCAAATAAATGAAAAGATTTTTGAACATAGGTTTCTGTGCAAACACAAGTTTCCATTTCTTTTGGGAAAATACCTAGGAGTGGAATTGCTGGGTGATATGGGAGGTGTACGTTTAACTGTGTAAGAAACTGACAAAGTAGATTCCGAAGTGTCTTTACACATGCATTCCTACCAGGAATTTATGGGAGTTCCTGTTACTTTGCAACCTCACAGCATTTGGTATTCCCATTTGTTTTAAGAGATACTAATAGGGGTTAAACAGAAAGGTATTAAAGTTAAACAAGTCATCTTAAGATATTCAAACTATGGGGCGCCTGGGTGGCTCAGTGGCTTAAGCCTCTGCCTTCAGCTCAGGTCATGATCTCAGGGTCCTGGGATCGAGCCCCACATCGGGCTCTCTGCTCGGCAGGGAGCCTGCTTCCCCCCTCTCTCTCTGCCTATCTTCTGCCTACTTGTGATCTCTGTCTATCAAATAAACAGATAAAAATATTTTAAAAAAGATATTCAAACTATGTAAATGTGTGAATTTTGCAAGTATCTCGAAATGTATCAAAGAAACGTGAAAATATTAAGAAATGTCAGAAAATGAAAGGCAGAGGAAGGCATGCGAATAGTTCATTTAAGGCAATTATTTTTATACTCTTTTATTTTCTTTTTATTCCTTTTTCATATTCAAGCTACTGGGAAGATTAGTGGTACTTTGTAATGAAATGATAGGAAAAGTCACTCTACATAAAAATATAAGAAAATTAAACTAACAGTTCAAATATTCAGCAACAGCAGGAAAGCTAGATTCAAGCTCCTTCTATTTTCCCTAATTTCTCATAATACCAATCATTGGGTTTTTTGCCTACAGAAGATAAGCAACAAATGTCACCTCCTGGGGGGAAGGATACATTTCCTTATTATCAGATAAAAGTGGACATGTGCAAAAACAAAAGTGGCATGTCATTCTCAAAAACGGGCAAACATAAGCTATACTATTGGAAATCAAGATAGTGATTTTGGGAGAGAATAGTGGTGACTGGAAGAAAGTAGAGGTTGCCAAGGTGCTATTAATGATCTTTTGATTACATATGGCTCCTATGTGATTTGGGTACTTTTATGTATGTGTATATATATATATATATATATGTTATATATAAAATTATATATGTAATTCCTGACACTTAAGAATGGTGGGTTGAGGGGTGACTGGGTGATGGACATTGGGAGGGTATGGGGCTGGGACAAAGTCCTCCCATGGGACTGGGAGGGCGTGTGCTATGACGAGTGCTGTTGAATTGTGTAAGGCTGATGAATCACAGACCTGTACCCCTGAAACAAATAATCCATTATCTATTAATTTAAATAAATAAATAAATAAAATGTTAGGGGAAAGGGAAAAAAAAGAATCATGGTCTTGGGGGCATCTGGGAGGCTCAGTCAGTTAAGCATCTGCCTTTGGCTCCGATCAGCAGAAAGTCTGCTTCTCCCTCTCTTTCTGCCCCCTCCTCCTGTTCATAAAAGAGGATGAGAGTGCGTGTGCATGGGAAGAAGGGAAGAGGGAGAGGGAGGGAAGCAGAATCCCCACTGAGCACAGAGCCCCATAAGGGGCTGAATCCCATGAGCCTGACATCATGACTTGAGCAGAAACCAAGAGTCCAGTGCCCAATCTACTGAGCCACCCAGGTGCCCCTCAAGGTAGGTTTTGATAAATATTATAGCAGATGTACAAAATGTTCTGGGAATATAATAGAGAGAAAATATTATTATGATGGGAGCGAGAATTAAAAGGCGCTTCACAGAGAAGGTAATACTTAAGTGAGACCTTAAAGGAAAGATATTTTCTGAGGAGTACAGATGGAAGCAAAGGGCTTCCAGAAGGAATGTGTAAACTAAGTTACAGAAAAGAGGGAGAGGGGCGCCTGGGTGGCTCAGTGGGTTAAGCCGCTGCCTTTGGCTCAGGTCATGATCTCAGGGTCTTGGGATCGAGTCCCGCATCGGGCTCTCTGCTCAGCAGGGAGCCTGCTTCCTTCTCTCTCTCTCTCTCTCTCTCTGCCTGCCTCTCAGTGTACTTGTAATTTCTCTCTGTCAAATAAATAAATAAAATCTTTAAAAAAAAAAGAAAGAAAGAAAAGAGGGAGAAAGCAAATGAAAGACAAATCCATTTAAATCATTTTCCTTCTATAATGATTGTATTCTTCCAACTCATGTAAGTTAATTCTTTCATCCAACTTGAGTTTTGGAGGGGGGATGTTTCAACCTCAGCTTCATGTCTCAGTGACCTCTGGGTGAATTTCTGCAGCTTCTTTGGTACAAAGAAGGAGGGCAATGTAAATGAAATTTTAGTTCCTTAGAGAAACAGGAAGGATGCATACCTTTGGAGAACCCTGAGCACAAGATTTAGTGAATCTCTCTGGAGGCAGAAATTCATTTGTTGTAGTTTCTCATTAGTTCCCATTTGTCCTTCCTCTTATTCTACTACTAAAAATAAAATCAAGAAAAAAATTAGCAACCTAAATTGAAAGGTGGGTGTGGTTGATACAAGTCATAAAACATAACCAGGGCAAAATTTAAACAGCATTTGAAAATTAATGTGGAGGTGCCTGGGTGGCTCAGTCGGTTAAGCATGTGCTTTTGGTTCAGGTCGTGATCCCAGGTTCTTGGGATTGCGCCCCATGTCCGGCTCTCTGCTCAGTGGGAGCCTGCTTCTCCCTCTCCCTGCTGCTCCCCCTGCTTGTACTCTCTCTCTCTGTCCAATAAATAAATAAAATCTTTTAAAAAATAAAATTAATGTGTATCTTCTCCTCCTTCTAATTCCAAACCATGTCAGCAGAAAGAAGACAAAACTAGTTCATGGCATTAGTTAATATTATAGGTATGTTTAATGTACCCATAGTTCACTTGTTCCATTGCCTATCTGTAATCATGGTTTTCATCAACACTATTCCTAGAGAAAACCAATCACCAGGAAGTGAGGAAAAGACAAAATGACTCATGAACTCATTAATATGATTTTTAGGTTTATTACATTATAAATCATATCTTTTGCCCAACTTGAAGAGTATTTGGAACCCATGGATTTGCTTGAACCAAAGGCAAATTACTAAGTAAAGGGAATTAGGTCTTAACTGGAATTTTAGAGTATTTTGCAATTCTGTACCACTTACAAGGTATTTGGCAGGTGGAATTGGAAAGCCTGGCTTTCAGAAAGATCCTTCCCCATCCCCAAATCTAAAGCTGAATCACTATGAAGTTGATGTTAAATAATTTATAATTTCTATTCATATTTAGCTCTATAGATTTTCTACTCTATTTCTCCTTTACTCTAATTCAGACAAGTTCTTGTAAGAGAATCTGACATAGACAAAATCAATACCTATGTCTTTTATATATCCGTAGCTGGAAATATTTCCCATGTTTCCACCTTACCTGACTCTTTGGAGTGGGGCAGAGAGCAGTGGGAAGTGAATTATAGTTGGAATGTAGGAACTACATTCCCTCCATCCCAAAGTTCTCCCCAGAAAGTTCAAAGTAGCTGACCTGTAATGAACTCCAAGTAAAAATGGTTAGAAGCATCTATTCAGAATTCAAAATTGCTCATTCAAAGGGGAGAGCTGGTTGAACCTTTACAGTATTCACCAGTCATGTGGGGAAGGCTGGGTATTTTGGAGAAGGGTCATATGATTTCACAGTTCCTATAAATTCCCCATCTTCATGGCCAAATATGCAGCAAAAAGGATTTATCAGTTAATTACTGGAATCAATCTATTAGAATAGCATATTGCTTTTCTCCTAACAGCATGATAGTGTTAAAAAAAATTCCTAAATTTGGAACTGGAAATCAGATGGGAGATTTGTCCTTTTTACTTATGAGCTGTGAAACCAGCAGAAGGATATTTAACCTCTCTGATGTTTACTTTAGTCATCTAAAAATGGGCACAATATACCATGTGGCCACTGAAGATTATGAACATCAAATTATATCAAGTACACAGAATTATTCATTAGCCAGTAAAGTGCTTTTAAAAATGTAAGATATTATCGTTATTATTATTGTGATTGAGGTATTAATACCCCAAAAAATGAATATTTATTTATTTTTCAAGAATGAATATTTATTATCCTTACTTTCTGAGTGTTGATTTATAAAAAGGAATTTATAATAACTTTTACCAACATCTCACTTTATGCCAAATAGTATTCAAAGTGCTTTACTTGTGTTATTTTACTCTGAAGATTTTATTTATTAATTTGAGAGAGAGCAAGAGTAGGGTGGAGCAGAGGGAGAAGCAGACTCCTCCTTGAGAAGGGAGCCTGGATGCAGGGCTTGATCCCAGAACCTGGGATCATAACCAGAGCTGAAGGCAGACACTTAACCGACTGAGCCCCAAATTTTGTTATTTTTATCCTTGAAACACACATTTCAGATCTGATGGATGAGGAGACAGAAAGTTCATGTAACTTTTCCAAGGTTCCAAGGTGGGCAGGAATAATATTATAGCACAGAGGTTAAGTGATCTTTCTTCTTAGAATCCATTAGAGTAGCTTGCTGGCTCAGTCAGAACATGCCTCTTGATCTCCCAGTTGTAAGATGCTGACACTGACTCCGCACATCAAGAATGTCAGGGTTTAGGTTTCTTGGACTTTTCCTCACTGATAAAAGAGAGCTGCTACATTTCCAGTCCTCTCATCTGTGACTCAAATAAGAAGGCCAAGAACAAGATGGGCAGGTAAATAAAGCTTTTATTGCTAAACATATTTCTATTTCCAACAAAATTGGGTTCCATTGGTAAGAGCAGAGAATGGATATTGGTTGGGTAATTAACAGTGTATGCTACAGAACCCACCTAACCTGATGTCTCCAAAGTTCTGTATTCTCAATGTTCTGGCTCATAATTGACCTCAATCCAGCTTTAAATAAAGGAGGAACCCACATAGACAGATGTATGTATGCATGTATGTCACAAATATGCATCAGGAATTTGTGATCAAATTTATTTATTAGGACCATATCTATATCTATAATTCAATGTTTTGGGTTTTCAAGAGTGCCAATTAACCATCTCTGGGTTTTGAGTCAAATTGACTAAAACAGGTAGAGTTAGATTATATGTTTTATTGGTAGTGAACTGGATCAAAGAGCATAGTTTGGATTGGAAGATAAACTGGAATGCCTTTCTTCCCTCAAAGCACACTTTAGGACAGATTTATGGGAATAACTGAATGCACAGAGCACATTTACCCGATCTGTGGATCAAATACAAAACAGAAAGCCACACAGTGTGGAGAACCTCCATGCCGGCCTTTTACCAGAAGCCCCTGGGGAATGTCAGTACAACACAGGATTCCTTGGAAGTAAGGTACACAAAATGACCAAACCTCTTTGATCCTCAACATTCTGTGGACTCTATCCTATTTCATGGTCTCAGGCAGGAATGTGGAAAGAGAAAGACACATTGCTCCGATATGAAAGATAATTTTTAGGTTACAATTTTCATGGATGTTCCCTGAGGGTTGTCACTTTATGAGAATATTTAGTAAAGATTAGGAATCTATTATAAAAATATAATTAGGAAACTCAAGCACATTATTTCTTACTGAAATATAATCCACAATAAATCCAAAATAAATGATCCAGAAAGACCTTGGCCTAAATGAACATGCTTCTCATTGAAGTACAGTATGTTCTTAGCAGAATGTTTGCTTTTTCTAAGTTGGTTGCCAGCAAAACATCTACACACACGGAGACTGCCAATGTTACACACAGAAGTGTAAATATACATAGAAGATACACTCTGAAAGGGAAGATTGCAGTTTAGTGGGTGGGAGAAACTACATCAGAGGTGAGGGTGACAAGTGGTAAGAGGTAGATATGCAAGTGAGAGGAGATGATCAAGATAGAAGATGTAAAGAATTGATCTCTGTGATGGTTAATTTTATGTGTCAACTTGACTGGGTCACGGGTTGGCTAGATATTTGGTTGAACATTATTCTGGGTAAATCTGTGAAGATGTTTTTGGATGAGAGTAGCAACTGAATAGGGGAGATTGCTCTGCCCAATCTGGGTGGACATCATTCAAGTCATCGAGGGCCTGATAGAAGGTAGAGGAAGCTAGAATTTGTTTTCTGATTGACTGGGCTGGACACAGGTCTTCTGCCTTCAGACTGGAACTCACACCATCGCTCTCCTAGTCCTCAAGACTTTGGACTTGGGCTCACATCAGTGGTTCTCAGCTTTTTGGACTCAGATTCTAACTACACCACTGACTTTCTTAGGTCTCCAGCTTACAGGGGGCTGATCATAGAACTTCGCAGGTTCCATAACTGTGTGAGCCAATTCATTATAATAAATGTCTTTTTATATGTAAATATCTCTTATTGGTTGTTTCTTTGAAAAGCCTTAATAAGGTTTCCAAAAAAAAAAAAAAAAGTTTATTGGTTTCCTTTAACCTATGAGCACATTAAGATTCATTTTAGCCAAAATCCCTTAGATAATGTACCTTATTTCCAGCAAGAAGAAACAAAAACAATTATGAAATACTTTAATTGTGCACAGTTAAGGGAAAATACTCAATAAAAACAAAAGCCAGGCCCTAGCTCACATCTTAAAACCACAGAGTAGAGCCCAGATTCAGCTTATGCAGAACTGTAGATCAGTCTGACAAGCAGATGTGGAAGTGACTCTTGTTTAATTGGAAACACCCATATCTTCACTGAAATTGTGAAATCTCCTCCCTGACTTGGAAGGCTCTTATGGGGGGTGGTGTGTGTAGCTGCTGATTGATCATTAACTGTCCATGGGTGCAGACAAAAAGAAAACTGAAGCTCTAGGTTTGGAAACCCTCATCAGTTGCCTTCCTGTAGTTTATTTTGGCTTCGAGAATGAAAATATTTCCTTATTGTAGAGAGAAAGGCTCGTTTTTTTCAAATTAATCAAATTTACCTGAGATGTTCTCCAGAGTGGAAGGCTCAGGGACAGCTCTCTCCCTCAAATGGCCAGCTCTGTCACTATGAAGAGCCAGTGTGTATAGTAAATAGCCAGTAGACAATTATTAGGAGGTTATGGCAGTGATTTGGAATAAGAGCTGATAAGGAAGTTGTGTTTCTGAAAGCATATAGCTTGTTGAAACCCTATTTCAGCCAAGTTATTGGTTATCTTCTCACATCCTCTCCCAGGGACAGGCCTACCTAGTATGGTTGTTCCTTACTGGACTATTTCTAGGGTAGATTTAGGTAAAAAGCTTATTGAAGTTTAATTTTCCTGAACCTTATTTTATGCAGGTGGCAAATGCTGTCCTACAGTGATTTTAATATGATTTTCATGTTTTAAAAATGTAGCACTGTGCTTGGAGAGAAAAATTGTCATTCAAAGCTGTCAGGTACATGGTTTAGTCTCTTTAATTTGGCACAATATGAAAACTGTTGTTATGGCGATACAAGATAAAAATATTATCCAAAGATAATAATTAAGTGTTGGTGATGCTGTGGAAATCAGAACTTTTTTTTTTTTTTTTAAAGATTTTATTTATTTGACGGAGAGAGAGACTACAAGCAGGCAGAGCAGCAGGCAGAGAGAAAGGGAGAAGCAGGCTTCCCATGGAGCAGGGAGCCCAATGTGGGACTCGATCCCAGGACTCTGGGATCATGACCTGAGCTGAAGGCAGATGCCCAACTGACTGAGCCACACAGGTCCTCCAGAAATTGGAACCTTTATACATTTTATACATTGTTGATGGGAATGTCAAAAGTTACAGCCACTTTGGAAAACAGTCTAGCAGTTTCTCAGAATGCTAAACATAGTTACCATATGATCCAAGAGTTCCATTTCTAGGTGTATACACAAGAAAGTTGAAAACCTGCTCACAGAAACTTGTACATGAATGTTCATAGCAGTATTACTCACAATAGCCCCAAACAGAAATAACCAAAATGTCTGTCAACTGATGAATAAAGAGAATGTGGCATAGTCATACCATGGGATGTTATTCAGCAATAAATGAAGTACTGGGGTGGGGAAAAAAAAATGAAGTACTAACATGCTACAACTCGGATGAACTTCGAAAAATAATGCTAAGTCAAAAAAGTCAGTCCTAAAGGACCACATACGGTTTCCATTTATACAAACTGCCCAGGATAGGCGAATTTAGACAGACAAAATGTAGATTGGTGGTTGCTAAGGGTTAGAGGCAGATAAGGGGAGATTGGAGGTTGATAGCTAAAGTGATGGAATTTGTTTCGGGCAGTAATGAAATGTGATGGATGCACAATCCTGTAAGTATACTAAACGCCACCAAATCGCAAGCTTTAAATGGGTAAATTGTATTATATGTGAATTACATCTCAATAAAGCTGTTTATGAAAAGAAAACCCAAATGTCAGTAAAAATTCAGGCATATTCAAATAATTAAAAATGAAATTTCAGAAAAAATAAGGCTTAAAATCTAAAGGAAAAAATTATATTAAAATTACTCAGAATCAGGTCCTTAAGTGTATTAACTTGAACTACAAAGTATTTTCTACCACTGGCACAAATGTAATTCTCAATAGCAAGTCAACTAATTTAGTTATCAATTGCAACAAGTTTCCCCAGAAAGAACTACTTAGAGATCCACATTCTATGGGTATTTACTGTCATGCATCCAAGGATCCCCAGGGCCAATTCTCAAAGGGCATTTCCCCACATCCCTCAGAAATATGCCTCCTAACACTGGACATAAAATAATCCTATCCAAACACAACCTCCATATAATGCAAAAATTGTGCTGACATTCTGGATTTTAAGAGACAAGTCAGTATGGAACTTGGTACATTTCAACTTAACTGAAGTGAAAGGTACGAGCTTTTGCTTCTCTGTTGTAAAGCAGGCAGCCAGGGGTAGCAGAGTGGGTAAAACTTGGCAGGTAGAGGCATTAAGAGGATGAGATCATAGGTTGCCTCTGAACAAATGATCTTGAGGAATTTGGTCCAGGAAGTGAGGAAATGAGAGCCGGCCAGAAAGGCCCGTTGAACACTTCAGAGCAGAGCATTTTAGTTGTTTCCATACCCACCCCTCAAGGTCCCCGGCCCTGTATGAACTAACCACACCAAACCTACCTCCAATTCTGCAGCTTCATCCTGTTGGGACCACACCAAGAGGCCAACTTCATCGAACCAGATATGAACAATGGGATATTCATCTGCAAGCAGGAAGAGAAGAAAGAGCTTTTCCTCTGGAGGAGGCAGGGAGATGGTCAGGTGTGCAATACTAGTGTGAAAGAGCCGAATGTCAAAATTTCAGAAATGTTATGAACTAGTTGACAGAATGTTAGTAGTTTGAAATTGCCATGGTAGAGAAATCAGCAAATGCTACAAATTGTTTAACATTTACCAGCACACCACAGGCCCACGGGGTGTGAGTCTCTGAACCTTTCCCTAGCAAGCTTTAAGTTTTGCTGGTCAAACACATATGACAAATCCCTTTTGTGCCTACACTCACTGGTGTCATTTTCAGAGAAAATGTAGCCGAAGTGATAGTACTTATATTAATACTTGTTTTCCTTTAGCCTATTTTCAAGTACAGCTTTGAAAATCGTATTTCCTTTAAAAAATGCATAGAAATAGGGGCACCTGGGTGGCATAGTCAGCTGATTATTTGCCTTCGGCTCAGGTCTTGATCCCAGGGTCCCAGGATTGAGCCCCACATTGGGCTCCTTGCTCCATGGGGAAATCTGTTTCTCTGTCTCTGCCCCCACTCTTTCTCAAGTAAATAAAAAATTTTTTAAAATGAACAGAAATAGTAAGCTGAACCATATGAAAGTGATGTTTTTGTAGGTCAAGACAATTAAGTATCAGCAATTTCAAGTGGTTCAACCTAAGAACACCTGTCACCCAGCTTAAGAAACAGAGCATTACCAAACAAACAAAAAACAAGAACCCAGAGGATTACCCAGGTAAAACTCATGTGTCTCCTTCTACCACACTCCCTTCCTTTTGTTTTTACATTTCTAAAACTTAACCACTTGTCAACATCCTTAAAGGTTTATATGCCTCTTTTTATATAGCAACATCTAGCTGTATGCATTTTGCTACTTCAATTATTTGCTTAATACCATGCAACTCATCCATGGAGATACAAGCAGCTCTAGCTCATTCTCATTGATGTATCTTACTAGATAGCAATTTAACAACTGTTCCTATTGGACATTTTGTTAGCAATTTACTATTACAAAGAACACTATCACATTTCTTCAATATATCCCCTTGGGTAAATGGGCAGCAAATTTTAAAATTTTGCATTCCCTGATTCTAGAGATATTAGGCATCTTTTCCCACATTTTATTGGACTTTCCTCTTATGTGAATTGGATTATTTTTTTGAAGATTTTATTTATTTTACAGACAGAGATCACAAAGAGGCAAAGAGGCAGGCAGGCAGAGAAGAAAGCAGGCTCCCTGAGGAGCAGAGAGCCCAATTTGGGGCTCTATCCCAGGACCCTGGAATCATGATCTGAGCCAAAGGCAGAGGCTTAACCCACTGACCACCCAAGCGCTCCGAACTGGCTCTATTTTTAGTTACTTTTCTATTGGACTGTCTTCCTTATTATTTAAGGGAATATTTTATAGATCTTAATCTCTTTATTGGTCATATGCTTTATAAGTATCTTTTCCCAGTGGACTGCAGAAGCACTTTCACGATGGCATTATAGTGTATTTCAATGGTTGGCAAACTATGGCCAGGCGCAAGCCAAATCCAGCCCTCTGCCCATTCATTCCACCTATAGCATATAGCTGCTTTGAGCAGAGTTGTATAGTTGAGATAGACCATATGGCCCTCAAGGCCTAAAAATATTTACTATCTGGCCCTTTACAGATAAAGTTTGGTAACTCCTAGTCTATTCTTCAAGTAATTTACTTAACCATTCCTCTAGTTATGGACATACAGGACTTCCTTTTCAATTAAGAAATTAACATGATGAAAATCTTTATGACTAAACATCTGTCAACTTTTTTTTTCCTTGGGACTCTCAAATGGAATCCTGGATCAAAGTCAGAAAAAAGTCTTTTTAAGGCTTTTGAGATAGCTTGACAAACTACTTAGAAGTTTTCACTTTCCTTCCCATTAGCCTACTCCACAGACTACTTTCCTAGCAATGAGCACCATATTACAAAATGACTTGATCAAAGTGAAATGTGACTAAAATTGCCTTAGTATCAAGATAACTTCCTCTTATTTAATATTTTACAATGTTTGGTATCTCATAAGGCTAAGTTCTCCTACTCTTTTCTTTTCCCTAGAAAAGTGATGTATTTCCTATGGCCTCCTCATTCATCATTTTTAAAAAAATTAATCATGATCCTTTTTCTCCCCCCCTCCTTTTTAAAAGATTTTGACACAGAGAGAGAGACAGTAAAAGAGGGAACACAAACAGGGGGAATGGAAGACAGAGAAGCAGGCTTCCCAAGGAGCTGGGAGCCTGATGCCGGGCTCAATTCCAGGACCCTGGGATCATGACCTGAGCTGAAGTCAGATACTTAGCAGCTGAGATACCCAGGTGCCCCCTTTCTTCAGAATGAACATCAGAATCAATATACCAGGCAAGAACAAAGGGTTCTTGGACAGACTTACATCTGAATTCCAGCTGCTTAAAAACTATGGGACTTTAAAAATTGCACGTAAAAACTGTGGGACTTGGGGCACCTGGGTGGCTCAGTGGGTTAAAGCCTCTGCCTTCGGCTCAGGTCATGATCCCAGGGTCCTGGGATGGAGCCCCACATCGGGCTGTCTGCTCAGCAGGGAGCCTGCTTCCTCCTCTCTCTCTGCCTGCCTCTCTGCCTACTTGTGATCTGTTAAGTAAATAAATAAAATCTTAAAAAAAAAAAAAAACTGTGGGACTTAACTTTCTGAAAACAGCAAACACTATCTGCTCACACAGTTCTGAGGGTTAAAAGAAACAAACACTATCTGCTCACACAGTTCTGAGGGTTAAAAGAAATTACATGTAAAGGGCTTAGCACTCCAGTATTTGGCAAATGACAAGAGTAGTGCTGTCCACTTAAAAAATCCCTTTGTGGCAATTGCATTATAATTACAAAATAATCAGAAAAACCTGGCACAGGATTAGCATTTAACATACTATCAACAGAGAAATTATTTAACAATTCGTTGGGTGCCTGGGTGGCTCAGTGAAGCGTCTTGCCTTCAACTCAGGTCATCATGATCTCAGGTCCTAGGATTGAGAGCTGCATCAGGCTCCCTGCTCAATGGAAAGCCTGCTTCTCCCTCTCCCACTCCCCCTGCTTGTGTTCTCTCTCTTTCCCTCTCTGTCAAATAAATAAAAACTTTTTAAAAAGGCTAAAAAAATAAATAAAAATAAAAACTCACCAGGGGGACACCTGGGTGGCTCAGTCAGTTGGTTAAGTGTCCAACTCTTAATTTCGGTTCCAATGGTCATCTCAAGGTTGTGGGGTCCAAGCCCCCCAATAGGCTCTGCACTGGGTATGTAACCTGCTTTAAGAGTCAGTCTCTGTCTGTTCCTTCCCCTACTTGTGCATGTGTGCTTAAAAAAACAAAAACAAAAACAAAAAAACAAAAAAAAAACAAAACAGGGTCAATCTGGCTGGCTCAGTCAGTAGAGCATGTGACTCTTGATCTCAGGGTTGTGAGTTTAGACCCTACATTGGGTATAGAGATTACTTAAAAATAAAATCTTAAAAAAAAATCACCAGGATAATTGCATTAAACTTATTAGTTAGGGGAATTCACATCTTGATACTGGTTTCCCTACCCTGATACGTGCATGGTACCAGTCTTGGTTTTGAGATTCAGGAATTTTTTTAAAAAGCCATAACTGATTTTTGCCACTGTTCCACAAGTATTTAAATAGGAAAATTTCTAGAAAACATGGAAAATCTTTAAAGACAAAGTGGTTTTAGTAATTCAGGAGTTCTACTTAAGTCTTACAAATCACACTGTAATTTCTGTGGTTCATTGACTCTACAACACCAAAGTACAGATGCACTTGTTATTCTACACACCAACAAAGAAACTTGGTTTGATCCCAAACCTAAATTTACACCATTTAAGAAGCATTGCAAGATCAGAAATATTAAAATATACTTCAATACATGAAATCCTTTGGTATGTAATCTCAACAGAATGTTAAATATGGTCAATCCTCATTATTCATGGATTCTGTATTTGGGAAGTCACTTACTTGCTAAAATTAACTTCTAAGTCCAAAATTAATACTTACAGTCCTTTCGTAGTCATGCATGAACATGCAAAGAGCAGCAAAACATTGTCACCTTATACACTCATATTCCCAGGTGCCTTTGACCAAAGCAACACTTTGCCTTGTTCCAATTCTTACTGTAAACAAAACGTCCTCTTCATGGTCTAGTCCCAGTTTTTTGTATTTTGTGCTTTTGTTGTTTAAAATGGCCTCTAAGTGTAGTGCTGTCTTGTATTCCTAAGCACAAGAAGGCTGTGATATGGAGCACCTGGCTGGCTTGGTTGGTAGAGTATGCAACTCTAGATCTCAAGCCCCACATTGGGCATAAAGCTTACTGGGGAGGGGGGAAATAAAGAAGAATGTGATGTGCTTTTTGCAGGAAATGTGTTAAGTTTTGCTCAGACAGAAGTTACAGGGCTGTTGGTCATGAATTCAATGTAAAAAAAATAATAATAAAAAAAATATATATATAAAATTAGTGTCTAAATAAATACACACATAAAACAAGGTTATGTATTGACCCATTGATGAAAATGTTGTGACCACAGGCCCAGAGAAACCTAACCCTTTATTTTCCCTAGGAGCAATGGTTCAGTATTCACAAATACAGGGTTCTCAGGGACTTCATACAACAGAACTACTATAATAAGAATCAACTCCACTTGACATCTAGAGACCTTCGTGTTATTTTTATAAAATCAATCACTATTATATACTAACTTTATCCAAAATATAAGAAATACATAAGCAAAACTTTAAGCTTTTACTAAAAAACTTCAGAAAAAATGGAACAGTACCATGTTCTTACACAGAAAATAGTAAATAATCCAAAATTTATCTTCCTTTACAAAAGTGTACCTTATTCGTGGATTCATGAGAATTTTCACATTAAATAATGAAGACCAATATTAGACATTCTTTTCTGTTGTTTTAATTGAAATCTTTGGAAAATGTCTCCTATTCATTTAAGATAGTTTCTTCATCATGTTAAGGACGTATCTTTTGGTTTAGGTTTTCAGGAATAAATGCTGTATGTTAACTAAGTATTATTCTGACATCTGTTATAGCAGATCATGTTAGTTTTGACTGCTGCTTGTATTAATATATTTCAAAATACTAAGCCATCTTGCATAACCCAACATAATTCCAACAGACTAAAACAGACTATCTACCTAAACTCACATTTCATCAAGAAAATTAAATTTCACATATAAAATTTAAAGTTTTGAAAGATTACCACGTATGTGCAAAATGCAGTATCATTAAGTTCCTATATACTTTTGGGGGGAAAAGAAGACAGGGAAGCGCATCACAGCTTCGTGTGTATTCTATACCCACTGCAGTGCTTCCCTTATAGTTAATGATGGCAATCAGTTCAAACAGCTTTCTTTTCATATAAAAATGAAATAATGACCTCTAGAATAAACACATTTCTCCCCATGAGAAAGAAAGCATGCATGCAAAGTGCATGCTCTGGGGAAGAGTGAGGGACAGAAGAAGGAGAATTTTTTTTTTAAAGATTTTATTTATTCATTTGAGAGTGATAGAGTGTGAACAGTACAGAGAAGCAGAAGGAGAAGCAGACTCCAAGCCAGGAGCCTGACACGGGGCTAGATCTCAGGACCCGGAGATCATGACCTGAGTCAAAGGCAGACACTTAACCATCTGAGCCACCGAGGGGCCCTGAGAGGGAGAATATTAAGCAGACTCCACGCCAGCAGAGCCCAACTTGGGGCTTCATCTCACAGCCCTGAGATCATGACCTGAACCAAAATTAAGTTAGGTGCTTGGGCACCTGGGTGCCTCAGTGGGTTAAGCCTCTGCCTTCAGCTCAGGTCATGATCTCAGGGTCCTGGGATGGAGCCCTGCATCGGGCTTTCTGCTCAGCGGGACGCCTGCTTCCCCTCTGTCTCTGTCTGCTTCTCTGCCTACTTGTATCTCTTTCTCTGTCAAATAAATAAATAAAATCTTAAAACAATTTTTAAAAAAATGTGTTTTTAGACTCTACACTGGAAACATCTGGATGTTAAAATTTTCACAATATAAGTTAAAAATCTTTTATGTTACTTTGGCATTTGACTTAAAATCAAAATGAACTGCCAATACAAACTGTTTTATAAAGCAGATAAGATATCATGAAGTGTTCTTTATCACTAGAGCATTCACAATTTGCAATAACCTATCACATTTAACTCTGCTTCCCTTTTAGCCTGTTAGCTCCATGAGGGCAGAAGTCAACTCATGGTTATTCATGTGTGCAAAATCTGTTCTGTCTGCCTTAAAAGTCTGCTTGCTCTCTACCCTGTGTCATCATTGATCTGAGGATGGAAAAGGTTGAGACACAGCACACACAAATGCACTTGCTATCTCTAAATTTATGTAACCCTTTACTGGAGCCTAAACCTTTTAAGATAATCTTTGCAAAAAATTACCTTCATATTTAAAAGACAAAAAACCCTATGTACATGATTAAATGTAAATACAGATTTATTTAGTTCCCCCAATTCTCAGGTTTTTTTCCTTAGCAGAAAAATAAATGGTGTAGGGTGTCTAGGTGGCTCAGTGGGTTAAAGCTTCTGCCTTCGGCTCAGGTCATGATCTCAGGGTCCGGGGATGGAGCCCCACACTGGACTCTTGCTCAGCAGGGAGCCGGCTTCCTCCTCTCTCTCTCTCTCTGCCTGCCTCTCTGCCTACTTGTGATCT